>NC_045795.1:32482649-32785679 GCF_009873245.2 Balaenoptera musculus
TACTAGGTTTCATTGTTTCTAAGCAGCACATTTTTTTCACGTAATTTAATGTGTTGTAATTTAAATAGAAGTGCTTTTCTTTTCCTCATTAGTATATAAGATACTACAGATGCAACATGGTACATTATTTGGGTGGAAAGGATACGGAAAGAAGGAAGGATCAGAGCGGAGGTGAGGCTGAGTGGAAGAGATGCAGGATGAGGGATGCGTGAAGAGTGTCCCCTGGATGCTAGGAGGACGGGGACGGACTAAGGAGAGCTCACAACAGAGGCTCCTGACCTGGCAGTGCGGTGCTCAAGAGGCCTGGGATGGGCGCTTGCCTCAGGCCATCTGCAGTCTTGGAAGCAGAAATGGGGGAAGTCTGATTCAAACTTTTTTTCTGAGCCTGTGAAAAAACATTGCCAAGATGGAAAAATTAATTTCATGATAAAAGCTTTAATAGATCACTTAAAGGGCCAACCAAGTCTGTTAATGAGTCTCCCGCATCACCTTCGGTTTAGCTTACAAAACAAAAGTTTAAAAACATTATTCTCCTATCACATTGGGAGAACTGCGAAGAGTACCCTTTAAAGTCTACAAGCCTGCTGACGCCATTCAGGAGGGATGATTGATCCCAGCTGAGCTGATTGATAGCAGCTGCTTTCTCGCTCCTGGAACTCCTGTGTTCATGGTGCTCAGATGCAAAGCTGAGCCTGAAACGCAGTCTCTACCCCCAACAGTTTCTATCCTCAGTAATGCGATGTCACGCCTGCAAGGATTATGACCCTGAGTATCAGTTCCTATGTGGGGTCTGCAGGGACGCTGAGCACCCAGTCAGGGCCCAAGCACCAACCCCAAATCTACTGTCAACATTCGCTGTCCACTGTGTGGATGATCTAAAGGACATCTCACCCCTGCCGTCTGGGATGTCTCTAGTTCGTGTCATGATAACCTCAGGTGGCACGTAATTGGGAAATGTAAATTCAACTGAATATTAGTCTGAGCAAAATATTATTAGAAAAATTAATCTAATGTTTAAACTGTTGTGTGCTTCTTTTCTATAAATAAGGAAGATGAACTGGATGACGTTTAAGGACTAACAAATTCCTTTTAGCTCTAAAAAAATCTGTTATCTCTATAATGCATTTAAAGTAAGATGATAAAGCGTTTCTAAACTACTCCCAAATTTTAATCCTTAATGTCATTACTACTTCACAGTGCAGTAAGTTTTCAATTTTCCTTCAGTTTTATATTTTGTATACCAGCAGATGATTTAGAGTTTAGTCTAACCATCTCCATGCGTGATGACCTGTGACCTTGGCCTAAGCAAAATGTTCCCAACAACCATTCACATGTGGCCGCTCACACAGACCTTGGCAATACTTGGCCATTGGCCAACTAAACTCATGTTAATATTTCTGTTCTAAACAATGAATTATTCTAAACAATTAATTATCTATTTGGTCCTTTTTTCTAATACAGAAATGGAGATGGATTTGACATCATCCAAGAAAGACTGGAGGAGGTCATTACAAAGTTGGAAACAGTCACTTTGCTCATCCTTCCATTAGCAGGGAAGGTCGGACCTGCATCTCTTAGTGAGAACACCATGGGGGAAAACCTCCCAGTCTTCACAGCATTTGCCCTAGAACATAACTCCACACTTTCCTACTGTAGGGAAGCTCTTCACAAGAAGGACACCCATGTTGTGAGGAGGCCTGGGATGAACAGTGAGCACAGGTCTTCCTCACAAATATTTCCAAGGGACGAACACTAAGGGCCACCTTGACCTAGTGGTTAGCATTCCGGGCTTTCACTGCCATGGCCCGGGTTCAATCTCTGGTCAGGGAACTGAGATCCTGCAAGCCGTTCAGTGCAGCCAAAAAGTAAATAAATAAAAATAAAAATAAGGGCCACCTTGAATAAAAAAACAAACAGATAAAAGTTGGAAAAACGTGGTCTAACAGGGCAAGGCTATATTCTAGATGGGACTCTGAAATAACGAGATCAACAGATGAATAGATGAACCAGAATGAATATGTTCAAATGACCAAAATCCTCATAGCAGTGTTGCCGGGACACAACATTTTTGGAATTTCTTTCAATATGCCTAGTTCACATGAAACAGAAGAATATCATCCTAATTGCTTAAGAGCACACAAGTTTTTTTTGTTTTTTTTTTTTAAATAAATAAATGTCATTACCCATCCTGATCTCCCACCTTATTTATCAGGTATCACCTTGAATGATTCTTAGCTATTGAACAGACAAATAAAACAAAATCCATGCATACATAAGTAGTGAAACTATAAGAACAGCAAGGAAGAAATCACCATAAAAGTCAGGAGAGGGGCTAGGTTAGGAAGGTACATGAAGAGGGTACTTTCTGGGGTACTGATAATCTATTTCTTGAGTGGTTACATGCATGGGTATTTGCTTTATAATTATTTGTTAACTGTACATTTATGTTTTCTATATTTTTCTATGTGTTTTTTCATAATACAGAAGAGTAAAGAGGAAAAAAAAATACTCTGAATAATCTAATCTAATGTCAAAGCTTGAAAAATTGCCATCATTTAAGGGTATAAAGTACTGTTGTGTCTGAAAACAAGGTTACTAACTGTAGGGACACCTCTTGTTTGAACAGGTTTTTTGTTTTTTGTTTTTTTTTGGCTGCAAGGTGGTCTTTCTCTAGGTGCAGCGAGCGGGGGCTACTCTGTTGCGGTGTGCGGGCTTCTCATTGTGGTGGCTTCTCTTGTTGCGAAGCACGGGCTCTAGGCGCGTGGGCTTCAGTAGTTTTGGTACGTGGGCTCAGTAGTTGTGGCTCGTGGGCTCTAGAGTGCAGGCTCAGTAGTTGTGGTGCACACGCTTAGTTGCTCCGAGGCATGTGGGATCTTCCCGGACCAGGGCTCGAACCTGTGTCCCCTGCGTTGGCAGGCGGATTCTTAACCACTGTGCCACCAGGGAAGTCCTGAGCAGGTTTTGGTGTAAGTGTTTTACAGTCCCCTTGCCCACCCACGTGGGGGATGAACACTGGCATCAGTGCATTTTCATCTTTCAGCTACTGCCAGTACCCCTAACTGTGTCCCTCCCTTTGGGACTGGAATGATCTCCCCACCTCTTATGCTGTGAGGGTAACACAGAGGTTGGGTGGGGCAGGTAGGGCCAGGGTGGTGGTAGAACTATAATCCACTGGGAACTTGGTTTGGTGTCCCCACCGGAATCTCCTCCATTCACTAGGTCTGTATGTTTGGAAAGCTCTGCTGCCCGAGGGATCTGCTCTGTTCCCAGATGTTCGCTGGTCACTGGTCACTCCCAGTCCCCTGATTTCAGGGCAGGACTTTTGTGTGTCTGGTTCACTGCTGTATCCCCAGCACCAGAAGAGGGCCTGACACCATAGTGAGCACACAGTAAATCACTGTTAAATGAAAATAAGTGAGTGAATTCCACTGCGGCATTAAGTCATAGGGGTCTGTACTTCCTCCTAATCCAATGCCCCTGCCCAGGAGCCAGCAACTTTCTCTCATTCTCATTAGGCTGCCCCCGAAATGACAATCTTTTCCAGAAATAAAATATATCATTCAGGGTTTTTTTTTCTGAACTCTTAGAGAAGACTTTTTAAAATTTTTATTTATTTATTGCGCCGGGTCTTAGTTGAGGCAGGCAGGCTTCTTAGTTGCGGCATTTGAACTCTTGGTTGCGGCATGCATGTGGGATCTAGTTCCCTGAACAGGGATCGAACCTGGGCCCCCTGCTTTGGGAGCATGGAGTCCTATCCACTGCGCCACCAGGGAAATCCCTCTTAGAGAA
This sequence comes from Balaenoptera musculus, assembly GCF_009873245.2. Lineage (NCBI taxonomy): Eukaryota > Metazoa > Chordata > Mammalia > Artiodactyla > Balaenopteridae > Balaenoptera > Balaenoptera musculus. The sequence goes on from NC_045795.1 coordinate 32,486,439, forward strand.
GACTTGCTCTTGAAATATATTTTCTTCACAAATAGAGAAGCTATTTAAGGATATTTTGTTGAGAACTTGGCTCCAAGAACTCTGCTCATATCAATGTACAATTTTAACTCTTTAGACCCTGCATTATCTTGATACCACGTGAATATACAGAAATCCACCAATGAATCAGAATACTCAATATATACCTTATCCCCCTCTGTGGTACACGTTGTTGTAAGAAGCCAACGAAAAACTAGCAAGATGATATCATCAACCGACAGGCATTTGCTGAGTGAGGGAGGCCATCTGTGATCTTCCCAAGCCCACAGGGTCTCCTCTGGGAATTAGCTCCCATTGCCATAGAATGGGTTGGAGCCAGCCACAGTTGGACACACAAAGGTCTGTACCTGCCTAGAGGCCATTAAGAGCTAGAATCCAGGAAGAGCACCTTTTCTTCCCATGGAAAAGTGCCAAGCCTGCCAGTGAGCAGCTTCTCTACCCAGAGGGGTGCTTTTTACTATTTGGCTGAGAGGGGCACTTTTTCCTAAGTTGACAAAGGCTCCATATAGATCATCAGCCTCTATACGTTATAGAGCTCCGTAAAGAGGCCCCGTGTGGCCACTTCCTCATGTTGCCACATGGCTCTCTGGTTCAAGGATGACTGAACCATGGGTGGGCCAATCAGACTCTCTCTCCTTGGAACTGAGAATTGGGGGAGGGGGAGGGATACCTAAGGGGCCGTGGTCTCAAATGCAGGTTTATAGCCTAACTGCATCAAGATCACGTGGGGGGGAGCATCTGAAAGACAAAGTTTTCTGGTTCCATCCACAAAAGATCGATTCAGAAATCCCAATGTGGGGCTTAGGAATCTATAAATTAAAAAAGCTCTCTAGTTAATTCTGATGCATTGCTAAGTTTTGGAAACCACTGCACTTGCCAGTCTGTTTTTGTTTTTTTGTTTGTTTTGTTTTTGTTTTGTTTTTGCCAGTTTCTGTTAAATGCTGGAAGAGTGAGAGAGGACCATGAAGGAGAGAGTGAGGCCATGCTATCTTGAAGAGGCCAAGGGACGAGCAGAGAGCCTGGTTTCTGACTCTTATAAAGAAGCTACACTACACGAGACGTTCTCCTTTTTGCTAAATGTGTTAGGGTGAGTTTCTAGACAGTTTGCAGCCCGAAGTACCTTGACTAAGACATTTGGGTTGTTCACTGTATACACAGCACCATGGTAATCACAGAGAAGGCAGCTGAAGGATACCACACACAGTCTTTGCCCTCTGAAAGTTCACCATCCAGAAACAACCAGGCCCACCCAACAACTAGTGTACCATATTATGGTGTCCGACCTCAGGCCCTCATGCATGACCAGCAATCCTATTTTTTCCCCTGGCAGCTCCTTGCTTATTTTCCACTGAAGGCTATTTCATTACCTTCAAACCTGTAAGCCAGGTGAGAATTCATTCAACTTTCTACCACCAAAGCTACGACATCACCTGCAACCCCATTCATCCCTTCCCGCTTCTCTGTTACAGTGGAAGAAGCATCCCCCAATGCTTTTATACAAAGAATCCCACCAACGTTCTGGAATTCATGTCCTTCTCCTTCCCATGAGCTTGGAAAAGAGCTCAAGCCTTTCCCATATCTTATAAAAACCACACCCTGACTCCACACATCCGTGGAGCTACTGCAGTGTCAGTTACTGTCATTTTTCTGGAAGTTGTCTGTGCTTATCACCACACCCCGCTACTCCCCTTAATCTATTGCAATCTGGCTTCTGCACATATCACTCCATGGAAACAAATCTTACCAAGGTCAACAACTGCCTCCTTGTTGCTACATGTGTCAGAAACATTCCCATCCTGACTTCCACCCACTTCCCAGCAACACTCCACTCTGTGCACACCATCCCTCCCGCCTGCCTCATTTTCCTTTCTAGCTTCCAAAATGCTGAGCCTATGGGTTTTATAGCCTCCTCTCTGGAATATTCTGAGTCTTACCTGCGGACCCCTCTTTCTGTGTCCATATCCTAAGTGTGTTGGTGTTTTGGGGCTCTCTCCTGGCTGCTCCTCCTCTCTACTGACACACTCTTCCTGATCCATTTCATCCACTCCCACCGCTTCCATCACGATATACATGCTGGTCAATCCCACTTCAGCTCACATTTCACTCTCTGCTTCAGCACATGTAGCTGTTGCCCATACAACTTGGTTGTCCCAAAGGTACCTCACCCTTGACAAACAACCTAAATTGAACTCAGAACTTCCCTTTAAACCATTTCTTCCCATGTTCTCTATTTCGGTGAACCTGGGTGTCACTGCCAGAAACTTCTGTGTCACCCTTATTCCTCCACTATAGCCAATCAATCAGAAGTTCTATCTAACCTGCCTCAAATCCATTCACTTCTCGCCATTTCTTCTGCCACTAGGCTCAAGTGGGTCTGCACTATTTCATGCTTACGTTACGACACTGGCTCCTGAGCCCGGCATCAGGGTCCTGTAGCATTTAGGGCTCGCTTACCTTTCCCACCTAAATCTTCACATCTCACTTGAACTTGTTTTCCTTCCCCTGCAGAACCACGTTCTCTTCTCTCTGCAAGGCTTTGCACTTGCTGATTCCACTGCCTGAACATTCTTTACTCAGACCCTCTCTTGCTGGATAACTTCCTTCTCCCATAGTAGGGCTCAGTCAGAAACCACTATTTCGTGGAAACCTGCTCAAACCATCCCATCTTGGTGAGAGGCTCCTTTTCGGAGCCTGGTGCCCTGGGCTGCCTCCACCAGAGCACTTAGAATGCTGTCTTGTGGCTGTCGGCTTATCTGCTGCCTCCTGCCCTGCAGAAGACTGTTGCATCCCTGGGACTTGGCCCAGGGCTGGCCCCGGCAGCTACTGATACACTGTTGAATGAATGAATCAATGAAGGAAATATTGTACCTGGTGGGCAGTATAAATAAAAAGTGCAGAGGGGAGATCAGTGGAGGGTCCGAAAAAGGCTTCATTCTTTTAGGGGCTTTGGGTGCCCTGAGGGAGGAGAAGCATCTAGGCCAGATAGGAAAGGACATTCAGTGAATACCCATCAGCAAAGGCTTGAGGCTCATGATGAGTCTGGCCTGTTCAGGGAGCCATGAGGGGTCCTGCCTGGCTAACCTGGAGCAGTTCAGCTTGAGAACCTTAGCGGCCAGGCTGGGGGTTGGTACTTTCTCCTGTGCAATGGGAAGCTCCCAGATGATTTGGTTCAGGTCACCAAGCAAATGTTTTAGGAAGATAAATGTGGTGGAAGCCAGACTTTAGGGAGAGTCTAAAGGCAGATTAATCACCCAGACAACTGTTACAGCTGTCTAATTACAGTACAAATGGGCCTTGGAAAACATCTACCCAGTGGTCCATTCTTCCTCGTTTGCACTTTAGAATCACTTGGGGAGCTTTTGAAAAATGCTGCTGCCTAGAACCTTTAATCTACACCATTTAAATCAAAATTTATGAAGGTGAGGCCCAAGCATCCGTATTTTTACAAAGCTCCCCAGATGGTTCTATTGCATTGCTATGGTTCCTCATTTTCAAGAGAAAACTAGGGCTCAGAATGTAAGATATGAACTTAGATCACAAAACCAGTCACTGGCAGAGGAGGATCTGCAAGTGAGCTCTGACTCCTGTTCCAACTCTTGTTTTCCCCATTATACTGCTGTCCCTCTTAAAGTCTAGCTCAGGGTATAGATGTAGAAAAGAGAGAAATGGGAAGCAGTGTGGTAGAGACAGCTAGCTGGTGAAGTCTGCCTTTACAGCAATTTGCCCATGCTCTGAACCTCCATCTCCTTGACTGTGAAATGGGAACAGTAATGCTACTTGTAGCCCCAAGGTAAGGATTAGAAATAATACAGATAGCCCCTGCATGTACCAGTTGTTAATGATATGATCATTATTTTCATTATTATTGGGAAGAATGGATATAAGACACTCAAAGAAGAATTTGTAGGATTTGGTAACTTATTAAAGGTACAGAGGAAGAGAAAAAAACAAGAACGTCTAGATTATGAAGTCTGGGCGTCTGAAAATACAGTGGCTCCACAGTAAGGTAGGCAGGCTGAGCTGGATGGGGAAAGGAATTAGGGAGGGGCAGGGCAGGCTGGAGACTTCAGTGGTAATCGCTTTGGAAATCTCATACTGCAAAGCGCCGCAAAGCACCTGGTAGGTGCTGCTCTCAAGGAATTTAAAATCTACTAAAACTTTTAGTGATCTAAAGAGATTTGCCCTTAAAATAATTTGTTTACTTTTGTTTGATAGGCTAAACTCTTGCAAACTGCCTTCTTTATCACTAACTTTTGAAATATTAATCCATTTAAAAGAAAGTTTAAATCCTGTAAATGACTCTCTGCATTAAGAGATTTAAATTCACAGGGCTCCTTAGAGAAATGGCTGATTCTAGGTCTGTGGCAAGGTAATCACAAGACATGCCTACAATATCTTGTGCTTCAAAGTGCTCAAAGGAGGTGGGGTAAAGCAATTATACTCCAATAAAGATGTAAAAAAAAAAAAAAAAAAGGAGGTGGGGATGTGTCAGAAGTGTATAAGTCAGCTTAAGTAGGCCTCCACTGACCAAACTTGGGACAATATAAGCATCAAAAAGAATAATGAAAGCAATAAATTGCAACGTTAACTTTAAAGAGAATACATGGCCTTTTGGAGATATACACTAAAAAATTACAGATGAACTTATATGTCTGGTTTAGTTGCAGAGTAATACTGGGCAGGGGAGACTGAGTGGGGTATGGATGAAATGGGAATAGCCATGAGCTCTGGTAAGCACTGGAGCTGATTGAGCATGGGGGCTCATTACACTAACTTGTCTACTTTTGTTCATGTTTAAAATTCCCTGTAATAAAGTTTTTAAATTAATGCAAAAAAACCCTATGATTTCATAGTGTTACACATACACACAATGTGAGAAGAAAAAGCTCTTTTTTATGGAAAAATCCCAGTCAATAACAGTAGATAGGATAATATAACTAGAAAATCATTTTGCAACCACTAATGCAATATATACCAATGGAGTCAAATCACTGGGTGAGAGGCCGGGAAACAGGAGGGTCACGTGGTCCCAAAGCACCATCCTAGAGATCATTTCTTCCTTATATGGGAACAAGATACCTTTGAATACCTCGAGGAGAAACCTGGCAGGGGGCCACCGTAACCAAGTGATCACATCAGAATCACCCATAATGGGAAAAATCAACATTATGTGCCAACCATTCAGCCAGAATCTAATCATGAGGAAACAATCAGACGACACACTGAGGGCCACCCTACGAGACAACTGATCCAGGCTGCTGTAGCCTAAAGAGATGTGACAATAAATGAAATCAGTGTTCTCTGCTTTCTAGAGTGAGGCATTGTCATAAAGGACATTACTGGGTCAACTGGAAGAAATTTGATATAATGTTATTATGTTAATGTTAAATTTCTTGGGGGTGATAGTAATACTGAGATTGTGTTGAAGAAGGTCTTTGTTCTTGGGAGATACCTGCTGAAGAATTTAGGGGTCAAGGGTCATACCATTTGCAACTTACTTTCAAAAGGTTCAGAGAAAAGAGTGTGTGTGTGTGTGTGTGTGTGTGTGTGTAGAGAGAGAGAGAGATACACAGAGACACACACAGAGCAAATGTTGCAAAACATAAACAACTGGTGAATCTAGGTGAATAGGTTCACGGTGCTCTTCCAACTTTTCTGTGGTTCTGAAAGTTTTCATAATGGAAAATGTGGGGCGGGGACTTAAGTTCACTCTTCAAGAAGCTGGTTACATTGGTTGCCTGCAGGCAACTGCGTGCCTGGGGAACAGGAGGAAGGAAATTTTTCACTGTAGTATACACCTTTCTGTACCTTTTGAATTCTGAACCAAATAAGTGTATAATCTATACCAAAAATAAAGTTTATATTTAAAACTCATTGTTCTCTAATATTAATGCTTTATAGTATCAAAACTTGACATATTAAATTTCTCCAAATAGATAAACACTGAAGGCCCCCGATAATGGTATTTTTGTTCATTACAATGTTCTATAAAGTAATTTATACAGAAATTATAAAGTAAAAGAGTCACTGTAAATGTCTCTGGATGTCCTAGGAGTTTAAATGTTAGATGACACCTCAACACTATTTTTCCAACTTGTGTTGCCTCCAAGGCTGTGTCTTCCCTACTCCAAAATACCTGATGCTTTAATTGCTCTGGAAAACCTGCAGCAGAACACACGGGACATAATGCAACTGATCTAGTTCCCAATACTCTTTGGCATTAAAAGTCACAAAAATTACTTTGGAGCTGCCGGTATAGGCTTCTTGTTACCTTTGGATAGTTGAAACTTTGGGGAGTCAGAAAGACAGATTTTTTTTTTCCCCTCACTGAAGCATTATTGAAAAAAAAAAAAAGAAAAAGAAAGGAAATGACCATGCTGTGGCTGATTATGTATAATTGATTATAATAAACATAAAGCAGATCAATATATATAGATATAAAGTAATCCTCAAGTTCTATTATTAAGTAAAAACAGGTATGGTGTGTTGCAGAGATAAGTATATATGTGACGTTTGTGTGTATACGCAGAGGACATATCTGGGGGAAGAGAAAGAACCTAGAAACAGTGGCGGCCTCTGGAAGAGGAAGACTTACTTTTCATTCTAAACTATTTTGGAACTGTTTCTAATGATTACCAATAGCATGTTTTACTTATTTTTGAAAAATGCATCAATATGTTGATAAATGCTGTCCAGGTATCACCTCCTCTATGTGGGGTAAGTTTTTAAAACTAGAAGAAAACAAGAGTATCTGTAATTCCACCACCCAGAGAACTGCTGTTAAGGGAGCAGTGCATTTTCTCCTAATCAAGTTTCTGGATGTTTTGTAAGCAAGAGGGTTTTCTATTTTCTAGTTTACCATATTGTCTTTCATCATTTTTCTAAAAGAGAAAACAAATTGCTTATTAAATATTCTACAGTTAAATGTACATTTTAAATATTTCACATTTAAATGTACACTTAAAATGACTTTGTAAGCCTTCCCCCAAATCTTTAATTATTTTTCAAGAACATTTAAAATGGCTACATAATACTTCATTATATCCAATAATCCTCCTACTATTGGAGAATTATTATATTGGGTTTAGAAAACTTTTTTGCAACCAAAGTATAGAAGAATATCTATCTATAGTATGCTATATTTGAGTAAGAAAGGAGGGGAAATAACAAAATATACATGTAAGGAAATAAGAAAATATACATGTATCCGCTTATCTGTGTGAAAAAAAACAGAGGATAAATAAAGGAGAAACTAATGAGATTGCTGAAAATAGGGGATGGATGAGAACTGGCAGAAAGGATGGAGGGAGGGGTGGGAGCAGGGAGAAAGGCCAGGGAGGAGGGAGACTGCCCGGCACACTTTCTGCACAGCCCTGACTTTTGGGACCATGCTAATGGTTCACTCATTCAAAAGAAATTAAATAGATAAAATCAACAGGGGTAGTGGGAAAATAATTCTAAAATGAAACACAAACAGAAACAAGCAAAAGTATAGTTCAAAAGAATAGCATAACCATACCAAGGGAGGAAAAAAAAAGTACTAACTCTAGTAACTTTTGAACACAGTATTTTTTTTTTTTTTTAATTTTTATTGGAGTATAGTTGATTTACAATGTTGTGGTATTTTCAGGTGTTGAACACAGTATTTTGACTATACACCTTTAGGCTAAAGACAGAATGTAAACCAATACTGAAGTCTGAAGTAGGTTTGTTTTTCACAGTGCGATGAATTAGCAATTCTAAAACTATTTTCTTTGTTTTGTAGGATTGGGCAAATAAGCAAATATATTGTGGGGCAGGCTTTCTCACTGTTAGAAAAGAGAGCTACAAATATGGAAAAGGAGACTTGAATAATGAACCTGGTGGTACTGGATTAGAATTGAAAGTATCAGTATGAACTCATGGTTTTTAATATAGATAGATAGACAGCTATAGATGTTGTGTAAGTGTAAATACATATAAGTCCCAGCTGAGACAACCTCAGTAGCAATGAATATGTAGTGCTCAGATCTTGGCTTCTAAATATGGTTCTCCACTAGAAGGAACAAGGTCCCTTAAGTGGTTGATTCCAGGGCAGGGGCGGGGAAAGTGAAAGACGAACGTGGAACATCATGTTTTGCCAGAAATTAAAGGAAGTGCTCAAAGCACGATGGAAACATGTCAGAAGGACCAGCAGCCAATTTGGAGGGGTGCCCAATGGCATCAAATCAATTTGAGCATCAAAATAAATGATTGTAACAATTTTTAACCCATTAAATAAAATAAGAATCTATGAGTCCATATTGGCATAAGTAAAAGGGGGAGACAGAAAAACTCTTCCTTAGAGTATAATGCCAACAATTAATGTAGAATAAACAATGGAATTAGAAAGTCTCTATTTGGTGACTGTCACAGTAACAGCTGATTTAGTAATAACTGATTCAGTCAGGAATTATCAATGAAAGCTTAAACTAGTGTGTTCAAGTTTGACAAGAAATTGGATATCGACATAATCTCAATGTAACTCCCCAAAGAAACTTATTAACTATGCATCAGACACCACATGAAGCAGACACCATCTTAAGCAAGTGTTCAAAGTTAACATCACCAGGAATGTGACAAGTTCACATCGTGAGGACACATCCGTCACCTCTGTGGCAATCCTACCAAAAATGTATAATCTGAATCTAATCATGAGGAAACATCAGAGAAACCCAAATTGAGGGACACTCTACAAAACAATTGGTTTGACTCTTCAAAAAAATCAAGGTTGGGCTTCCCTGGTGGCACAGTGGTTAAGAATCCGCCTGCCAAGGCAGGGGTCACGGGTTCGAGCCCTGGTCCGGGAAGATCCCACATGCCGCAGAGCAACTAAGCCTGTGCGCCACAACTACTAAGCCTGTGCTCTAGAGCCCGAGAGCCACAACTACTGAGCCCACGTGCCACAACTACTGAAGCCCACACGCCTAGAGCCCGTGCTCCACAGCAAGAGAAGCCACCGTAATGAGAAGCCTGCGCACCGCAACGAAGAGTAGCCCCCCACTTGCCGCAACTAGAGAAAGACCGCGCGCAGCAACGAAGACCCAACACAGCCAAAAATAAATAAATAAATAAATAAATTAATTAATTAAAAAAAATCAAGGTCATGAAAGACAGCAAGATGAAGAAACTGTTTCCAGGACTTCCCTGGCGGTCCAGTGGTTAAGACTCCACGCTTCCACCGCAGGGGGCACGGGTTCAATCCCTGGTTGGGGAAATAAGATCCTGCATGCCGCGCGGTGTGGCCAAAAATTAAAAAAAAGAAAGAAAGAAAGAAAAAACCTGTTTCTGATTTAAAGACATGACAACAGAATTAGGCAGTGATCCTGGGTTGGATCCTAGACCATAAAAACAAAACAAAATATAATGTATTCTCTCTTGCTGTAAGGGACATTATTGGGAAAATGGACTAAATCAGAATAAGGTCTGTAGATTAGATGATAATATTGTAATAATGCTGTTTTTCTTGGTTTTGATGACTGTACTGTGGTTATGTAGTGGAATGTCCCTGTTCTTAAGAGATACACACTGAAGCCTGAAGTATGTAGGAGTCAAGAGGCATCATGCCTGCAATTTACTCTCAAAACTATGTGTGTGTGTGTGTGTGTGTGTGTGTGTGTGGGTGTGTGTGTGTGTATGTGTGTGTGTGTGAAAGAGAGAGAGAAGGATAAAACAAATGGGGTAAAAAGTTAACATCTGGGGAATCTTGGGGAAGGGTATATGAGAATTCTTTACACTAGTCTTGAAACTTTAACTTTTCTATAAGCCTGACATTATTTCAAAACACAAAGACACACACACACCTTTGACACCAAAAGTAATACAATGAACAGCCTTGATCATAAATAATCTTTGTTTCCTTAGGATTCTAGGTGGAATTACTAAGTCAAAGGTATACAGTTTTAAAAATATTGATATACATGGTAGAGAGAAGTTTTTGAATTCTTCTAAATGTGGAGAAGAAAGGCAGGGAAAATGGAGGAGTAAGGAGGGTAGACCACCGGCGGGGGGTTGGTGGGGGAGTGGAATGGAGCTAGAACTACAGAACATGCTAAGAATGAGTGAGAACCAAAAGCCAGAGGAGTTCAAAGATCGGCAGATGGGGGGCTTCCCTGGTGGCGCAGTGGTTGAGAGTCTGCCTGCCAATGCAGGGGACACGGGTTCGAGCCCTGGTCTGGGAAGATCCCACATGCCGCGGAGCAACTGGGCCCGTGAGCCACAACTACTGAGCCTGCGCACCTGGAGCCTGTGCTCCGCAACAAGAGAGGCCGCGATAGTGAGAGGCCCGCGCACCGTGATGAAGAGTGGCCCCCGCTTGCCGCAACTAGAGAAAGCCCTCGCACAGAAACGAAGACCCAACACAGCCAGAAATAAATAAATAAATAAATAAATTAAAAAAAAAAAAAAAAAAAAGATCGGCAGATGGGGTGAAGGACCAAAGCTGATGACCCTTTGAAATGCTTTTCAGAAACATAATCCTTACATGGTTTTACAGATTGCCCACAGTCATTTACCGGCACAATGCTCTGGTAAGAGTAGGCTCAGGTACTTGGTCAAATCCATTGCCCTGGATCCCTCCCTCCATATGCATCCCTCTGTGCAGGCCAGTTACCCACTGCTGAGTCTCACTGGGTCCCTGAGCCTTTCCAGTTGGCACCCAAGAAACAGCCGTGACTTCTCTACCCAGTCCATCCAAAACAAGCTTTCCTTTTAAATGCCTATAATACATTCCATCAAGTATATGTCTTAATATTGGCTCTTATTAAGTATTTGTCATTTGCCAGGGACTATGCTAAGTGCTTTATATAGATTATCTCATTTAATTCTCCCAATAATTCCATGGGATGGTAGTATTATTATGTCCACTTTACTGATGAAAAAACTTAACCTCTAGAGAGGTTAGTTAAGGTAAGACTTGCTCCACGTCATTAAGCTTAGATTCAAACCCCTGAGTCTCCACTCTAAACCACAACGCTATCCTGGATAAAACATTTTAGTTAAGAAGAAAAAAGGCAATCAATCGTAAATTGAACATCTTAAGATAATAAATTGGGAGCCCAGGATGAAAATTATATTCTGTCAGATACTCATTCCACTCTTCCATTCCGTAATCATCCAAACATTTGTTTGATATTATCATTTGTTTTTTAATATTACCTGACAGAAGAACTGTTGCTGGCTTCCTGCTCCAGGTGTGTTACTGAAGGTGCTAGTAGATTTGGAAGAAGGAACTGGAAGACGATGGGACACACTGACCGGTACTGGAGTCCTGTTTGGCTGGGTCAGCTGATCTCCCGTAAAGTTTGATCCTGATGCACCAGACTGAACCGCAGCCCCAAGACTAGGATGGGCAGTGCTGGATGAGCTGACAACAGGGAACCGACTAGGTCCTGACATGCTTGTCACCGAGGGCATGGTGGCGAAGCCAGGTCTTCCTTGGGAGACGCTGCTCTGCCCAGGGGACAGGTGCAAGACGGTTGGTGATGCCTGCTGCAAGGGCATCTGCCCACCAACGATCTGAGGAGAGGCATGATTGACTATCACTGGACTTCCAGAGGCGGCGAACGTCTGCCCAGACACTAACTGGACGGCGGTATTCTGGTTGTTCAGCATCTGTCCAGAATATGGTTGGTTGGTCCTGAGCATGTTGGAAGAGTTTCTGTTCAACATGACATGCTCTGAGGTCACTTGGCCAGAAATGAGCTGAGAGGGTTGAGTCTGAAGAAGTTGCCCATTTATGGTCTGGACGTGGTGTACCGAGTTGGAACTGACGGAAAGGCTTGTAGGTATGAGGAACTGACTCTGGGGTGTGTGAGGCTGGCCCATGGGAGAATGAATAACGATACTGCCCCCAGCGCTGCTCACGGCCTGCGAGGTGACTGGCTTCCTTGTGTTCTGTTGGTTTACAATGTTCACCGACATGTGCGGACCAACCACTGAGCCCTGGGGTGAGCTCGCAGAGGCGAACGAGATCCCTGGCTGAACATGGTGCTGCTGTATTCCCAAATTGTTCACATTGTATGTGTTTTGCTGACCCATCTGGATAGGCTTTGGCTGGATATTAATTGGGACTTTATTTGAATTTGGTGCAAGACCCCTTTGTATGATGATGTTATGCACAGGTAAAGATGTTTGGAAATTTGTGCTATTAAACGGAACGGTAACAGGCTGTGCTACTGGACTGGAACTGGAGTTCCCAAACAAGGAGTTGCCATTAGGAGTCTGTCTGTGAACCAGAAGCCCTCCACTCACATTTGATGGGGCTTGTTGCCCACTACCCTTTAGTATGATTTGAGATCCATCTAAGTTATTAATAGTCATCATGGAAGGTTGATTACCAAATGACCCAATTAACTGTATTTGACCAGAACCACTAATCTGACTGCTATTAGACAAATGCTGGCTGGGCACACTGATCCCCACGTGGTGCATAAAGCCATGGTGCACACCCACTGTATTGCTTGCAAACGATGTGCCAACAGGCACATGAGTCACCCCTATAGGCTGCAGCGTCTGACCTGAGTAATTAGAAATATTAGAAGCCTGAGTAAAGGATGCTGATGAAGAGGGATGAAGCTGAGCTTGTGCAAACTGTTGGCTTGAACCTATACTGGCGTCCAGATATGCCTCTTCTGCCAATGTCTGTTCAGTGATATTGGCCTCCTGCAAGGATTTCTGAAGAATGTCGAAAGGTTGGTCCTCACTGAGATCAGGAAGAGGAGAAGACTCAAGTTCATCTTCAAGAAACTGAAGGCTACTTGAAAGTGGCAGTCCATCACTGGGCCCTTCTCCAAGCTGGCTGCTTACAGCTTTGAGGGATGACTTAGGATCAGCATTCTAAAAAAATAAGCAGGATGTTACATGGCATATCTAACCTTGGAAAGAGATTCTTAAACAAAAAACTAATCTCACTTTTGAATATGAATAACGCATAACAGTCTGCTTTTCAGGCACAACTCTCCAAACTGCTCACCTTATTCTGATACTTGATTTCCTTAGTAATGATGTTTAATGTTGTTTTTGTAAGTATATGCATTCACTGCTCTGATAAATTATTTTATAGGAAACAGATCAATAATGCCAATATACTCATGACTACCTGGAGTTTAGCTTTATTTTTTAGATAGTGGCATGGTTTAATTTTTTCAGGATTGCTCCCAAGTCCAAAGCTTGAGTGGGACTCAGCCTAGGGTATGTGCGTATCCAGGACACAGCGGTGTCTAGTTTTTTGTACCACAGGAGTAGATGTGAGTTTTGAGAGTTCCGAGTGTGGTTCTACTAGAGGTCCAGAAGGTATCCCAGATCCAGCCTTGACTTTTAAGGTTTCTCGGAACTCCCCTAGTTCTAACCTGCCCCACTCCAGGCAAAATCGGCCTGGATAAAAACAAGCTTCCCATATGAAATGAGTGAATAGTTATTTGATTTCTTAGAAGTTATCAGCTTATTATGATGCTTTAAAAACCATTTCAATGTCCTATTCAAGAGTAAAAGTTGGTCAACATTTGTCAAGCGCGCACTTGTGCGTTTGTGTCTGTCCATAACGAGTCCTCAAGGACTGGGCATTCCAACTAGAGACAACAACACAGGCAAATGAAGGGAACTGAACACAGTCACTGATAAATAAGAGACACGCTGCTGGCCAGCAGTTTATCATGGGATATGTCAAAATTATAAAAGAAAAAAAATGGAATCAATAGTTATTTAACATAAGGTGAAGACAATGTGAATATCCTTAACACTACTGAACTGTACACTTAAAATGGTTAAGATGCTAAATTTGTTGTTATATATATTTTTAACACAATTAAAAATTTTAAAAAGATGAAGAAAAAAATTAAAAATAGATCAATCAAGTATAAACAGTCCAGGACTTCCCTGGTGGTGCAGTGGTTAAGAATCTGCCTGCCAATGCAGGGGACACAAGTTTGATCCCTGGTCTGGGAAGATCTCACATGCCGCGGAGCAACTAAGCCCGTACACCACAACTACTGAGCCCACGCGCCGCAACTACTGAAGCCCACGCACCTAGAGCTCATGCTCCGTGAAAAGAGAAGCCACTGCAATGAGAAGCCCGTGCACTGCAACGAAGAGTAGCCCCCACTTGCCACAACTAGAGAAAGCCCGTGCGCAGCAACGAAGACCCAACGCAGCCAAAAGTAATAAATAAATAAAAATTAAAAAAAAAAAGAAAACAGTCCAGGGAATTCCTTGGGGGTCCAGTGGTTAGAACTTGGCGCTTTAGCTGCCAGGGCCTGGGTTCAATCCCTGGTTGGGGAACTAAGATCCATAAGCTGCATGGCGCAGCCAAAAAAAAAAAAAAAAAAAAAAAAAATGAATAGTCCAACTTTCAAAACTATAGAGATTTTCAGCCCTAGGCTAGTAAGGTGTGTTGGGGGCTAGATGATGGGAAGACCCAGGTAGAAAAGCCAAGACTAGTTCACTTGACACCCAATCAACAGTTGAAACGAGACTAATGTGGCCTCAGTTAGGTGGACACCACCTTAGGACTTGAACAGTCATTTGAAAGGAAGTGGGAAAAAGCAACTGAAAGCAAGGAGGTTTGTTTGCTTTTGCAGAGAAATATCAAGGCAACAGTGGATTATCTCCTGAGTGGTGGTACACAGTTTAATGTTTTTACAGTGCACAAATTAACAGACCATAGGTTTAAAATTCCATATTTTTAAAAGCTTTTAAAATGTTTTACTGACATGATGCAACTCAGGTTTACAATAAATACACCCTGAATGAAGCAGCCTGAAGAGTTAGAATTAATACTTACATGGAAGTGGGAGAGCTGGTAAGTAAAAATCATTAGTGTTGGGAAACAGGCTCAATATCTACTTTATGGGTTTAATGGCATCACATGTAGTTATTGCCCACTCAAAATGAATTTCAGAATTGCTACTGATTCATAAGCTTTACAGGAAATCAGTGTTGTGACTTTAAAGCCACCCCTAGCATGTGGAGGAGTCTTGCATGTTATGATCTGACATACTTTACACACACTCAAATACTTTAAAGAATTGTGCATTCCCAAGGACTTTCTGAATACTATTCCATTTTATGGATGAAGAAAATAAAGACCCTGATGATGACGATCAGTTGACATTAACTGAGCACTGTACCAACTGATTTCCATGGACTAGTCCATTCATCTTAACCACCCTATGAGGTAGATTTATCATTCTCCTGGATTCACAAATAAGGAAACTGAGTCTTAGAGATTTAGTGATAGATGCAAGGTTATAAAGCTAGTAAGTGGCAGAGCAAGGATTCAAACTTGGGTGGTCGGACTCTGGACTACCATCCATGGTAGAACAAAGCAGTTGAAAAGATTAAAGTAACATAGGCTTAAACACAGCAATCCGGATATAGTTTCCAGGCAGATTTCTTGTCTAGATGTTCCTAGAGCTTAAGAATCTGCGCCCTGGAACCTGGTGGCCTGGGTTCGATTCCTAGCTTGCGACTCCTGGCTGTGTAACACTGGGTAAATACCAACCTTTAGTTCTCTCATCTTTAAATATGGATAATAATAGAACCTACTTCACGGAATTATTGTAAGGGTTAACGAGGTTAATATATGTTAAGCTCTTAGTGCCAAGAACATACTGAACGCTCAATAGGTGTCAGCTACTATGATCTTTCTCCTTGTTTAAGATGAAAATGATTAGAAAGTAACCACAATACAGAATGATTTTTTTTTAAAGCTTATGTAACAACATTCAAAAGACCCTAATATAAGTTTCTCAGGCTATAACGTTTCTGAGGCATTTTAGAAAGAAAGTTGAAAGCTTAGGAAAATGGCAAAGTAAAAATCTTAATAGACTAAGTTAAAAGTAGAAAATGTCAACAAAATTCAATAGATTTTCCTCTTGTGTCAATTACAAAAGACAAAGTAGGGATTCCCATCATGATACAAAGTCAATCAAAGCTTCAATTCACTAGGCATCAATGAGACAGAAACATCTGATCATTGCATTCAGTTTCCAATACTCACACTAGAGTTGGCGAAAATTGAATTTGAATTGGCTGCAGAATATCCTGCATTAGTCAAGTCCTCATTGCTCTGCAAAAGTACAAATTCAAAAAAGTGATCACTTTGACTCTAAAGAAGAAACAAAATGTATGCCTATGATGGTCTGAGTATTACTTACCGATTTATTACTAGGTCCATGTAGAAAATAGTTCAATGCCTGTGGGTCTCTAGAAAACAACAGCCAAAAAGAGAAAACAGCAAATAAATACATTACTTATATTTAGGGTTCATTTTTACAGGGGAAAAAGAAAATGATGTATTAGTTTGAGTAAAATCCTCTCCCTGTTTTAAAACTATTAGTAGTTTTTTTGTTGTTTTGTTTTGTTTCATTTTGATGTTCCATTTCCTATTATCACTCATTTCTGCCTCCTAGGATTTTTTATAAAATAAATTTAATAAAGGATTACCTAATTATGACCCCTATGTTAATCCATGTCACTTTGTCTCCCTACTATATCTATGATGATTATTTAATCTTTATTTAAAAAACCCACTTGGTTTTAATATGCTTATTAGGTTGTTTTAGTACAGCAAACCTCACACATTTGATTTACCCTTATTTTGGAATGAGCATCTTACCCAATAAGATCAAGGAGACACGAGTCATCATCATCATCCATGACAACTATAAAGAAAAGGAATAAGAAAGCACTGTTTCAGCAAAGCAGATTAAAGCCAGTAGCATCAATGCAACACAAAAATATACCTTATACTTTCCTAGACAAATAATTAATTCATGTGAGTTTTCCCTCTAATTGCTTATTATGAATATGATTTTTAAATTTTTGTGATCATTCAAGAGATGAAGTGTTCAATTTAAATTGTTTTTATTGAACACAAATCCTTAACTTACAAGTCAAAAAGCAATCTAGACAAATCAAGGATAGTTGGCAGCAATCACTCACACACAGATTCCTCAAAGGGGCGGTAAACCATGAACAGTAACTTCCTCAAAATGTACACAGTGAACAAGAGGAGAAATCGTATTTTTGTTTTAGAAAAAAATCTCGTGCATACAGAGGTCTTTGAATTTTGTGACTGGATATTTCCAAACCTGGTGAGCAATCTGGATTTCTAGCCATATTTTGGCCATCTTTAGGAAAACAGAAAAGTCAGTTGTCCCTACTTTTTGAGACAGAAGAGGCACCATCGCCCCAGACAGTACTGCGACAGGCTCTGCCCTGAAGGTCCCAAGTTCCTCCCTCTGCAGCAGTAACGCCAACTGTTCAGTTCCAAACAATCTGCATCCCAACACTGGAATCTTTAAAGTAGAAACCCTCAACCCCAAATTCACCCCAGCTCCAAGCCCAAATCTCCCTCTCTCCCCAGCCATCGATAGCATCCAGCTTAACCAGCGCAATCACTGTGCTCTGGCTGAAACAATAACAACTGTATAAATTCCAAGAGCAGTTCTCCCCCTTTCTTTCTCCTCCCTCCCCCGAGATCCAGGAAACTTACACTAGTGATCCGACACCTGGCAACACTGCTTCGCACCCATTTCGAGCCATGCGTGGAATAATTTACATCACGGAATGCCAAGGCCAAGAGTTCTGGAGCCGTTGGAAAGGGCAGTTGTGAACGGCAGTTGGACGGAGGAATGAAATCCTGAAGAGATGCCCAGAAGAGGGACACGCCCGAAGAAGGCAGAGGCAGAGTTTCTACTAAGCTTTTTTTCTCGGTTAAAACTGCCATCTCCTCTCCACTTCCCCTCAGCTTCCCATCCTATCAGTCACAAGGCCAAACAAATATAAAATGTACTCCTGCCACATGGAAGGAAACTTGCTCTCCTCAGGAAGGGTCTGGAAGGGGTAAGTATCCCCCCATGTGGGACCTTCCCGTTGATGGGAGAATTGGTTCAGCTGCTGAATGATCCGGACGATTACAATCCATTTGAGTGGATCATCAGTGGAGAGGAGAGATGATGGGTGAGACAGGAGGAAGTCAGAGTGGGGAAATCTTATCAAAAGGTAACATCTATGGCCAAAACTGTGAAAGGCACAGCAGGCTAAGTGAAATCTGCATCTAGCACTCAGATGTCCAGGTGCTCAGGGGCATGCTAGGACGACTCTACTAATACGACTTTTGAGGAGTGAAAAGGGACAGGAAAGAGAAACAGGAAAACTATCATTAAGTAGATATGTAGAAATCAGTGTGAAGATCTTCCCTTAAATCATGATATTTAATATGTAGAACTGCACTAGCTGTTGCTCATTACCGTATCCTGGGCTTGTCTCCCAGACATCACAATCACATGGACTAAATTAGCCAAATATGATGTATAATTAAGCCTATAAAGTGGATATTATTTCTTTCCTTCAACATGACCATTTAAATGGAGCTCCACTGTATCCTTTGTAAATTTATTTTATTTAAGTGTCTAACAGTCTCTGGAACAAACTAATTAATAAAAACATACGTGAAAAATAGCTTACACCAAAGCAGAACGCTTTCATGCCTCTCCCAGCTTCCCTCATTACTTTACACCTGTACCCAGCTCCTCCAGTGGATGAGATGCCCAAGGGTTAACATACACTGAGAGGGCTTCCCTGGTGGCGCAGTGGTTGAGAATCTGCCTGCCAATGCGGGGGACACGGGTTCGAGCCCTGGTCTGGGAGGATCCCACGTGCCGCGGAGCGGCCGGGCCCGTGGGCCACAACTGCTGAGCCTGCGCGTCTGGAGCCTGTGCTCCGCAACAAGACAGGCCGCGATACTGAGAGGCCCGCGCACCGCGATGAAGAGTGGCCCCCGCTTGCCGCAACTAGAGAAAGCCCTAGCACAGAAACGAAGACCCAACATAGCAACCAATCAATCAATTAAATAAATAAATCTTTAAAAAAAAAAAAAAAAAAAAACATACACTGAGAGAGGAAGGCAGCACCAGTCACTCCTCCAAGGTGTCACTGCCACTGGGACTTTCAAGCACAGAGAACATTTGTTACCCCAAAGTTCAAAGTGACAAGCTACTCCTTGAGTAGCCCAAATAAAAGAACAATTTTATAATATTGGATGAAATTAAAAGCCATTGCACATCACCCCCAGCAAACCAAGCAGGCCGCTCAAACGCTTGACGAAATGCTCCTTGGGGACATCCGTCCTACTCAGGGGCATCAGTCCTAACAGACAGACCTCCTCCTCCAGGTCCCCTTGGGTAGAACTCTACGAGCCTTTATAGTCATGGGTACCCCGAGAATTCTACTTTTTAAAGGGCTGCACTCTTTTCTGACTATAAACAGTTTCAAATTAGAAGAGATGACTCTTATCCCTACATGCTCAGCTCTACATGGTGCCAAAACACAGTCATATTACAGCCCGAGCCAGTAGTCCTTTCCCAGGAGGACACACGGCCCACCAAAGCAAATGTACCAAAGTAAAACTGCAGAAATTGACTATGACTCTAAAGTGGGAAGACAACGTGAGGATCAGAAACTGACTCAAAAGTGAAGAGCTTAGTTTTTTTTTGAAAACATTCTCCCATTACTTCTGGACTCCTGTTGAGGCTCTTTTCTCATTAAAGTAACAACCCTGGATTCACTAGATGGGCCTCTGGCCACAGGTGAAACCTATAAGGCTGTATGAAAGATAAGTCCCTCCTCTAAGGGGTTAAAAACTACTTCTTGGTTCAGCACATTTGAGCAAGACACATCCCCTAAGTAATAGCAGTTTACAGCAGTAGAATTTGTCAGGGAGAGAAGGGGATTGCAGTTCTTACAGAATCCTCATAGGCACCCCAAGAGATCAGAAATCACTGCCCCAGACACCTGACTACCACTCTCAAAAAGTTAAAGCTAATATTTAAAATTGCTCTTACTATTCTTAGTCAAGAGGCACTATGAAAGTGACATTTCAAATCAGTGGGGGAAAGATGTTAGCCTTCTAGAGAAAAGAAGGTGGATCCATACCTCACATCTTACACAAAAATAAATTCCAGGTGGATCTAAGAGTTAAATGGGAGGGAGGAGGAGAGCTTAAAGTACTACAATAACATATGGGAGAATTTTGTTTTTATAATCTTGGAATAGGGAAAGGCTAAGTATGTCACAAGACGCAGAAGTCATAAAAGAAGATTGCCAAATTTGATGACAAAACATTTTAAAATTCTGCATGATAAAAGAAAAAAAAACATGAATAAAGTCAAAGACTAAAAAACCCCCAAAAAACATACGTCAGGAAAATACTTTCAATTCATATCACAAACAGCTTTTCTCCTTAATACATAACGAACTCCTATTTTTAAAAAGTCAGCTACCCTGCAGAAAATCAAAGGGTATGAAAAATCAGTTCATAAAAAAAGGAAAGACAAGTAGCTCCTAAACATGTAAAAGTAATCACCCTCACTTAGAATAAGAGAAATGAAATTAAAGTTACAATGAGATACTATTATTTGTCAGATTGGCAAAGATAAAAAAGTTTGGTTAAGGACTATGCTAGTCAGGAAATGGGAAATAGGGACTTTTATACCCTGGTAGTGAGAGTGTAAACTCATGTAACCTCTGGAGAGGGCAATTTAGCAGTCGCTTTCAAAGTTTTAAGTGCACAAATCATTTCACCTAGCAAATATTTCCAGGTACTCGTCCCGCAGATATTCTTGCACACGTGTGAAATGATATGTGTATAAGAATATCCAGTGCAGCATGATTGGTTTTAGCAAAAGACTGTAAAAACCTCGATGTCAGGGGTACGGGATTTCTTCTTAAGGTGATGGAAATGTTGTGTAATTAAACCACTGAACTGTACACTTTAAAGGGTGCATTTTATGGTATTTAAATTCTATTTAAAGCATTTTTAAAAACTCTATGTCCATAATGAAAGAGGTGTGTACCTTTCTTGTTCCTTTGATCATATATCTTTCTAAGTCAGTCTGTATAAATATGCCTCACTTTTCTTTGTATTTTTGAATTTTATTTTTTTATTTTTTATACTGAAGGTTCTTATTAGTTATCTGTTTTATACATATTAGTGTATACATGTCAATCCCAATCTCCCAATTCAGCACACCACCACCCTACACCCCTGCCACTTTCCCCCCTTGGTGTCCATACGTTTGTTCTCTACACCTGTGTCTCTATTTCTGCCCTGCAAACCAGTTCATCTGTACCATTTTTCTAGGTTCCACATATATGCATTAATATACGATATTCGTTTTTCTCTTTCTGACTTACTTCACTCTGTATGACAGTCTCTAGATCCATCCACGTCTCTACAAATGACCCAATTTCATTCCTTTTTATGGTTGAGTAATATTCCATTGTATATATGTACCACTTCTTCTTTATCCATTCATCTGTCGATGGGCATTTAGGTTGCTTCCATGACCTGGTTATTGTAAATAGTGCTGCAATGAACACTGGGGTGCATGTGTCCTTTTGAATTATGGTTTTCTCTGGGTATATGCTCAGTAGTGGGATTGCTGGATCATATGGTAATTCTATTTTTAGTTTTTTAAGGAACCTCCATACTGTTCTCCACAGTGACTATGTCAATTTACATTCCCACCAACAGTGCAAGAGGGTTCCCTTTTCTCCACACCCTCTCCAACATTTGTTGTTTGTAGATTTTCTGATGATGCCCATTCTAACTGGTGTGAAGTGATACTTCATTGTAGTTTTGATTTGCATTTCTCTAATAATTAGTGATGTTGAGCAGCTTTTCATGTGCTTTTTGGCCATCTGTATGTCTTCTTTGGAGAAATGTCTATTTAGTTCTTCTGCCCATTTTTGGATTGGGTTGTTTGTTTCTTTAATATTGAGCTGCATGAGCTGTTTATACATTTTGGAGATTAATCCTTTGTCCGTTGATTCGTTTGTGAATATTTTCTCCCATTCTGAGGGTTGTCTTTTTGTCTTGTTTATGGTTTCCTTTGCTGTGCAAAAGCTTTGAAGTTTCATTAGGTCTCATTTGTTTATTTTTGTTTTTATTTCCATTACTCTAGGAGGTGGATCAAAAAAGATCTTGCTGTGATTTATGTCAAAGAGTGTTCTTCCTATGTTTTCCTCTAAGAGTTTTATAGTGTCCGGTCTTACATTTAGGTCTCGAATCCATTCTGAGTTTATTTTTGTGTATGGTGTTAGGGAGTGTTCTAATTTCATTCTTTTACATGTAGCTATCCAGTTTTCCCAGCACCACTTATTGAAGAGACTGTCTTTTCTCCATTGTATATCCTTGCCTCCTTTGTCATAGATTAGTTGACCGTAGGTGTGTGGGTTTATCTCTGGGCTTTCCATCTCGTTCCATTGATCTATGTTTCTGTTTTTGTGCCAGTACCATACTGTCTTGATTACTGTAGCTTTGTAGTATAGTCTGAAGTCAGGGAGTCTGATTCCTCCAGCTCCGTTGTTTTCCCTCAAGACTGCTTTGGCTATTCGGGGTCTTTTGTGTCTCCATACAAATTTTAAGATTTTTTGTTCTAGTTCCGTAAAACATGCCATTGGTAGTTTGATAGGGATTGCATTGAATCTGTAGATTGCTTTGGGTAGTATAGTCATTTTCATAATATTGATTCTTCCAATCCAAAAACATGGTATATCTCTCCATCTGTTGGTATCATCTTTAATTTCTTTCATCAGTGTCTTATAGCTTTCTGCATACAGGTCTTTTGTTTCCCTAGGTAGGTTTATTCTTAGGTATTTTATTCTTTTTGTTGCAATGGTAAATGGGAGTGTTTCCTTAATTTCTCTTTCAGATTTTTCATCATTAGTGTATAGGAATGCAAGAGATTTCTGTGCATTAATTTTGTATCCTGCAACTTTACCAAATTCATTGATTAGCTCTAGTAGTTTTCTGGTGGCATTTTTAGGATTCTCTATGTATAGTATCATGTCATCTGCAAACAGTGAGTTTTACTTGTTCTTTTCCAATTTGTATTCCTTTTATTTCTTTTTCTTCTCTGATTGCCATGGCTAGGACTTCCAAAACTATGTTGAATAATAGCGGTGAGAGTGGACATCCTTGTCTCGTTCCTGATCTTAGAGGAAATGCTTTCAGTTTTTCACCATTGAGAATGATGTTTGCTGTGGGTTTGTCGTATATGGCCTTTATTATGTTGAGGTAGGTTCCCTCTATGCCCACTTTCTGGAGAGTTTATCATAAATGGGTGTTGAATTTTGTCAAAAGCTTTTTCTGCATCTATTGAGATGATCATATGGTTTTTATTCTTTAGTTTGTTAATATGGAGTATCACATTGATTGATTTGCGTATATTGAAGAATCCTTGCATCCCTGGGATAAATCCCACTTGATCATGGTGTATGATCCTTTTAATGTGTTGTTGGATTCTGTTTGCTAGTATTTTGTTGAGGATTTTTGCATCTATATTCATCAGTGATATTGGTCTGTAATTTTCTTTTTTTTTTGTAGTATCTTTTTCTGGTTTTGGTATCAGGGTGATGGTGGCCTCATAGAATGAGTTTGGGAGTGTTCCTTCCTCTGCAATTTTTTGGAAGAGTTTGAGAAGGATGGGTGTTAGCACTTCTATAAATGTTTGATAGAATTCACCTGTGAAGCCATCTGGTCCTGGACTTTTGTTTGTTGGAAGATTTTTAATCACAGTTTCAATTTCATTACTTGTGATTGGTCTGTTCATATTTTCTATTTCTTCCTGGTTCAGTCTTGGAAGGTTATACCTTTCTAAGAATTTGTCCATTTCTTCCAGGTTGTCCATTTTATTGGCATAGAGTTGCTTGTAGTAGTCTCTTAGGATACTTTGTATTTCTGCGGTGTCTGTTGTAACTTCTCCTTTTTCATTTCTGATTTTATTGATTTGAGTCCTCTCCCTCTTTTTCTTGATGAGTCTGGCTAATGGTTTATCAATTTTGTTTATCTTCTCAAAGAACCAGCTTTTAGTTTTATTGATCTTTGCTATTGTTTTCTTTGTTTCTATTTCATTTATTTCTGCTCTGATCTTTATGATTTCTTTCCTTCTACTAACTTTGGGTTTTGTTTGTTCTTCTTTCTCTAGTTTGTTTAGGTGTAAGGTTAGATTGTTTATTTGAGATTTTTCTTGTTTCTTGAGGTAGGCTTGTATAGCTATAAACTTCCCTCTTAGAACTGCTTTTGCTGCATCCCATTGGTTTTGGATTGTCATGTTTTCATTGTCATTTGTCTCTAGGTATTTTTTGATTTCCTCTTTGATTTCTTCAGTGATCTCTTGGTTATTTAGTAACGTATTGTTTAGCCTCCATCTGTTTGTGTTTTTTACATTTTCTTCCCTGTAATTCATTTCTAATCTCATAGCGTTGTGGTCAGAAAAGATGCTTGATATGATTTCAATTTTCTTAAATTTACTGAGGCTTGATTTGTGACCCAAGATGTGATCTATCCTGGAGAATGTTCCGTGCGCACTTGAGAAGAAAGTGTAATCTGCTGTTTTTGGATGGAATGTCCTATAAATATCAATTAAATCTAACTGGCCTATTGTGTCATTTAAAGCTTGTGTTTCCTTATTAATTTTCTGTCTGGATGATCTGTCCATTGGTGTAAGTGAGGTATTAAATTCCCCTGCTATTATTGTGTTACTGTCAATTTCCTCTTTTATAGTTGTTAGCAGTTGCCTTATGTATTGAGGTGCTCCTATGTTGGGTGCGTATATATTTATAATTGTTATATCTTCTTCTTGGACTGATCCCTTGATCATTATGTAGTGTCCTTCCTTGTCTCTTGTAACATTCTTTATTTTAAAGTCTATTTTATCTGATATGAGTATTGCTACTCCAGCTTTCTTTTGATTTCCATTTGCATGGAATATCTCTTTCCATCCCCTCACTTTCAGTCTGTATGTGTCCCTAGGTCTGAAGTGGGTCTCTTATAGACAGCATATATATGGGTCTTGTTTTTGTATCCATTCAGCAAGCCTGTGTCTTTTGGTTGGAGCATTTAATCCATTCACGTTTAAGGTAATTATTGATATATATGTTCCTATGACCATTTTCTTAATTGTTATGGGTTTGTGTTTGTAGGTCCTTTTCTTCTCTTGTGTTTCCCACTTAGAGAAGTTACTTTAGCATTTGTTGTAGAGCTGGTTTGGTGGTGCTGAATTCTCTCAGCTTTTGCTTGTCTGTAAAGCTTTTAATTTCTCCGTCAAATCTGAATGAGATCCTTGCCAGGCAGAGTAATCTTGGTTGTAAGTTCTTCCCTTTCATCACTTTAAATATATCATGCCACTCCCTTCTGGCTTGTAGAGTTTCTGCTGAGAAATCAGCTGTTAACCTTATGGGAGTTCCCTTGTATGTTATTTGTCGTTTTTCCCTTGTTGCTTTGAATAATTTTTCTTTGTCTTCAATTTTTGTCAATTTGATTACTATGTGTCTCAGCATGTTTCTCCTTGGGTTTATCCTGCCTGGGATTCTCTGCACTTCCTGGACTTGGGTGGCTATTTCCTTTCCCATGTTAGGGAAGTCTTCGACTATAATCTCTTCAAATATTTTCTTGGGTCCTTTCTCTCTCTCTTCTCCTTCTGGGACCCCTATAATGCGAATGTTGTTGTGTTTAATGTTGTCCCAGAGGTCTCTTAGGCTGTCTTCATTTCTTTTCATTCTTTTTTCTTTATTCTGTTCTGTGGCAGTGAATTCCACCATTCTGTCTTCCACGTCACCTATCCGTTGTTCTGCCTCAGTTATTCTGCTATTGATTCCTTCTAGTGTATTTTTCATTTCAGTTATTGTATTGTTCATCTCTGTTTGTTTGTTCTTTAATTCTTCTAGGTGTTTGTTCTTTAATTCTTCTAGGTCTTTGTTAAACATTTATTGCATCTTCTCGATCTTTGCCTCCATTCTTTTTCTGAGGTCCTGCATCATCTTCACTGTCATTATTCTGAATTCTTTTTCTGGAAGGTTGCCTACCTCCACTTCACTTAGTTGTTTTTCTAGGGTTTTATCTTTTTCCTTCATCTGGTACATAGTCCTCTGCCTTTTCATTTTGTCTATCTTTCTGTGAACGTGGTTTTCGTTCCACAGGCTGCAGAATTGTCTGTCTCATTATTTTTAATGGCTGTGTAATAGTCCAGTGTGGATGAATCATGATTTATGCTCCCAAGTGCTGGGTGGAGGGAGAATATATACATGTGTTTGTAAATATTCAGACCCTGAAATGAGGCACAAATAACCAGCAACACCAGCTGCTTCTGTGAGGGAATCTGGGTGGCTGGAAACACAGAGGAAGGTATACACTTCACTTGTATGTCCTTTTGTACCTCTTGAATGTTATGCCACATGCATGTAAGGCCTATTTTTAAAAATAAATACAATTAATATGGGAATTTCCTGGCAGTCCAGTGGTTAGGATTCTGGGTTTTCACTGCCTGGGGCCTGGGGTTTGATTCCTGGTTGGGGAACTAAGGTCCTGCAAGCTACACGGTGCCCCTGACACCAAATACAATTAATAAAACAAAGAGGATGGGGGAGACCCATGAAACACAAGGATCTCAAGTCAGTCTCACTCTAGGTAAGCATACCAGAGATCAAATACCTGGAAAATTTTCAAGCAGCCTAGTGGCCTCAGGAATAACCTACATCAGCTATCTGTAAGAAATATCTTCCAGACAGTTTGATTTTCATTAAGATCACAGAAAGATTTTAAAGACCTCTAAGACAGAGATAAAAAGGAAGATGACAGGCTATTTAAAATTTTTTTCATACAGTGGGAAAAGTCTCAGCTCTCATATCAAGAAATGTAGTGGTTTCAAGAACAGCTATTTCAGGAAAGCTAGCTAAGCAAATCAATTCTACCGATTTAAGATATTATAACCTAGCAGCAGTAGAAGAAAACTTTTAAAGTCATAACACAGGATTTCAAATACTTCACAAAATGAAATTTGGTATGTGACTGCTATAACAAATGATTCTCTTCTCTTCCTTATATGCCTCTCTGTTCTTTTTCTTCTTCCAAAAACATTACATAGTGAAAATGACTAGGAAGCTAAAACTTTAAAAGATCACCAAGAGTCAATATAATAGGCTATCTTACCAACATACAAAAAATTACTGACATTTGCTTTATTTGCATTAATTTGGTATAGCATCAGTATATGCCATAATTTCCCAATCATTTACAAACAAATTTACCTCTAAAAGGTGCTGAGGCTAGCAGAGGGATCATTGGGAAACTTTATTTAAGCAATCATGAGCTATGGAATGGTTGCAGTGTTCTCATGTGATCTGTGCCTGAGCTACTGAAGGTATAATGAGCTGTAGTCACTTTTATTTTTACCCACATATTTACCAGTTCCAGTGCTGTTCATTCCTTTGAGTAAATCCAATTTTCATCTGGTATCATTTTCCCCCTTCTGAAGGATTTCTTTTTTTAAAAAAATTTATTTATTTAATTTATTTATTTTTGGCTGGGTTGGGTCTTCGTTGCTGTGTGCAGGCTTTCTCTAGTTGCGGCAAGCGGGGGCTACCCTTTGTTGTGGTGCGGAGGCTTCTCACTGCGGTAGCTTCTCTTTGCTTCAGAGCACGGGCTCTAGGCATGCAGGCTTCAGTAGTTGTGGCACGCGGGCTCAGTAGTTGTGGCTCGCAGGCTCTAGAGCACAGGTTCAGTAGTTGTGGTGCATGGGTTAGCTGCTCCACGGCATGTGGGATCTTCCCAGACCAGGGCTCAAACCCGTGTCCCCTGCATTGGCAGGCGGATTCTTAACCACTGTACCACGAGGGAAGCCCCTGGAGGATTTCTTTTAATATTTTTGTAGTACAGATCTGGTGATGAATTCTTTCAGTTTTCCTATGTCTTTAAAAAAAGTGTTTATTCTGCCTTCATTTTTGAAATGTATTTCACTGGACATATAGTTCTAGATTGAGTTTTTTTCTTCTCTTTTGGATCTTTAAAGATATTGCTACACTGTTTTTTGCTTGCATTGTTTCCAAATAGAATTCTGCTGTCATTCTTACTTTTGTCCTTTTGTACATGATAGGTCTCCCCTCCCCACCCCACCCCCACTCCAATGCTTTAAAGATTTTTCTCTTTATCACTGGTTTTAAGCAATCTGATTCTGATATGCCTTGGTATAATTTTCTTCATGCTTCTTGTGCTTGGGGTTCATTAAACTTCTAGGATCTGTAGGTTTATAGTTTTCCTCCAATTTAGAACAATTTCAGCCATTCCTTCATATATTTTGTGTCCCTACCCCTCCTTCAGGGACTCCAATTACCTACGATTATGCTGCCTGAAGTGGTTCCACAGCTCACTGGTGCTCTTTTTAAAAAAATTTTTTAAATGTCCTTTTATCTCTCTGGCTTTCATTTAGGATAGTTTCTATTGCTATGTCTTCAAGCACACTAATTTTTTCTTCTGCAGTGTCTAATCTGCTTGTTAATCCCATCCAATGTATTTTTATTTTCAAACATTATAGTTTCATTCTAGAAGTTGGGGTTTTTAATATCTTCCATTTCTTATTTATATGATCAATCTTTCCTCTACCTTCTTGAAATTATGCAGAATAGTGACAGCTTTTTAATGTCCTTCTCTACTAATTCTATCATTTATATAATTTCTGGGTCTTTTTCTACTGATTGATTTTTTTCCTCTCATAGTGGGTGGTATTTTTCTCTTTCTTTGTATGCCTGGTACTTTTTTATTGGATTCCAGACATTGCTAATTTTACATTATTGAGTACTGGATATTTTTGTATTCCTATAGATATTTTTGAACTTTGTCTAGGACACAATTAAGTTACTTGTAAATGGTTTGATTCTCTTGAGGTCTGCTTTTAAGCTTTGTCAGTCTTTAGTCTAGGGCTAATTTTGCCCTATAGTGAGGCAATACCCTTCTGAGTACTTCACTTGATGTCCCATGAATTACAAGGGTTTTTGCA
The DNA here is from genome assembly GCF_009873245.2 of Balaenoptera musculus. Lineage (NCBI taxonomy): Eukaryota > Metazoa > Chordata > Mammalia > Artiodactyla > Balaenopteridae > Balaenoptera > Balaenoptera musculus. The sequence continues at coordinate 32,515,331 of NC_045795.1, forward strand.
GTCTTGCAGGTGGGAACACAAACTCTTCTCTGCCCTGTGTGAGCTCCAAGTGTTATTTCCTCTAATCCTTTTGGTTGATTCTTTCCCAGGACTTGCGTAGTTTCCCCACACACATGTACCGATCAGGTACCAGCTGAAGACTCAAGGGAGACTCTCTGCAGCATTCCAGGGTTTTATCTCCATGTAGCTCTCTCCTCTGGTGCTCTGCCCAATGAGTTTTAGCCATTTTTACCCCCCAGCTGCATCAGCTCAACTCAGAAAGATTACCAGACTCCATCTGGGATCCCCTTCCCTGCGCTATGGCCTGAAAACTCCACAGACAGAAGCTGGGGCAGTTACAGGGCTTACCTTATCTGTTTTCTGTTTCTCATGAATCCCTGTCCTGTGCTGCCTGATATTCAATGTCTAAAAACCATTGTTTAATATACTTTATCTAATTTTTAACTGTTTTATGCAGGAAGGTCAATCCAGTCCCTGTTATTGCATCTTGGTCCCATAGCGATTTTTAAGGTTTTGGAAGAAATCACTTTAGGAGGTAAGAACAGCTTATATGAGTTCATTAGCATGAATTATAGAATCAGAACATCCTCAAAGGAGGAAAGGAGAAAGGGAGGACAGTAAATTGTAGTTTTATCCCCTGCCTCCTTCTGTTTTCTACCCTGAAGAATAGCTTAGGGAATGGGGAAGCCGCTTCTTTAATTACTACCTTTAATGAACTTGTTCAGTGGGTGAAAAGAATAAGCACTTAACCAACATTTAGCACCCACTATGTGCCAGGTCCTCTGTTAAGGAGTGGGAATATCACATGAGTATGACATAAAATGCAATAATAAATGTAAATACCCTTAACATTTTTGTAGCACTGTAAAAGCAAGGCCAAGAAGTAAATTATTATGTTTAAGCAAACAATATTCTGATAAGTGTCATGATCAAAAAGTTACACCATAAAACAGTCACTTACCCAGGGCAAGTAACTGTTTATGTCACCTAGGATATAAAGTATTCTCATCTTATTCCTTTTACTATATTGTCATTGTTATGGACTGTTAAATTTTATTTTTATTATTTTTTGGCTGCACCGAGCAGCACGCAGAATCTTAGTTCACCAACCAGGGATCGAACTTGTGCCCCCTGCAGTGCAAGCACAGAGTCTTAACCACTGGACCACCAGGGAAGTCCCTGGACTGTTAAATTTTGTAATTGCAAGGCTGTGTCAAACTTCCTGGCACAGTTCCTGATTGTAAGGAACTCCCTTTCTTTTGGAAGAGAGATGCAACAATTCATCACAACGCAAGGTAAGAAGTGCTAGGGTTTTTGGTGGGGGTTCCCAAGCTTTTTCAGGTGAAGTCACTGGTCATTTTTTTTTGTGAAATAATATGACATTTTACTAGGAGAAAACACTACTATATTTTCACAATTATGCCCATTTGTAATAAAAAGAAGCTGTCAAACTCAACATGATGGGCTCTGAGTTTTTCCTTCGTTATTCAACCAAGACCTTCATTCTTTTTGGAACTAGCTAGAGCATACTAACAGCAAGGAAGAAAGGTGGATAAAACTAAGAAACATTATTAGGAGAAAAACTTAGGAATCAAAAAAAAAAAAAATTCCAGGCCTTAAAGCTGCTTTAATTCCAACTTGGAATGAGGTGGAATAGAAATAAACCTAATATATTAAGCAATCCAGCTGGCTAAACAATGCACTATAACATGGGGGGAAAGAGTGACCAACCTTGGGGGGTCAGGGAGAAGTCTGGCAAGGCTTTACAGGGGCTGGGGACACGTACAGGTCAGGGCAGGGGGGACACTGAATTTGGAAAGGGCTTGTTCTGGATACTGACATTGACTAGGCTTGTGATTACTGACAAATTCCAATCTCTCAGGGCCTGTTTTCTCATCTTTAAATGAAATTAATAGCCACATCAGTGATTTAAAAACTTTGATCCCTGGGGACCTAGGATTCTCCGAGGGGTCCAGGAGCTGTCTTGGAGGCCTAAAGGTTGGTGGTAGAGGCACTGTAATGCTCCACTTCTCCCCTTTAACTCAGTGATAGAACTCTTAACTGGGAGAAAAAAGTTTGAAAATCATTTAACTTATCCAACTCCAGAACACAGTGATTTGTTGTGTGTTGCAAAGGAATGACTTTTAATGGTGGTCAAACTGAAAATGGAAACACAAGGATCCACAGAAAGCAAGACATTCATGATTATTTTAGCAAGCAAGAGAATAGTGATAAATATTGTTTGATAAATATATCAAACTTCTTTAAGATAAATTCCAACATAGTGATAATGATCTTAAGTTTACTGACTATAGAACCATTAATCATACACAGATCGGTATTTCTCAAACTGGGATCTGCAGAAGTAATCTTGGGTGGTCTGAGTTCTCAAGTTGGAGAAACATCAACAGATTTTAAAACCAGCCAGAAATACACATGCTGAAAGTTTTCAGGGCTGATAAAATTTCTGCTTAACATGTTTGCTAAAAGCCTCTCAAAATCTTGAGATCTAATGGGAATCTACTGACAGAAGACCTGTGTATGCGTTGTCTGACTGATGCAAAGATGGTCCTGGGGAAAACATTTCCAGGTGTCTCTTTAACCTCCTTTAATCTCAACTGCCAATGCTGTGCCAGGCTGGGTAGAGTAGGTCTAAACAAAGGATGGCATCAAAAGAGACTGTGGGTTGGGTCTCAAAAGTCTTTGAGGTGGTTCAAGAGATACCAAACTCTGCAAGTAACAAAGCCCTGCAGCATGGGAGGATGCTCTTAACTGCCTACTCTCTCCCATTGCACAGCTAGTGGTGGTGAAGAACTCTGGGTATTAAGTTATGGCTCAAGTATAGTGGGCTAAAAGACTGACTTCAAATCTAAATGTTACTAACAGACTACCTTCTAGAAGCTTACAGTAAAAAACATATTACAGTGCTACCATCAAAAGCAGGAATCTTGGGCTTCCCTGGTGGCGCAGTGGTTGAGAATCTGCCTGCCAATGCAGGGGACATGGGTTCGAGCCCTGGTCTGGGAAGATCCCAAATGCCGCGGAGCAACTGGGCCCGTGAGCCACAATTACTGAGCCTGCGCGTCTGGAGACTGTGCTCTGCAACAAGAGAGGCCACGATAGTGAGAGGCCCGCGCACCGCGATGAAGAGTGGCCCCCGTTTGCCACAACTAGAGAAAGCCCTCGCACAGAAACAAAGACCCAACACACCCATAAATAAAAACAAACAAACAAACAAACAAAAAAAGCAGGAATCTTGTCACATTCATCTTCATATCCCCAGCAAATAGCACATAAACAGGTATAATAAATACTGAATACATATCCAGGGTTTAGATGTAGGGCAGCTGTGGAGAAAGAGCCACCTGAGTGCTGGGCAAGAGCCTACCAGAGTTCTTTGGGGCTAGAGGAATCTTGAAACCATGGATCACCTATATATGTTTTGAGACATGCTTTAGATGTTTTTTTCTGGAAGCCCTGCAACTACCCGAAAAATTGAATGTATTGTTGAAAAGACATATGACCAATGGTGGCAGAGTCTACACAGAACCATGCTTCGTGGTGTTCTGGGAAAAACCTTTCGGCTTGTTGGTTATACTATTCAGTCTGGCTGTATAACTTGTTATGTTTTTGAATACTTCGGTGGTGTTGTCATGTGTCCTGAACCATCAATACAGCCTAAAATTCAAAATTCAGATATCGTCTTTGCAGAAAATTTTAGTTGACATTTTTATGGTATCCAAAGAGGTGACATTGTGATTGCAAAAAGCCCGAGTGATCCAAAATCAAATATTTGTAAAAGAGTAACTGGTTTGGAAGGAGACAAAATTCTTATCAATAGTCCATCAGGTTTATTTAAAAGCCACAGTTATGTGCCAACGGGTCATGTTTGGTTAGAAGGTGATAATCTATAGAATTCTACAGATCCCAGGTACTGTGGACCTGTTCCATATGGACTAATAAGAGGACGTATCTTCTTTAAGATTTGAACTCAATGATTTTGGATTTCTACATGACAGTCCTAATGGCCACAGATTTTCTGATGATTGGCAAGCATTTATTCTTTTGATTTGATTATTGTCTTCTGTTCAAGTGAATTTATTATTGTCACTAAAACCATATACTTGCTAATAAACTATTTGCTATTCAAAATAAATAAATAAATAAATAAATAAATGTGGGGCAGCTGCATTTTATACAAATATTGTGTTCCCAAAGGCCTTGCCTTTAAAACTCACATATTTCTAGTTTAATCCTGAAAAAGAAATTTATAATTTCCCAAAGTCCATCAGCATTGAAAATTTGCAATTACATTCTGTTAAAAAAATTTTTAAAGTGTAACAATGAAACTTGGGTTATATTTTTAAAAATAACTCATATCTTTTAGAGATCCCATATTGAAATAGGTATGAATGAAGTAATACGATGTCTGGGATTTGCTTCAAAATAATATGGACTGGGGAATTCCCTGGTGGGCCAGTGTTAGGACTCCACGCTTTCACTGCCAAGGGCACGGGTTCGATCCCTGGTTGGGGAACTAAGATTCTGCAAGCTGCGTGACACGGCAAATAAATAAATAAAATAAAATATAATAATAAAATTAAAATATAATAATAAAATAAAATAAAATAAAATATATAATAATATAATATAATAATATAATTATAATATAATAAAAATTATATAATAATATAATAAAATATAATAATAATATAATAATATGGACTGGACTTAGTTATTAAAAACATGGAAATCTGTCTCCCCTGCCCCCTCCAGAGATTCTGATTCACCAGGAATCTGGGGTTACTATGGGGTTTTCTCCCTGACCCCCTGAGGTTGGTCACTCTTTCCCCCCCCCATGTTACAGCACACACTTGGGCACATTTCAGGCAAACTGGGGAAACTGCCCCCAACTGCAGGCAGATGGGACCTGCAAACAAGGGCCTCTGGTCAGCTCAGAGACCCAAATCTAGGCTGCCAACTTTCCAAACTCAGGGGAAGGGTAGCTTCTTGGTAATCTGACTAAAGGAAATGCTGTAGGTGAAACCTTATTTGAGGATTCATCACTCTCAACCACCTTCAGTACCAGTCCCTTTCCACTACTTCCCCTCAAATAATTTATTTCTCCCTTCCCCTCTTTACTGTATTTACTCATATTTACACTAGGATGTCAGCTCCACCAGGGCAGAGCTTTGTCTGTTCACCGATGAACCTCAGAATAGTGCCTGGCACGTCACAGGAGCTCAATGAACATGCCCGCCAGTTTTATTGAGATATAATTGACAAATAAGATTGTGTAAGCTTAAGGTGTACAATCTGATGATTTGATATATATCTATATTGTGAAATGATTACGACAAACACATCCATCACTTCATATAGTTAATTTTTTTTTTTTTGGTGTAGTGAGTACATTTAAAATCTACTCTCTCAAGAAATTCCAGGTATACGATATAGTATTGTAACTATAGTCACCATGTTTATACATTAGATCCCCAGAAGTTATTCATCTTATACTGAAAGTTTGTAACCCTTACCAACTCTCCCCATTTCCCCACCCACCCCGGTCCCTGGCAACCACCAATCTACTCTGCTTCTACAGTTCAACTTTTTTAGATTCCACATATAAATGAGATCATACAGTATTTGTTTATCTTTGTCCAACTTATTTCACTTAGCTTATGTTTCATCCATTTAGTCACAAATAGCAGGATTTCCTTCTTTTTTATGGTTGAATACTATTCCACTGTATGTATGTGTATATCCAACTATCTATATATTTCTATTTATATATAACAATTTCTTTATCCATTCATCCAACAACAGACATTTAGGTTGTTTCCATATCTTGGCTATTGTGAATAATGCTGCAATGAATATGAGGGTGTAGATATCTCTTCAAGATACTGATTTCATTTCCTTCAAATATACATATAGAAGTGGGGTTACTGGATCATATGGTAGCTCTATTTTTAATTTTTTGAGGACCCTCCGTACTGTTTTCCATAGTGGCTGCATCAATTTACATTCCAACCAACAGTGCACAAGGGTTCCCTTTTGTCCATAGCCTTGCCAACACTTGTCATCTCTTGTCTTTTTGATGACAGCCATTCTAACAGGTGCGAGGTGGTATCTCACTGCGGTCAATGAACATTTTTTGAAATGAACTTATCACCCTTTCCAATATGTTGGTCACACGATGGCAAGACCTGCAACAGGATCAGGCATACCAGGGAAAGTGTGCTTATTCCCTTTTTCTTGAAACTTACTTCAGTTTTCCAAGAAAGCATGCTTACTTTGGACACCAGGTTATTCCTATGGGAGAGCAATCTAAAGTGGAAAACAAAGAATTATATTTAAACCTAGAACACACAGTGGGGCTAAAGTTACTTCCCACTATTCCCCTGCACATCATTCTAGCCAAACTGCCACTCTCCTAGCCCCCAAACACAATGCACACTTTGCCAGCATCTGCCCTGGTTCAGGTGACAATTTTCTTATCTGAAATGCTCTTCTTTCTCTTCTACATCTACTGAAATTCCATCCGTTATTCAAAACTTAGTTTGAATCTACCTCTCTGAGTCTTTCTCTGACAACCCTGGGCTGTCTTTTGGATTTGCTACCCAGAATTCTAAAAGCACCAACCATGTCTTTTGACATTGATCAGCCACTGTTCTGTGTGATTAGCTTCATTATGCCTATCTTCTGTACCCAACTAAAGCAGAGCCCAAATTTAAACAAAAACAGTATAAAGTGCTACAAGAGTACAATGAATTTTCCCATCCTAAAGCCAAGCAACTTTTAGACTGCATGGCTTTTTGGCATTAGTGAACTTAAAATTCTGGCCCATTACAATAGGCTCTGGCCTCATTTTGTACCTTAACCCACCTCACCCTCCCCTATATGGAACCCTTGTTTCTTCACCATCTTGACCATTTGATGTCCCCCAAACTTATCATGCCACTTTTTCAATTCTTTGGCTTTGCACTTGTCCCTTTACTTAGAAGACAAAAGACCTTCCCGCCCATCTCCAAGTGGTCAACTGACAATACCTCCTTATCTTTTAAGGCTTTGAGTAAAATGATTTTGCCCTTCTTTTTTTAAAAAAAATCCTGGGACTTCCCTGGTGGCACAGTGGTTAATAATCCACCTGCCAATGCAGGGGACACAGGTTCGAGCCCTGGTCCAGGAAGATCCCACATGTGGCGGAGCAACTAAGCCTGTGCACCACAACTACTGAGCCTGCGCTCTAGAGCCCACAACTACTGAAGTCCGGGCACCCTAGAGCCTGTGAGCCACAACTACTGAGCCTGCGCTCCAGAGCCCATGAGCCACCAACTACTGAGCCCGCGTGCCTAGAACCCGTGCTCCGCAACAAGAGAAGCCACCTTAATGAGAAGCCCACGCACCGCAACGAAGAGTAGCCCCCGCTCGCCATAACTAGAGAAAGCCCACGTGCAGCAATGAAGACCCCATGCAGCCAAAAATAAAATTAACTAATTTTAAGAAAATCCTGAAGCAAAATTAATTGCTCATTTGTATCCCTAGAGCACGTCTGACATGTTACTAGATCTGACATGTGTGTGACAAAACTTTGCTTTTCTGACTCCCTCATTAGCTTACAAGTTCCATGAAAGCTGGGTCAATTTTGTTCCATCTTCATGTTACCAGAGTTTAGTGCAATGCCCGATACAAATGTGCCCAATAAACATGTTTTACTCAGTACTTAAGTAAAATTTTGGTCTTAAAAACTAACTTTTTCAGGAGTGATGTCAGTTCCTTATCATTTGATTTCCAAGAATATTCAGCTAGGCTAAACAGGAGCACTTTAGCACAATCATAAAACACAGGATTCGGATGCAGGCTGGTCATCCATTGTCCAGGATCCACCAGCTTATGCTGGGCCCTTATGTATTCAGCCAGGCATTCCTGCCAGGGAGAAAAAGGCTTTCGAGGTCAACTGATTCCCCACCTGATCAGACAGTTCAACTCTCTGAGGCATATGAAAATGTCATTTTTTAAGATCCATATGACAAAATAATTGTGTATCCTTCCATAATAACCCACTTAATATTTAATAAACCTCCTTAAAACAGGGATTTATGCACTGAACATAAACATAAAATAACTCCTGGAGTCCCGAAATCTTGAGTAGTAATTTATTATATTAATGATAGTTGTGTTCAGGGACTTCCCTGGTGGTCCAGTGGTTAAGAATGCGCCTTCCAATGCAGGGGGACGCGGGTTTGATCCCTGGTTGGGGAACTAAGATCCCACATGCTGCGGGGCAACTAAGCCCGCGCACTGCAACTACTGAGCCCACCCGCCACAACTAGACAGAAGCCTGCATGCCCTAATGAAAAGATCCCACGTGCTGCAACTAAGACCTGACACAGCCAAAAAAAAAAAAAAAGTTGTGTTCATTAAAAGACTCAGAAGTAAAAGTCTAAGATGAAGTCTCCGGCACAGCCATGTATGGCTTTTTGAGGGCATCAACACTAGACCTTTAAAGGAAAGAAAAAAACTCTGCAGTATAGGAAAAACAGATGCTCTGCCAAAAATGTTTTCATAATTTCTTTACTGTATTTTATAAGAGACAAGATTTTAATGACTATGGAAAACAGTAAACAGGAAATGACTGAGAAATGACCAAGAAATACTGCTGTCCTGATTGCTATTAAATGTTAAATAAAATTAACTTGAAACTATCTTTGTGATAATTCACAATACTGCACTACATAGAATAATAAGTACTAAAAAGATGAGTCAGTTCTTTTCAGTTACACTACTAAATTTCAAAGAACTCTTGTATTATACTTCCAAATAAAAGGTGAGTTTCTGTTTTAATCATTGATTGCCATATTTATTACTTTCTTCCACTAAAAAAATCAATCATTCAGAGAATCGGCTTCAATGACAAGCTGACTTAGCAAAAGGAAGCAATGCCAACATTGAAATAAACACTCATGAAGATGAACCTGGTCATGCATCAACCAAAAACACATTAAGCCAAAATTTTACGAATAGGAATTAAAAACTAGAAAGCCAACAGTAAGTCTTACTTGCATCCTCTCCATAAAAACAAACTACCTAAATATTAAACACAAACGGCTCTTGACACTTTTTAAATTTTTAGTTTCATTCAGAAAAAAGACATCTTTTATTAAATGGAGATTTACTGAGTCATTTGTGTTTTTTTCTAATTGAAAGGGATTTCTTTTAGAGAGCATTTTAAATGAAGTAAAAGAAAAATCCTCCCAATGCGTTTTTTTCCTGCTTTTAAAAACAATGGATATTATTGCACAATACTGGTCATAAATAGAAAAAGGACTGCTGTTTGCATTTCCATCTTACAATCACAAAATTTACTAGAGTACAGTACGGTAATAATTAAGCTATTAAAAAATAAAAACTGCCTGATCTTTATATTTCCTCAAATACAATAGGACACCATTGCTCTGTGTTAGTGTAGTTTTTACATGTTATTGTTTCTATGTATGGAACTGCTTTAAAAAATACTTTGAAATGGCAGTAATTATAAACAAAAAATCTTTTTCTTTTATTGAGCTTTAGTATTAGCAATCTGGTTAAAGTTATCATGCAAACTCTTGACTCTCACTGCTCTCTGTCAATGAGTAACATTCAAAATATTTTGGTTTTACGGTATGTTCCAAGAAAAACAAGCCCTATAAAAACAACTAACAATATTAAACAAAATTCCATTTTACAAAGTCAATGATGTTACAAGGAAGAGATGCTGAGGATTCTCTTTTATAAAAGCAGGCTCAAAAGGAAGATGTGTGCATGAGTCAATTTTTTAAGGAGAAGAAAATAAAAGGAAACTTTTAAAGCTTAAAAACGATTTAAGAAAGAATATGGGCAAATATATATGTAGCATATTACTCCAAGAAAGATTTCCCAGTTTCTACAAAAATTTTAAAGAAGCTGAATTAATCTCACTCTTCTAAACTCCGTTTAAGAAACATAAACTTCTATCTAGTGTGAAATCTTTTACAAACTTTAAGAAATGCCATGTGAACTGGAATTTAAATTTAGTTTTTTCTATCAAAAGATCATAAGATACAGAGTTTCAGTTGAGGAAGATGAAAAAGTTCTGGGGAAAAACGGTGGTGATGGTTATACAACAATGTGAATGTACTTAATGCCACAGAACTGTACTTAAAATGGCTAAAGGGCTTCCCTGGTGGTGCAATGGTTGAGAATCCGCCCACCAATGCAGGGGACACGGGTTCGAGCCCTGGTCCAAGAAGATCCCACAGACCGCAGAGTAACTAAACCCGTGTGCCACAACTACTGAATCTGCGCTGTAGAGCCCACGAGCCACAATTACTGAGCCTGCATACCACAACTACTGAGCCCATGCACCACAACTACTGAAGCCCGCACGTCTAGAGCCCATGCTCCGCAACAAGAGAAGCCACCACAATGAGAAGCCCACGCACCGCAACGAAGAGTAGCCCTGCTCGCCACAACTAGAGAAAGCCCTCGCGCAGCAACGAGGACCCAACACAGCTAAAATTTTTAAATAAATAAACAAACAAACAAATACATAAAATGGCTAAAATGGTAAATTTTATGTTATGTATATTTTACCACAAAAAAAGAATAAAGCATCTCTGAATATTCCTACTTAAAAAAATACCCAAAAGGGTTTATTTGAAAATAACTAGCTGTACATCTATGATTAAAAATCTTAAAAAATTGCAGAGGAAGGAACACTCCCAAACTCATTCTATGAGGCCACCATCACCCTGATACCAAAACCAGAAAAAGATACTACAAAAAAAGAAAATTACAGACCAATATCACTCATGAATATAGATGCAAAAATCTTCAACAAAATATTAGCAAACAGAATCCAACAACACATTAAAAGGATCATACACCGTGATCAAGTGGGATTTATCCCAGGGATGCAAGGATTCTTCAATATACGCAAATCAATCAATGTGATACTCCATATTAACAAACTAAAGAATAAAAACCATATGATCATCTCAATAGATGCAGAAAAAGCTTTTGACAAAATTCAACACCCATTTATGATAAACTCTCCAGAAAGTGGGCATAGAGGGAACCTACCTCAACATAATAAAGGCCATATACGACAAACCCACAGCAAACATCATTCTCAATGGTGAAAAACTGAAAGCATTTCCTCTAAGATCAGGAACGAGACAAGGATGTCCACTCTCACCGCTATTATTCAACATAGTTTTGGAAGTCCTAGCCATGGCAATCAGAGAAGAAAAAGAAATAAAAGGAATACAAATTGCAAAAGAAGAAGTAAAACTGTCACTGTTTGCAAACGACATGATACTATACATAGAGAATCCTAAAAATGCCACCAGAAAACTACTAGAGCTAATCAATGAATTTGGTAAAGTTGCAGGATACAAAATTAATGCACAGAAATCTCTTGCATTCCTATACACTAATGATGAAAAATCTGAAAGAGAAATTAAGGAAACACTCCCATTTACCATTGCAACAAAAAGAATAAAATACCTAGGAATAAACCTACCTAGGGAAACAAAAGACCTGTATGCAGAAAACTATAAGACACTGATGAAAGAAATTAAAGATGATACCAACAGAGGGAGAGATATACCATGTCCTTGGGTGGAAGAATCAATATTGTGAAAATGACTATACTACCCAAAGCAATCTACAGATTCAATGCATCCCTATCAAATTACCAGTGGCATTTATTACAGAGCTAGAACAAATCATCTTAAAATTTGTATGCAGACACAAAAGACCCCGAATAGCCAAAGCAGTCTTGAGGGAAAACAACGGAGCTGGAGGAATCAGACTCCCTGACTTCAGACTATACTACAAAGCTACAGTAATCAAGACAGTATGGTACTGGCACAAAAACAGAAACATAGATCAATGGAACGAGATGGAAAGCCCAGAGATAAACCCACACACCTACGGTCAACTAATCTATGACAAAGGAGGCAAGGATATACAATGGAGAAAAGACAGTCTCTTCAATAAGTGGTGCTGGGAAAACTGGATAGCTACATGTAAAAGAATGAAATTAGAACACTCCCTAACACCATACACAAAAATAAACTCAGAATGGATTCGAGACCTAAATGTAAGACCGGACACTATAAAACTCTTAGAGGGAAACATAGGAGGAACACTCTCTGACATAAATCACAGCAAGATCTTTTTTGATCCACCTCCTAGAGTAATGGAAATAAAAACAAAAATAAACAAATGGGACCTAATGAAACTTCAAAGTTTTTGCACAGCAAAGGAAACCATAAACAAGACAAAAAGACAACCCTCAGAATGGGAGAAAATATTCGCAAACGAATCAACGGACAAAGGATTAATCTCCAAAATATATAAACAGCTCATGCAGCTCAATATTAAAGAAACAAACAGGGGCTTCCCTGGTGGCGCAGCGGTTGGGAGTCTGCCTGCCAATGCAGGGGACACGGGTTCGGGCCCTGGTCTGGGACGATCCCGTGTGCCGTGGGGCGGCTGGGCCCGTGGGCCACAATTGCTGAGCCTGCGCGTCTGGAGCCTGTGCTCCGCAACGGGAGAGGCCGCGGTAGTGAGAGGCCCGCGCACCGCGATGAAGAGTGGCCCCCGCTCGCCGCAGCTGGAGGGAGCCCTCGCACAGAAACTAAGACCCAACACAGCCATAAATAAATAAATAAATAAATAAATAAATAAATAAAAAAGAAACAAACAACCCATTCCAAAAATGGGCAGAAGAACTAAATAGACATTTCTCCAAAGAAGACATACAGATGGCCAAGAAGCACGTGAAAAGCTGCTCAACATCACTAATTATTAGAGAAATGCAAATCAAAACTACAATGAGGTATCACCTCACACCAGTTAGAATGGGCATCATCAGAAAATCTACAAACAACAAATGCTGGAGAGGGTGTGGAGAAAAGGGAACCCTCTTGCACTGTTGGTGGGAATGTAAACTGATACAGCCACTATGGAGAACAGTATGGAGGTTCCTTAAAAAACTAAAAATAGAATTACCATATGATCCAGCAATCCCACCACTGGGCATATACCCAGAGAAAACCATAATTCAAAAAGACACATGCACCCCAATGTTCACTGCAGCACTATTTACAATAGCCAGGTCATGGAAGCAACTTAAATGCCCATCGACAGACGAATGGATAAAGAAGAAGTGGTACGTATATACAATGGAATATTACTCAGCCATAAAAAGGAATGAAATTGAGTCATTTGTTGAGACGTGGATGGATCTAGAGACTGTCATACAGAGTGAAGTAAGTCAGAAAGAGAAAAACAAATATCGTATATTAACGCATGTATGTGGAACCTAGAAAAATGGTACAGATGAACTGGTTTGCAGGGCAGAAGTTGAGACACAGATGTAGAGAACAAACATATGGACACCAAGGAGGGAAAACCGCGGTGGGGTGGGGATGGTGGTGTGCTGAATTGGGCGATTGGGATTGACATGTATACACTCATGTGTATAAAATTGATGACTAATAAGAACCTGCAGTATAAAACAAACAAACAAACAAAAAAACAACTAATACTAAACTTTCTTTGGGTTATTTGTATGGAAATATGTTAATATAAATGTTTCAGACATTACATGAAATTTCTAAAAATCTTATATGTTCTCGTATCATGTTATAAGTCATAATTCTAGTTATTACTTTAAAATATGTAACTCAGAAATAACTAAATTTCCTTGTCAATTGCATTATTATGAACTTTCATCAAATCTTTAACCGTGGTCATTTTTAAGTCTTTTGTCATTTACAGACAGTTCTGGGTGTACTCTGATGCTTTCGCAAAAATGTTCCTATAAAAGGGTTTCATCTTCAAGGAATTCATGGAAAAGACTCTGACAAGTACAGGTTTCTGGTAACTGACTATACTGCTGAACTGAATGAATAAGCATTTTCAGAACTCTAATGGAAAACTGATGAATTCATAAAAGTGCTAAAAAAAGATCAAGATGAAAAAAAGTTAATTACATGGGACTGAGTGAACTGATGAGGATGATTATAATTTTTGTGACTTTCTGTTTGAATAAAAAAGAAAAAAATCCTCCCCCCCCCAAAAAAAATCTTTCTATTTCTGGAAAAGTATTCTCTCCCTCAAGCTGGCAGCTTCAGGACACATGCTCATTGAGGGAAAATGAGGGACCTATGGCACATCAGTTAAAATTAACCCCAGCAAACAGTGGGGTGAAAGAAAATGAGGCAGATCACCCCACAACCACCAACATGCACAGATGTAGGAAGAAATCATCCCACAAAGGAAGGAGGAGGGTTCTTAACCCTGGTGTGCCTTCTGTCTGTCTGGTGAGGCTTATGGATCCCTTCTCAGAGTAATATTTCAAGATGCAGACTATATGGAAGATTTTTTAAAATACAGTTATAAAAATATTTAAAAATTGTAATATAGTTATATATGTGGTTCTTCATCAATGCATTAATATACTAGATGTAGTGGTGAGTCTAGTAACTACTATCATTTAGGAGATAGTAATCTTTCAAGATACCTGCAAATGTAATGTGATAAACAATATTTCTACTGGTAACATTTCCCAGGCACTGTTAATACTACTGTGGTTGGTGGCCTTCACTCAGAGATTTAGGAAATAATAAATTTCAATTGGAGTCTAGTGAAAATAACATGCAATTTTTTTTGTATCCAAGCTCACGGGCCTCCCTCTCCCCAGTTCTCCCCAGTTCTATCCACAGATCCTTTAGGGGTCAGTCCATGGAGCCCTTGTACTGTTGGGGTCCAGGACAGTTGTTCAACATGTGAAACAAACTCAATCCAGTAACAAATAACAAAGGAATTCTGAACATCTGAATATAATTCACAATATATTTTTAAACTTGCTAAGCACACAATGGCCATTTCTACACACTTTGTACTTTTTTGCAATGCAAAGATGCTGAAGGTGCTGCCAGATGCACAGGATGGTAGCAGCAAGCTGTCAATTTCAACAGTGCAGAAGGGATACTCTTCACTATCATCAAAGTTATCAAAGAATGCCCTGAGGGAGGAAGGTGAAGTATAACCTAGTTTTCTGCAAGCTTAGTAGAGGACAACAGAAATGAATTTTACAATTTAAAAAACCTGACACTGCAGTGGAAAAGCCCACCAACATTCTGCACCTTGGACCGGAGTGAGATACAAAGGCAAGTTTCATCTGATAAACATGCAGCAGTCCTTTCTGGAAAGCTTAGTCAAAATTCACATCTTTATTCTCCCAAATGTCCACTGTAGAAAATAGCCACATAATCATTTACTTTTCTAGTTTTTACATGAATGCTTGGAATTTAATAGACATGTAAATTAACACCTTTTTCTATACTCACTTCTGGGCTATCCTGCTATAGGTTATTGAACTTTCATATAAGAGTCAAGTAACTTAGAAACAGCCTCTGGTGATCTAAGACTAAAACACTGTGTTTCGTTTTTAAGCCCAGCTCAGTGTAATTAAAAAAAAATTTTATTTTTACTTAAAACCACATCATTCTGAAGTGGCAGTCACATGTGCTAGAAGCAAGTGGTGTCGGGAAACTGCGTAACTGGTTTCGAACGCAGTCCCATCTTCTGAGAGATTTGTGCCACAACACAACAACCCTTTTCCTTAGGAAAGAGGTGAAGACTTTTCATTTAGTTTGACCCTCTTCTATCACTTATTTTCACTTATCGTTCTTTTGGACAAATTAGAATAAATTTTTCTTGCTTCATTATGTCTTCATAGTCTTGCCTTTAGAACACCTTATTTACCTCTCTAAATATTTAAGTTCTTTGGTTTTGCTTCACTTAGTAAAATTATTTTTCTATGAAGGTTTGTCATTATTTAACTTTTTCTTAAACTTCTAATGAAAGCTTGCAAATTTTGTTAATGATTCTCATATCATTAATATCATAATTTTTCTTTAACAGATTACATTAAAATAGCATGATATATTAAACAACTGTAATTTATCATACGAATGATAATGAGGGCTTGATTCAATGATCATTTATTTATTAAAATAAGCCTGTGATGGAAGGGCAGGGTAGAGGATTAAAGAAACACAAAAAAAGCCCCACACAAGTGTATAATATGTCCCAGCTCTCAAGTAGCTGATAATCTTATTGGAAAGGCAAGACACCTACATCTGAAATAATCTTCCAAACTGTAGTAAGCATTATCAATGTGCATGAAAATAAACATATACTAGCATGGATATTTACAGTAACATTAAGCCCCTTTTACAATTAATGATTATTGCTATCATTATTACTATTAACTATTATAAAATATAAATTAAATTAATATTAATTATTAATATACCAAAGCATATGATATGATAAAAACTGTAGTAGCAGCTAACATTCATTAAGTGCCTTCCCTCTGCCACACACTTTACACAGTCCTAATCTTTCTAACACAAGCCTGCCAGGTATGTATTATTATCCCTGTTTTTAGAGAGAATGTAAGACACTTGCCCAACATTGCAGTTTGTAAGCAGTGAGACAGAAGTTTGAATTCAAATCTCTAATTCCCAAGCCCATGCTTCTCATCTCTGTGCATGGAAACAGGATTTTTGGAAGGTCTGATTTCTGTAAATGTAATCCATGCCAAAAAACAGCAGTTGAGAATCTTAAAACACTTTCTCCCACAGCAAAAAACCTCATTATTCTATCAATTACAATTCTAAAATTTTAAATCAACTTATTATAAGGTATTTTTGCTGAGAAAAGTGAAGCACATTATTGTAAATCTATCACTGTAAAAAGTAGGGAGGGGGCTTCCCTGGTGGCGCAGTGGTTGAGAATCTGCCTGCTAACGCAGGGGACATGGGTTCGAGCCCTGGTCTGGGAAGATCCCACATGCCGCGGAGCAACTAGGCCCATGAGCCACAACTACTGAGCCTGTGCATCTGGAGCCTGTGCTCCACAACAAGAGAGGCCGCGATAGTGAGAGGCCCGCGCACCGCGATGAAGAGTGGCCCCCGCTCGCCACAACTAGAGAAAGCCCTCGCACAGAAACGAAGACCCAACACAGCCATAAATAAGTAAATTAAAAAAAAAAAAAAAAAAAAAAAAAAAGTAGGGAGGGATTTCCCTGGTGGTCCAGTGGGTAAGACTCCGGCTCCCAATGCAGGGGGCCCGGGGTTCAATCCCTGGTTGGGGAACGCATGCATGCCGCAACTAAGAAGTCCGCATAATGCAACGAAGATCCCGCATGCCACAGCTAAGACCCAGTGCGGCCAAAATAAATAAATAAAATAAAATAAGTAAATAATTATATTAAAAAAGTAGGGAGAAATATAAGGAGAAATACATTGGCACCGGCTTCAAGAAAAGGAGCTAGGGGCTTCCCTGGTGGCGCAGTGGTTGAGAGTCTGCCTGCCAATGCAGGGGACACGGGTTCGAGCCCGGGTCTGGGAAGGTCCCACATGCCGCGGAGCAACTGGGCCCATGAGCCACAACTACTGAGCCTGCGCGTCTGGAGCCTGTGCTCTGCAACGAGAGGCCGCGACAGTGAGAGGCCCGCGCACCGCGATGAAGAGTGGCCCTCGTTCGCCACAACTGGAGAAAGCCCTCGCACAGAAACGAAGACCCAACACAGCCAAAAATAAATAAATAAATAAATAAATTTTAAAAAAAGAAAAGGAGCTGTGGGAACATCGTAGCTGAGAGCAGCATTTTAGTCTTTTCCATGTAAGACTTCAGGGAAAGGAGTCCTTTAAACAAAAAAGGCTGGCAGAGGTTCCATAATGAAATAACTTTGGGAAACGTTACATATCACATACCCGTCTCAGTAATTCATGATATACATCAGACCTCCTGCTTTTATTTATTTATTTATTTTTAAAGTCTTTTTTTTTTAAAGTAGAGGGAAGGATTTTTAATTAATTAATTTATTTATTTTTGGCTGCGTTGGGTCTTCGTTTCTGTGCGAGGGCCCTCTCCAGTTGCAGCAAGCGGGGTCCACCCTTCATCGCGGTGCGCGGGCCTTTCACTATCGCGGCCTCTCTTGTTGTGGGGCACAGGCTCCAGACGCGCAGGCTCAGCAGTTGTGGCTCACGGGCCTAGCTGCTCCGCGGCATGTGGGATCCTCCCAGACCAGGGCTCGAACCCGTGTCCCCTGCATTGGCAGGCAGACTCTCAACCACTGCACCACCAGGGAAGCCCTCTTTTTTTTTTTTAATTTATTTATTTTATTTATGTATTATTTTTGGCTGTGTTGGATCTTCGTTGCTGTGCATGGGCTTTCTCTAGTTGCAGTAAGCGGGGCTTCTCTTGTTGTGGAGCATGGGGTCTAGGCATGCAGGCTTCAGTAGTTGTGGCACGTGTGCTCAGTAGTTGTGGTGCACAGGCTTAGCTGCTGCGAGGCATGTGGGATCTTCCCGGACCAGGGCTCGAACCCGTGTCCCCTGCTTCGGCAGGCGGATTCTTAACCACTGTGCCACCAGGGAAGCCCTAAAGTCTTCTTTCTTTTTTTCTTTCTTTCTGTATGGGCTCTTCGTTGTGGTGTGCAGGCCTCTCTCTAGTTGTGGCATGTGGGTTTTCTCTCTGTAGTTGTGGCGTGCGGGCTCCAGGGCGCGTGGGTTCTGTAGTTTGCAGCACGTAGGCTCTCTCGTTGAGGCGTGCCAGCTCAGTAGTTGTGGTGTGCGCGGGCTTAGCTGCCCCGTGCCATGTGGGATCTTAGTTCCCCGACCAGGGATTTAACCCGCGTCCCCTGCATTGGAAGGCGGATTCTTTACCACTGGACCACCAGGGAAGTCCCCAGACCTCCTGCTTTTTAAAAGTCACTGTTTCCCACACTGACTTTGCCACAGAACCCTCCATTCTCTCCCAACTCCACTCCCAACACCTATTAACTCCCGTGGGTCTAGAGCAGCACAGCTGTCCAATAGAAACACCATGAGTCACAAGTGAGAGCCACACATGAGATTCAAAATGTTCTAGTAGCTAAACTTTTTAAAGTGTAATTTGTTGTAATATACAGTTGATCCTTGAACAATATAGGTTTGAACTGTGAGGGTCCACTTATACACAGATTTTTTTTCCAATACATTTATAAATATATACATGTAGAACATCATGAGCAAGACTTGTACAGAAGTGGATAGCCTATCCTTACATAGGCATAAGGTGAGTGATATTTAATACAAAATTAACAGTGCTTGTTTTCTTACTGTTTTATAACTTTGCTTTCAAAGAATTACATTACTGTGGGACTTCCCTGGTGGTCCAGTGGTTAAGGCTCCGTGCTTCCAATGCAGAGGGTGCAGGTTTGATCCCTGGTCAGGGAACTAAGATCCCACATGCCGTGCGGCACGGCCAAAAACTTTTTTTAAAAATTAAAAAAAAAAAAAAAAAAAGGAATTACATTACTGTAAAGTATGCCTCTTTCTCTCGTAACTGGAGAACCTGCACGTCAGCCTATCATAATAGGTAAGTGGTTTTTTAGAAAAATATAAGTGTTTCCAATACTGTATTATGAATGACTATAATACTATATGCCATAAACATTTTATAATGAATGGTTCATTCATTCATTCATTTTATAATGATTCATTCATTCATTCATTCATTCATTTTATAATGATTCATTCATATAATGATTCATTCAGCCCACAGAGGCTGGGCTTCTGTGAAGCAATCGTATGGATGACACTAGGCCACCATAAAGCAATCATATTGCTGCTTTTTCTTTACCAATGCATGAACCACTATACCTATACATAAATATAAATTTCTTTTTCACATTATCTTTTCATTTTTGATGTCTAGTGTTAGAAATACATGTAACATCTCTAGTGTTTTGTATTATATAAGACAATATTGATGTAGGTACTGACAAGACAATTCATCTTGTAAACAGATGTCATAAACTTAACGGTATGGATATATGCAGTATAGTACTCTAAATAATGTATTTTCTCTTCTGTATGATTTTCTTTCTTTTTTTTTTTTTTGGCCTCGCTGCGTGGCATGCAGGATCTTAGTTACCTGATCAGGGATTGAACCTGAGCCCTCCGCAGTGGAAGTACGGAGTCCTAACCACTGGACTGCCAGAGAATTCCCCTGTGTATGATTTTCCTAATAACATTTTCTTTTTTCTTGCTTACTTTTTTTGTAAGAATTCAGTATATAATAAGTATAACATACCAAATATATGTTAATTGACTGTATGTTATCAGTGAGGCTCTCTTCAACAGTAGGCTATTATTTAAGTTTTGGGGGGATAAAAAGTTATATGTGGATTTTTAACTGCATAGGGGGTTGGTGCTCCTAACCCTCACATTGTTCAAGGGTGAACTGCATTTTATTTTGTCCAGAATACCCAAAAAATATTTTGGACAAAATTTAAAAAAAAATTTATTTAGTATTTATTTAATCATTTCAACATGTAATTAATATAAAATTAATGAGATATTTTACATCCTTTTTCTCATACAAAGTCTTCAAAACCTGGTGTGAACTTTATACTTAGAGCACATCACAATTGGTGCATTTCAGGCACTAACAGCCATATGTGGTTAGTGCCCCCCAAATTGGACAGTTCCCATCTAGAGACTTTTATAGAACTTACTTTAGGAAACACACTGGCCTAGAGGCTCATTTTCCCCTTGTTAGCCTTTATGGACAGCCACAAGGTGGAAATCTTTAAGATTTAAGAACAGTTAAAGAGGTATGAATAATATTTACCCTAATTATTCACATATGGTTTCCAAGAGGTTTTGTTTGTGGGATTTTTTTTATGGAAGGGGGGGATGAAGGGAAGGGAGTTGCCATAACCCTTGTTTTCACCAGATTATAACCCCCTACACACACACACACACACACACACACACACACACACACACACACAGATATAATTTGGAAAAGGAAAAAAGTTGAATATTAAGTATCAGTTCCAAAGATAACCCTAGTCTAGCCACTGGACTGAAATAATCCTAATCTTCTAAGAAGCAAAGTTAATTTTACATGCTTCTTACATATTTAAAGACTTTAATATATATTTCTAAAAATAAGTTTCTTCTATAGCGCAGGGAACTCTATTCAATATCCTGTGATAAAGAATATGAAAAAGAATATATATATGTATAACTGAATCACTTTGCTGTACAGCAGAAATTAACAATATTGTAAATCAACTATACTTGAATAAAATAAATTTAAAAAATAAGTTATTTCTTCATGTTTGTGTAAAATGATCTTAAATACATGAGAAAAAAATCCAATAGTAAATTATTTGAGGAAAAAGCAAACAAACAATTTGCTAAAAAGAAACTAAAACTGATGCTGAGAGCTCCTGAACCAGGTACTCCCACATAAGCCTCACAGCTGACAAACAGACCCACTTTTACAAACAGGGAACTTGCTGTAGGCTCTCAATCACCTGGGAGCCTGTTAAAAATCCAGATTCTCAGGCCCATCCCAGACCTACTGGACCAGGAACTCAGGGGGTGTTAAACAAGCCATCCAGGTAATCCTGATGCACACTCATGTTTGAGAACCACTATATCAACACAGAACTAGTATTTAAACCCAATCTGTCCAACTCCAAAAGCTATATATTTTTTAGAAGTTTTTTGGGGCCTTTTTTGGAGAGGGGGCTGAGAATTTTTGTGTGTATGTGTGGTAGAATACACGTAACATAAAATTCAGCATCTTAACCATTTTTAACTGTACAGTTCAGTGGTATTAAGTACCTTTACACTGCTGTGCAACCATCACCACCATCCATCTCCAGAAGTCTTTTCATCTTGCAAAACTGAAACTCTGGGGCTTCCCTGGTGGCGCAGTGGTTGGGAATCTGCCTGCCAATGCAGGGGACACGGGTTCGAGCCCTGGTCTGGGAGGATCCCACATGCCGCGGAGCGACTAAGCCCGTGCGCCACAACTGCTGAGCCTGCGCGTCTGGAGCCTGTGCTCCGCAACAAGAGAGGCCGCGACAGTGAGAGGCCCGCGCACCGCGATGAAGAGTGGCCCCCGCTCGCCACAACTAGAGGAAGCCCTCGCACAGAAACGAAGACCCAACACAGCCAAAAATAAATAAATAAATAAATAAATAAATAAAAAAAAAAAAAAACAAAACAAAACCAAACAAACAAAAAAAAAAAACTGAAACTCTGTACCCATTATATGCTAACTCTCCCTTTCCCCTCCCCCCAGCGCTTGGCAACCACCATTCTACTTTCTGTCCCTATGAGTTTGACTACTGTAGGTAACTCATATAAGTGGAACCCAGTTTCACCCAACACCCTCAACTGCAGAAAGTTTGGAAAGTACAGAAATGAATAAAGAAGAAAATGAAGATCACTTATGATTCCACTGCCTAGCAGTAACTGCTGTGGACTGAATTGTGTCCCCCACAAAACTCATGTTGAAACCCTAAGCTCTAATGTGACTGGATTTAGAGACAGGGTCTCTAGGAAATAATTAAGGTTAGATGAGTTCACAAGGGTAGAGCCGTAATCCAATAGGGCTGGCGCTCTTATAAGAAGAGGAAGAGAGTCCAGAGCTCCTGTGAGGACAGCAAGAAGGAGGCAACCTGCAAACCAGGAAGAGGGCCTTCCCCAGCAAGCGAATTGCCTGGCACCCCAATCTTGGACTGCCCAGCCTCCAGAACTGTGAGAAAATAAGTTTCTGCTGTTTAAGCCACACAGTCTATGGTACAGTTGACCCTTGAACAACTCAAGGGTTGGAGCTCTGACCAACTGAGCAGTCGAAAATCCGCATATAACTTTAGAGTCAGTCCTCTACATAGGCAGTTACTCTGCATCTGCAGACTCAATCAACTGTGGATCATGAGTACTGTAGTAGGTATTCCGTGAAAAAAAAAAAATCCGTGCATAAGTGGACCCATGCAGTTCAAACCCATGTTGTTCAAGGGTCATCTGTATTCTGTTATGGCAGCCCGAGCTAATACTTTGGAACATACTTTTTCAATCTTTTTCTTAGTATATTTTATTTTTAAAGTATGTTTTATATTAAACGAATCAAAGCCCATATGCCTTTTTTCACTTTCCCAGCATTTTCTAAACCTCCATTCTGCAGACCAGTGTTCAGCAGGACACTGATTTTTGGGAAGTGGGTTTTAAAGTGACGTCAGGTTTCTACTGCTAAATTTCTCAGTCTTTTCTATACTAAACTGAGAATGTCAAGATGGGAATTTTTTATATTTGATCTCTAACTGTTTGGGGGGAGAACTCTGTATTACATCCCCTGCTGTTCTGATAAAAGTATACCACTGGACAACTAACAGGAATTCCAAGGGGCATTGCCTAGTCTTGGAAGGCAATACTGACTGACAGAAATAATTCACTTAAGACAAAAAGTCAATTTCATTTTCTAAAGGAGCCATTCACTCATTCATTCACTATTAGCAGACCAGTCTAATTAAACACTGCTTTAACATTTTTTTATAACAATAATTTTAAAAAGTAGTGATAGTTAAGCTCCAAATTAGTGAGGCACTGTTAACTCTTTGTATGCATGGTCTCACTTAATCCTGGCAAACTTCCTCTGCAAGGTGAATCCTCAATCCAGAGAAACTAAGGCACATGCCCCCAGAGAGGTTACATAATTTACTGGAGACAGCACAGAAAGGAAAAGAGCCAGGATTGGAACACAGATCTGTCTGGTTCCAAGGCTGTTATTAACTACAAGGATTCTTTCTCTCTTAGTCAAATAACTGCCTTGCTTGAAAAACTCTATGATTTTTTTGTACGTAAAGAAAAATTCAAATACTTTGGCCTTGCATTGAGTGCATTTCACAACCTGTTATCCCAATGTCCCATTCCAGCCTTCCTTCTTTTCTCTCTCCTCTTTGAGAAACTTCTCACTTCATCCAAAGAAGATTCCCCACTGTCTTGCCCCTCTTATATACTTCTCACTTAATTTCTTTCTTTCCCACCTAAATTCCTCTGCTTTGCCATCTTCTCCTGGTCAACGAATTCCTTAGGTTCCAGTTCAAATTTCATTTTTTATATGTAACCCTTCACTGCTCATTCTCTCACGCCCCACATCCCATCCATCAAGAAATCCCATCGGCTATACCTTCAAAACAGATCCAGAATCCAACCACACACCACCTCCACTGCTACCTCCCTAGTCCGAGCCATCATCGCCTCTCATCTGGCCTCTCTGCCTCCCTCTTTTACCCCCTGCATCTATTCTCACCCCAGCCTCCTGAGCAATGCCTTTAAAACATAAATCAAAACCCTCCAATGAATCCCCATTTTTCTCATTGTAAAAACCAAACTCCTTTTCTATGTTCAACTGTGAATAACCATTGAGTAAACAACGGCCCCCACCCCCAGCCCCAAACCTCTCTGACTTATTTCTGATTCTAGCCCTTGCTGACTTCCCAGGCCTAGAACTCACCAGGCATGCTCATGCCTCAGGCCCTTTGCACTGGCTGCTCTCTGCCTGGAATGTCATTCCTTAAGATAAGGCTCACTCCTTACTTCTTTCAACTCTCTGCCCCAAGGATCATGACCTACCAGTGACCACCTTCCCATCCCCCAGCATTCCACATCTTCCTTGTCTTGCTTTATTTTTCTCCCTATAACTTACAAGTTTACCTAGGTATGCTGTCTGTCTTCTCATGAGAGTCCTGCTCATTGAGGCATCTTGGAGCCTAGAATGGCACCTGGCACATATTAGGTACTCAATAATATTTGCTGAATGAGTGAATGGATGGACGTGCTCACACACTTCGGTCAAAGGCTCTCTCTCCTTTGCTCTCATTTGGCACTTATCACATACTGCTGTGTACTTTTCTGCATGTACCTATTATCTACCCAGTTAGATCACATGTTCCTGTACCCTCCAAGTGCCCTGTACAAAATCAGCATTTAATAAATATTTGATGATGAATTATCAGTGCAGTGGCTTTTTCTTTCCGAATAGATAGTTACAGTTAAATAACTTTCAAAACATGAACATTCCATTTAGAAAAGAAACATTCTGGAAAGGAAGGAAAAAACAGAAATATTTTTATTTATTTATTTATTTTTTGGCTGCGCATGTGGCTATGGTATTTAGTTCCCCAAACAGGGATTGAACCCAGGCCCTCGGCAGTGAGAGCGCCGAGTCCTAACCTCTGGACTGCCAGAAAATTCCCAGAATATTTTTAACTTTAAATTAATCTTAAAAGGATGGAAAATATTTTGAAGGTATATACATACAATGCATATACATATACCAAATCCATGTCATGCTCTGAAAATAAATTATTTGCTTTGTGACTTTCATGTATATTATATCCTGAAGACATACTTGAGAGTCAAGCTCAAGGTAACATTTGGATAGTAGGGTAATTTGGAACATAGAACATATTTTAAATAATGAGTTGAGAATTTATGTAATGTATGACAAAAATAAAAGGTTAATGTCAAATAGGTTTTATGTCACATTTTTTGATGTAATATCAGTTTTAGTTGGGGAGCATCTAATTGTAATGAAAATGTGTTCTATAAAACAATTTAAGTTTACATGTATGTATAGAACTAAAGTATTCATTTACATGAAGACTTTAACATATTTCTCTATATTGTTCATTTTGTACTGCATATCCAATGTGCATATTTTTGAAAAACAGTTTACACAACTTTTTAACATTAGATGCAGATCTTTTCAGTCATCTTGACTGTAGCACATGCATTATTCTCTTTGTGAGTATTGGTGGGGAAGACACGTAAACAGACCCCTGGCAAGACTTATGGTGATTTCTTAATTGATTATTTATCTCATTTAACCTTAGAACCTTAACATGACAGTGCAAATGAAAAAAGAATGTACAGTAATAATTTGGTACTCATAAAATATATTAAAAACATAAGGAAATCTTCTCTGGTATGCACAGGTTTTCACATGGCACAATGTCCATTTTACATTTCTAGGTAAGTTAAGGCCCTCCCCACTCCTCTTTTTCAAACACAGTTCCCCAAATTTCATTTTTCTTTGATTATTCTCTTTGGACATTTACTTTCAGATTGTTTTACCTACGTAATATATGCTGTAACAGAAAATAATTCTAAGTATACCATGTGACATAAAAATCAGACTGATGAAGAGAAACAAGGAAAATAGTTTTAAAAATTTGGGGAAAAAAAAAACCAACAAACCTAGAGGAGCAAAGAATTAGGGCAGTAGCTGGAGGGAGAAGTGAGCTCAAAAAAAAGAAATCATGTAGTGAGGTGGATGGAGTTAGAGTCTGTCATACAGAGTGAAGTAAGTCAGAAAGAGAAAAACAAATACAGTATGCTAACACATATATATGGAATCTAAGGGGGGAAAAAAAAAAAAAAGGTCATGAAGAGCCTAGTGGCAAGACGGGAATAAAGACACAGACCTACTAGAGAATGGACTTGAGGATAAGGGGAGGGGGAAGGGTAAGATGTGACAAAGTGAGAGAGTGGCATGGACATATATACACTACCAAACGTAAAATAGATAGCTAGTGGGAAGCAACCGCATAGCACAGGGAGATCAGCTCTGTGCTTTGTGACCACCTAGAGGAGTGGGATAGGGAGGGTGGGAGGGAGGGAGATGCAAGAGGGAAGAGATATGGGAACATATGTATATGTATAACTGATTCACTTTGTTATAAAGCAGAAACTAACACACCATTGTAAAGCAATTATACTCCAATAAAGATGTTAAAAGAAAAAAAAATCAGTTATTGTTTACCTTGTAAATTAGACCAGTAAAGTGAAAAAAAATACCTAAAATAAATAAATAAGCAAGCAAGCGATCTTGAGGTTTATGGATAGAAGTAGCTCCAAACATCTCTAGGTGTAAATCTGCATCTTTTAAGTCTGATCACACCTAGAGAAAAGGGGCTGGACTCTCATGATCTTTCCAATCCTGATTCTCACAGATTTGGAGAATCAGAATACAAATAGGTCAGTTTATTCTTACTTCCTATTCCTAAATATATTTCTTTGCACTTCTAGGAAGTATCAGAGTTAAAAAATCTAAATGTAGCAGCATTCATTTTTATTTTAAATCCTAGGAGAAATACTTCCGAGTTAAAACCACACAATCAAAAACTTTTACTCTCAGTAATCAGGAGAAAAAAATCTGATTTTTTTTGTGTGTGTGGATAACAGTCTCTACACATGGAATGAGTTACTTCTAAATCTGAAGACATTTCTCCACATTAAAAAAAAAAATCTATTATTCTACTTCCCAGGTTAAGTCCAGTTTAAAAAACTAAACTTTGTTCTAGAAGACTTTCTTTGACAGTAATTTAAATTTTGTATGTAATACCTTTGTTTGCCAAACACAAATATAAAGATTTTAAATTTAATCTCTCAATATGGCATCCAAGTTTCTCCAGCTCTACTACTTATTGAGAAATGACTACTGAAAAGAATTATAAACTACCCTAAGTTATTTAATATTCATAAAACTTTCACGTATATTACACTAAAGCTAAACATTCAACAACTACGGCATTTTTTTTTTTTTTTAATTCAGGGGAAATGCTTAGGGCTTTAAAAATTATTGCTAAAAATCAACTGATGGTGGTGGCCCTAACACTGTAAAATATTATTCTAAGGAGAGCTGAATACCGACTCTACAATAAAACCCAAGAAATCAGATAAATAAACTGATTATCTTTTTTAAAAAATTACAATAAAAATCTGAAATCACTGCAGGCAACTGTTAAAGATGGGTGATTTTAATACATACAATAGCAGTCTTAACACTCCTTAGTTATGTTTGAAATATTTAGTCTACATAACAAATTTTGAAAGTCTCTCCCATATGACATTTACCACAAGATTTTAAATTCTTCATCTCCCCAAATTAGGCTTACCACTAGTAAGTAGTGAGAGGGCTGGTTCTCACTGGGAAAGAAGGAAAATTCAGGTTAGTTCTGGCAGCCTTGCATGAAGAACTCATGCACTACCTCAGACTGTTCAGGGACCAACTTAACGATCAAGAGCTGTAGGTCAGCCCCAGTGAACTAAAAAATCCACAGTAAGAATGTTTCATCATCTTTTATTACTGTTGTCCATCAGGGCTCAGCTTTCTCATAGGGTCAAAAAGAAAAGGAAAAAATCCTTCTGACATGTTATTTTACTGGCCTTATATTCAACCTACAGTATGGCCTCTTTAAAAGAATGTTTCTTTAAAGCGAATCACACTTTGTACATTTTAGATCCAAATCTGTACTTTTATAACACTGACAACATTCCAAGCAAGGGAACAACTTGAGCTGTACCATATCATGTTTAATTAAGGTTCTAGGTGTTCTTTTTTCCAATTAGGATTTTTGCTAAGTGAAGGATATGATTCATAATCCCTGATTGCTCCCAAGTATAGAGCTTGGGAGCAATACTACGCATGTTTGACTCACCATACTATGCAAATAAAAAACTGAATTATCTGTAGGAGCAGAATAACTGCTCTGACCTGAAATTTGACTATCGACATAAGATTCTGGGTTTTTTGATCACCACTTTTATTTATCAATAAAACACTAATTTTCCCTATTCCTCCTATTGAAACAAAGGTCATCCAATTTTAATTTTAAAACTTCAAAATGTTTAACTAGTAGGCAGTCATTTGTAGATAAAATCTTATACATGGGCTTAACACCAATGGCAAAATGTATGATTCATGGACATGCAGTATATATTCAAATCCCAGCTCTGCCGCTTAGTAATGTAAACTTGGGCATGTTATTTATCATTTCTAAACCTCAGTTTCATTATCTATAAAACGGACACAAACCTACCTACAGGGTGTTGTCAGAATTTAATAATACTAAACACCCGTCAGGGCCCGAAATAATGTTAAGGTTTAACAATATTCTTTCTCCTTTCCCCCATTTTCTTTCTTGTGAAAATGTTACAGTCACAGGTTGGGACACCTGTGACACATGTTTAATTTCTGATGCCACAAGGAAGCACCCTGGATTTTAGTTGAACTGAAATAAGCCTTTCCTAGAAAGGCAATACCGTTCATACCTCATTCCCTCACATTTAGGATTTTTATTTCAGGTAATACTAATGTTCAATGTGTTTGCAAGATAAGCCAAAGAACCCACAAAAACAGAAAATGCTCAATTTTCCAACTTTATTAAAAAGAAATTTATAATTAAATAACAACTATATAAATTAAAGTTGATGAGGATTACAGGGAAGGGGAACCTGGGTTTCAGATTTGGTACAGTGAGGTCTCAGGACCTTTTCCTGAGCGGAAGCACATATGAGGTAAGGGGGAAAAAAAGATCAAGCTGCCTCTCCCCAAGACCTCTTTCTTCCACGTTCCCATACTGGGTATGTTGCCAGCCCTGAGCACTTGTGAACTGCACTACACATGGGCAAGCCACCCCAGCAGAGCCGCCTCCTGGGCCCATCTCCATTCAGTGAGGGACCACTTACAAGGTTTCCCTTTTAGGGCTTTCCTTTAAAGTCCACACCTCCTTCCTTCTCTGTCAGCTCTCCCACTTCACATTCATTTAACATCCCCCCACCCCGCTTTCTGCCAGCTCCCTCACCCACTGTATTTTCCACTTCTACCCTAGAACATTATTGATCATGAGAGAACCATGACATGCAGATGGAACTGGTATGTTGCTTAATTCATGTTGCCTCACTGCAGCTAAGTACCATTCCTTTCATCCATCTTCCCCACATCTGACACTTTCCACAAATTTACTCCCTCAAACTCAAAACCTTTTGCCTCTGCCCCTGACAAATGACCTTGCTATCTTCTCAGGAAAGACCACAGACCTCTATTTTGAATCCTATCATCTACCCTGCTCTCCTCTTCTCTAATTTTACTTTAATGTTACTTATTCTGTAGACCATTTGGGGAACAGAGGAACCTTATGAAAAGATGAATGACAGCAGTCTGAGGAAAGAATAGAGAAAGGGAGGTTAGGGAGAGTGCTACAAAGTTCCACTTGGTATTATCTGAATTTTTAAAAAATGACTTTCCCTTATTTCTCTCCCTTTAATCTGATTTTTCTCTTACCCACAGAGATCACAATGTACTATAAGGCCTTGCTGATTTCTACCTATCTCAAAAAATGGTTTTTTCTTTGGTTCCCATCATTCTACTCTACCTGGGCTGTCTAAGTATTTAGCCAGAAAATGTTTACTGAGTGCCCAGCTTGTTTTAAATGCTATGCTAAAGGCTTAGAATAAGTGCGTGAACAGGGAAACATAAGATTTCATGGTCCCACTCCAGAACCTCTGTGTCTACAGGTGACTGTTATGCCTACTCAAGTTTGGGACCATGATAAGAGGGGATACTGTCTCTTTAGCCTCAATAATTTGAGATATGCTTTCTAAACCTTTCTTCCATAGAAAATATAGTACTTTGCGAATAGTCCAAGGCAGTGTGCAAGTAACATCTGTACCTGCCACAAACCTTTAAATGTTAATTCTTTTTCTTTCTTTCTTTTTTTTTGGCCGTGCCATGTGGCTTGTGGGATGTTAGTTCCCCGACCAGGGATTGAACCCAGGCCCTCCTCAGCGAGAGCGCAGAGTCCTAACCACTGCTCTGCCAGGGAACTCCCAAATTCATTTTTTTTAATTGTGGTAAAACATACATAAGATTCACCATTTAAGTGTACAGTTCATTAGCTTTAAGTACATTCACATTGTTGTACAACTGTTGTCACTATCCAGCTCCAGAACTTTTTCATCATCCCCGGCTGAAATTTTCTACCCATTAAGTCACTTTTTATTAACCAAAACTGATTTTCATGGTTAAATTCTTCGCCCCCCACCCCCATTATCCTCTCTTGCTTTCCTACCCAGATAACATCCCAAGGTTCATCACTAATCACACCCTTGCAACCACCCTCAATTCCCTAGCTCCTCTCTTCCTATCACACCTGGGGGGCCAAACTCCAATCTTGGTTGAACTGATCACCTGGCTGCTTTTGCTTCCCCTGTTATAGCTGAACATTGGTGGCAGAAAACCACACAACTAACTGGGTCGATCGGTTTCACCTTAAATTCAGACCTCCCCCCACCTCCAGCCACATCCAGGCATTCAATAATGCCCAGCCACCCTATCTGGTGTCCCAGTGAGTTCACTTCCTGCTGTCCAAGGTGAGGTGTCCTCCGCATCTCAAACCATCCACACCCTTTCCTCCTTTACTTTAAGTTGCTGGCCCTGCCTCAGACTTCACTGAGAAAACAGAAGCCACCAGAACTGAAAGCCCTATATTCTATCTCCAGTTCCTAAACCTCCTTGCACTTGTGCCAATTTTTTGCCTTCTCTCCTGCTACACTGCAAGATGACTGCAAGTCATCTTGCTCCCACCAACGGCAAACCCTCTTCTTGTGTTTTGAATTCCTTTTCTCCTTCTGAAGAATTTTGCTCCTTTGGCAGGAATTCCCTGGTGGTCCAGTGGTTAGGACTCGGCGTTTTCATTGCTGGGGCCTGGGTTCAACCCCTGGTTGGGGAACTAAGATCCCACAAGCCGTGCAGCGAGGCCAACAAATAAATAAAAAAATAAAGAATTTTGCTCCTTTGGTAGTCTTATTTCTCTTCTGCATTAGTCTCTCCCTATTAGATATTCTCGCTAGCCTACTTGAAAATGCTCTTCTATTTCCCATCATTTTTTAAAAATGCGCTTCCTTGATCACATCTCTCTCTCCAACCACTGCTGTGCAGTTTGTCCTCGCTTTACGAGAAAACTTCCCCAACAAGCAGTTTACATTCACTTCACTCCCATTCTCTCAATGCATTCCAACCTGGCTTCCATCCTCATGTGCCACTGAAACTACTTGTCAAGAGAGCCAAATCCAAGTGGAATTTCTCTATCCTCACTGTTTAACTTCTCAACAGTATTTGGCAGAGCAGACCAGTCCTTCTTTTCTTGAAAGGGATAATTCGCTCTCCTGCTTTAATGCTGAACCTTCTTGGTCTACTTTAACCAAGCTTTACACACTGGAACTTTTAGGGCTTGATCTTAAGTCTTCCATGATCACAAATGATCTCAACCAGTTCCATGACATACTATCTCTATGATAGTGACTCCCAAAATTTATGTCCACTCCACTCAGCTCAACTTGAATATTCACTGCCTACTTGACTTTCCACTTGGATGTCTCACAAGTTTTTCAAAAACCTAAAAGGTTCCACATAGAACCCACCCTTCACACCTCTCCCTCTCCTAGTCTTCTCTACAAGCAATTGGCACCACCAGCCACCAAAGCTCAGGCCAGGAATCTGAAGCCATCCTTGATTCCTCCTTCTCTCCCTCCACAGTCAACCCATGAAGAAAATACTCCTGATTCAACCTCCAAAATATATCTGAAACCCACCATCTACTCTGCTCCATCTCCACTGCCACTGTACTTGTCTAAGATACTATCAGCCTTGAGCTGACCATTGCAATAGTCCCCTAACTGCCCTCTCTGCTTCCTCTCTTGCTCCACAGAGCAGCCAGTGATATTTAAAAACAAAAACATATCATTGTCCTAATTAAAGTCCTACAATAGCTTCTCATTTTCATTAAAATCTCAAAACTCCCACAAGCCCTAATATAAGAGGCCCTGCTCTCTCTCTCTCTAGGTCACTGCATTCTCCTGCTTTTCTCTGTTCTAACACCCGCGCCCTTCTGGGCCTTTCAGGTCTTTGCACTTGTTCCCAGGCCAAGAATGTCTCCCCAGCTTTTCACATGGCTAGCACAAGCTCATGTGTCAAGTCTCGGCTCAAATGTCACCTTTTCAAAAGGGACACTCCTTGACTCTTACTAGCCAAAATAGTCATTCCCTACAACACACTCTTTTAGACCCACCAGCTTATTAACTTCTTATAAGTTTTCTTCATCTGTAATTATCTTGTTTGTGTTTACTTATTTCCTGTTTTTCCCACTATACTATAAAGTCCATGAGAGCAGAGATCTTGTCTGTCTTGAATTTCACTAAAGGCTACTTTAAAATAAAGAAGCTACTCTTTCCCTCTGGGCAGGTTTATTTTAGATTTCCCCTCCTTTCAAGCTTTATTGGATTTTAGTCAAAGAAAATAATTACTCTGGCATTTACCATGAAAAACAAGGGGAGAAACACCACATGACACAAATACTAGGACTCCACCCACTCACTAGTCTAGACTGGACACAGATTGCACACAGGTATCCAACAGTTGCCCCTTATAAAACTTCTCAAAATGTAGAAGGACAGAGGAACGTGGATATACACAAAGATTATGTAATTTTGACACCTGCATCAAAAATCAAAGTTTTTCAACCATTCCCCCTAGCAATCACTAAACACTTTAGAATAAAGAAAATCTTAGAATTTTAGAATAAAGAAAGAAAAGCACAAAATAACTAAAATACGTGGTCCTTGCTCCGGAGAAGTTAATGATTTCCTCACTGACTTGGTTCTCTCTCATTTTGGTCTGGTTGGCTATTCATTACCTGCTCTGGATGTTTCTTCCTGACCTTCTGTGTCTTTAATGCATACTCTGTTCTTATCAAGTCTCATGTTTAGAATAACTTCCCCATCCTACTTCCCAAAACCCAAAAAATACCTTCCCAATTCAAAATCAGAAAGAACCCTTCCTTTCAAGGATTTATCTCTAGGTTTTTATTTCAGGATATTTCCTACCCTATTCCTAAATTCTGTATCAATCCTAGATTCAATTCTATCAATATTTTTGTTGCATAGCTGTCTTGACTAAACTAGATGGCCCGGCTAGACCTAGAAGCCAGTATGTTATGCAACTTCTAGTAGAATGAAATTATATACTTTTAAATATGTACTAAGATTTTAAAGGCTTGTGATACTTAAGCTTTCTTTCTGTAAGAAAATCATTTCAACGATTTGATAAATGGCAGAGGAGAAAAATAAAAATAATGTGAGCAATAAAACTGTGCTGAAACTCAAAATGATATAGACCTCAAGTCTCATGTTTCAATTCAAGAGAGCCAGCAGCACAGTGCATAGTGTAGTACAGTGATGTTCTCAATGTATATCTGTGTCACAATGGAATCACCTGGAGAGCTTTGGAATAACACAGAGTCCTACATATTTGGATTCAGGGGATCCTGGATGAGCCAGAATTTCAAAATTGGAGGGAGTTAGGGGCATTGAGAAGTTGAAAGTCAGAATCTTAAAACTGAGACTGCCTAAAACATTAGACCTTTTGAAAAAACCCCAACTGTCCCTAACACATGGATGTCACAAATCTGTGTTTTAAAACATCTCCCCAGTTGATTCTGATGCTCAGATTTGGAAACCACAGATACAGAGCCAGGAACATGGCTTTTGGGATCCACTGTCAATTCTACCACTTAAAACTTCGAGACCTTGAACAATACGAATATCTTGGCAAACGTTATTAGTTCCTTCCCTGGTAAATATATACAGTTCCTGGCATACAACAGTGTTCAACACATGGTAGGTCTTAAAGAGCCTAAAACATCCACTATAGTATTTGTAAACACAAGCACACACCTAATGGTGCCACTATGTTATTTTATCCACCAGAAATTAACTATTTACTTTCCATCTCGGTGGACTCCTAGAGAGATCAGAGCTTTACTGACTTCTTCCTCCTCCCAATAATCTTTTCAGTAACAACTGAAAACAAAGTTAAAACCCACACACACCTTGATAAACAGCTACTACAGGACAAATAAATACTTATATGAATGCTTCTAAGGAAACACTTTAATGAGTGGGGGAACTGAGAAGCGTTATACTGATCAGAAAGAGATGAACCAAAATAAGGTGTTTTGTTTGTTTTTGTTTTTAGAAAGGAAAAGGAAAAAAGCCTCCGGGGTGTTTCAAGGCGAGTTTAA
This sequence comes from Balaenoptera musculus, assembly GCF_009873245.2. Classification (NCBI taxonomy): domain Eukaryota; kingdom Metazoa; phylum Chordata; class Mammalia; order Artiodactyla; family Balaenopteridae; genus Balaenoptera; species Balaenoptera musculus. Next base: position 32,550,150 of record NC_045795.1, read on the forward strand.
TTTTTCAGATCAGAGTTCTAAGAAACTATCGTAATTTACTACCATTTGGAATAGGGGATATGAAAGCCAAAAAGAAGTTTCAAATCACTGGAACCCATCACCTTCCCACAATTTGACAACTAAAGAAAAGTCTCTCCAGGGTTGTGAAAACACAACCAACTAAAAAAACTAACATAGGGGACCTATACAGAACCACGCTACTGGAAGGCAGACAGACACTGTCCTCGACTCTTTTTTCTGCAGTTTTGTAACCTGGTTCGACTTTACTCTCAAAATGAAGTGGAAGAGGATGAACGAAAAGCCTCCATGCCCTGCCCGAAGCCGGGCCAGGGAAAGCAAAGCCGTCCAGGTTCAAGCCGTAAGATGACGACGGGAAGCCCTCACCTCCAATTTTGACTGGGGCGGGGGGCGGAGGGGGCTGCGGGTTCAGGGAGGGAACCCCTCGGCTGCAAGGCCCGACCCTCAGCCCACTTCCTCCCTCAACGCAAGTGGTAAAAGGAACAAGATGCCGCCGGCCCCAGCCCCTTCCCGCTCCGAGCCGGCGGCTTCGCCTTTCGGGTCTGGGGGCACTGGGAAAGACCAAGCTACTCGGCCCCGGGCCCAAGTACAGATTTCGGCCCCCGGAGCGTAGCCCCCACGCCCCGGACCGCCTGGAACTGCGGGCGGCGAGGCGTCCCCAAAGGGCGCCGCCCGCGCCGCCAGGGAAGATGGCGCCCGCGGAGCAACTGCGCCACCAGCCCTGGCGACGGGCCAGGCCCAGCGCCATTTTAGCGCCTTCCAACTGCCACCCCCCCACCCCGCCCCGCACAACCCCCGCAAGCTCCTGCGTCCGGGACGATCCGGGGGCGCGAACCGCGTCGGGTCCGCGCACTCTCGGCCAAAAGAGTGCCACCGAGCCTCTCGTCTCTTCGGACTGGCTGCGCAGGCCCCGCAGGAGGCGCCTGGCTGGGCCGAGGGTCCTCCGCGCGGCACAAGGACTCGTCCGGGCCAGGCCGCGGGTCCTCTGCGGTGCTTCGGGCCCAGGCAGCGAGGCGACGGGGAAGGGCCAGTCCTGCCGGCAGGCGCGCACCGAGAACCGGGCCGGACCGGGCAGCGGGCCGGGGAGGCCGGCCGGCCCCGAGCTCTCCCAGCCGCGGCCGCCCGCACAAGCGGCGGGAAGGAGGAAGCCAGGATGAAAAATAAACCCCGTGCAGCCGCCGCCGCCGCCTCCCTCCCCCCCGCTCCCCTCCCCCTCTCGAGACGCGGGGTCCATTTTGCCGAGAAGAAAGAAAATGCGATTCACACCCAAGAGCTTCCGAGAGAGAAGAAACGAGGGGGGGAAAACCGAGGGGAGGAGATTGGAAAAGCTTATTTTTCTTCCTCGCTCGCCGTCACTCCTGGCCCTCCCTGCCCCTGCTCGCGGCCCCGCCGCGCCGTCCTCCCCTCGCCGAGCCCCGCTCCCTCCTTCCCGGCTCCCGGCGGCTCCGGGCGGGGGGGGGGGGCGGAAAACACACTCGCACTCGCGCACACAACTAATTTTAAACCGGCTCAATCAATGAGTCATTAAACGGCTTCCCTCCCCTCTCCTCCCCACCACCAACAGCCACGCCATCCCCCTTCCCAGGCTCTCCCTCTCCCCGCTCCAGAAATTTGCATCCGCGGAAAAGAAAAAAAAAAAAAAAAAAAAAGGCGCCGGGGCCCCCACCCCACCTAGGCGCCCCCAGCCCGGCCCCGCCGCCCCCTGCCTGCCCGCGCCCCCGCCCGAGACACTGAACTTGGTCTTCCCGGGGCCCGGGCATCGCTGGGAAAGGCATAAACACTCGATTCCCCTTTTCTCCGTGTCCATTAAACATCCACCCACCACCACCATCACCCACCCACAAACCCACCCCCCCCCAAAAAAAAACACAGCCTTAGCCAATAGCTCTCTGGGCTGAAACCTAATATCCTGGTTTTGGCAACTCGGTGTTTAATTTGCTCCTCTTTCTTTTCTGTCTGGAGATATATCTCCAGCCACCCCCCCTCGCTTTTCCCCTCCCCGAAGGAAAGAGGCAGAGGAAGGAGGTTGTGTGTGTTTTTTTTTTTTTCTCCTTGAAATTTTTATCACAAAATTATAATACACTCAAAGGGAAACTCACCGTCATGAAAAAGCAGTGCCTTGTCAACGGGGTTTCTGCGCCATCGCACCAGGGGCGGCGGCGGCGGCGGCGGCGGGCGCGGGGCTCGGGGCGCGGGCGCGGGAGCTCCCGGCCGAGCGGCGCCGGCCACACGCGCTCCGCTCTCTCTCTTGCTCACCCCCGCGCCGGGCGGCGGGCGCCCGCTCCCCGCGCCCGCCCGGCCTTCATGCTCTGCGCCCGGGCAAACCGCTCGCCTGCTCGTCTACCTCCAAACTTCGGTTCTCGCCTAGCAAAAAATGTGAAGATTAGGATTTTTTCAATTAATTTTTTTTTTTTTTTTTTTTTTTTTTTTTTAGAAAAATCAAGCTCCAAAGCTGATAATTCCTGTTTCCTTTGGGATTCTTTTTAACTTCAAGAAATGCAGTGGTTTATTCAAGAAACAGGGTTCTTGGCTTTTTTTTTTTTTTTTTAAGATCTACAAGATGCGTGCTATTCTCCGCAGGCGCCCTGCACACACACACACACACACACACACCAGTTTTAGCTGGGGGGGGCGCCGATGGGGGGGTTAAAAACAAAAAACACAATATTTGTTTAGAACTCTAATTGGAACATGTCCCAGTACACACATTTTGCATATGCTTTAAAAAAAAACACAAAAACGAAAATACAACTTTTAACTTAGTTATTTGGCAAATAACTGATTCATTCCAATTTTTAATTCTACTAAGCTTTCCTTTGCAACACCCTCTTTCCATTCCAAAATGCAGTGAAACCTTATCTGTAAACCTGTATGTTAACATTAAAACAAAAAACAACAACAAAAAAACTTCAGCAGCCAAGATGAAGGTGAGGAGCTAAGTAAGTCACTCTCAAAACATCCAGTTCCCACTGCTTTCTCTTTATTGCAGATAATTGTACTGCCACATTTGTGGAATTTTCATGACGTGATCCCCAGTCAAAAAGAGAGCTTCCCAAACATCCAGTGAAATAGAATAGGTTAAAAAAGAGAGAGAGCTACCCAAACTTTTAACATTCTGTAGTCCAAGTATAATTACTACCCATTTTTAATCTCAAATCTCAAATTGAGACGTCTCCATAAACCATCCAGCATCCAGAGAATTTAAATAAATGTTAATTATGACTGTGGATTGGGAGTGGGTGCCTTTGTGGTTTAGGTTAATTACATTTACTTTTCCTGTAAATGCCCACAAAAATATAGTGGGGGTTTTGTTGTCTTTTATTTTAAATAAACATCAAGGTAAAAGATAAATTGTACAAAAATGTGATTCAGATTTTAAAAAATACATATGTAAGCCCCAGAAATACTCTAAAATTATTTTAAATTAGTTTGTAATGCATATAGCAATGGGGTCCTGCTGATAAACAGCAAAGCTCAAACCCATATCCCCCAGATATTTGTTGAGTTCTAAATAAAATTATCCCTAGATTTAAATTACTTAAGTGGAATTTGTTAGTTTCTAATATAATATCCCCTTAGCATTAAAAATCATAATGGTAGCACACCTTGTTTGCTTTTAGAAGGATACTGTAACTATGCTATTTTACTGCACAAAGTATGTCAAGGTTGGCATAAAATGTTGTCGTATTTAAGATAGAAGATCTTTTTAAAAAACAAAACATATCTTGTTCTAGTAACTGCCACTCTGTCACTCACAATGTGTGCTTTGTATTTAGACCCGCCTTAATAAATACAGTCAATGATTTAGTGTCACATAGTACATCGAGGTGTTTTCTCATAAGATGTGTGTTGTGTTCACATTCAGCCAAGGTCTTCCTGGAACAGCAGTCTTTGCATAAATTCGCATATTTCTCTACACTTGACAGTTGGACCAACCAGTTTTCTAATTGGCTTGGGAAATTTTAAAACCTGTTTTAAAGTGCCTTTGTATTGGCTGGAGTTTAAGTATAATACACATTTTGAAGAATTACATTTCAAAAGAGTCCATAGATTATTCATTGCAATTAGGGCCCACCAAGCAAGTTATACAGCTGTTGCTCCACAGCTCCAATGAAATATTAATGGATTTCAGAAAGCTGTTCTCCCAAATAGGCCAAGACCCCTAAGAAACACAAATCTGACTTTAAGAGATCACCTAACAAAGAGGTGAATTCAGGAAGAGGATAGGGCATGGCAGGCTTTTTCATGAATGCCCAAATATAAGAGCACTAACACTTATTGAGGGCCTACTAAGTGCTGCCAGGCATTATTCTATATACTTTATTTTTATCTTATACATTATTGCATGAACCTTCACACAAACCGATAGAATAATGTTTAACTATCCAGATTTTTGCAGATGAGTCTCCCAGTGGTTTCTGTAATTTGCCTGAGGTCATCAGTCTAATAAGGGCTGGGGGAACCCAAGCATGGTTGACTCCTCAACTCACCCTCTCTTCAAGGCCCAAAAAGGATCCTAGGAACAAGCAGTCCTTGATGTTTCAATATAAACCAAGTTCAGTGGTGTGGCATAGGCAGAGGGGACCACCCTGTAATTGGGGAAGACCTACTTTGAGAATGCCAGTTGTCAAAGCTAATTTAAAATATTTCAGGGGGGGTCAAAAAATATTGGGACAGCAGTGGGGAGAATCTCAGATTCACCAGGTAACACGAAAATCGATATCATTTAATAATAAAAAACAACTTCTTAAATTTTTTTGCATGTAAATAAAAAATGTAACATTTTAAAAAAGTGATATCCCTTTGTACATAAAATTTTAGGTTATGGTTTATATAGACAGGATTTTGGTATCTGAATGTAAGATTAGGAAACTTTTAAAGAGGAAAGTTCTTAAAGTAGCTTGACTATATGCAAAAAAATTTAATTGTATTGCCTACAATTTAATTATGTACAATTAAATGTTCACTCCTATGATGCTCGTCTGTGTATGTGACCTAGAAAGAAGGGCAACTGGACACAGGAGAAAATAAGAAGTTGTAATTATAATTTATATATTCTAGCATGTGTTTGGGCCTCTAAATAAACAGGTCCAATGTCCACATAACAAGTAAAAGTGGAAATGTTCCTCTTTTTTTGTGTTCTTCCTCCAAATGTTCCCCTTGGTTGGTTAGCTGTTCTCAGAGGGGGAGAATGCAAATGCTGGAGATTAAGTGGTGATATGCATGACCAGATGTGTCCAGATCACAGAAATCTGAAATATACCTGATAAGTTAGTAAGTGTTTGTGACATAAAAAATTTAAAGTTTTCAATGTGCATAAATAAGGTAGTTACTTTTATTTGTACCTTTTGAGGTACTTATATTCTGAGACTTAAGGGCACTGGCTGTGTACTGAGACTGACCAGGGTTCAAATTCCACCTTTGTCACACACCAGGTGTGTGGCTCTGGGCAAGTCACTTCACCCCACAGAGCTTCAACTTCCTCATCTATAAAACCGGGATAATTATAGTACTCACATCAGAGAGTTATTTTAAGGATTCGGGAACTAGCACACATGAAATGTTTAGCGTGGTGCCTGAAACATAACGAGAGGTCAGTATATTCAGCTAATATTCTATCGCCTCATTTTCATTATGTGTCGAGTTGAACCATGTGAAGTCTTCCCATGTAAATTTCCAATGGCAATCTCACATGATTCCACGTAATATATCTCTCTCATGTTCTGTCCAGGATAGGGGGCTCCGCAAAGGCTTTTTATTTTCTAAGGGCCTAGCAGGGTACTTTGTATACAGTTAGCTCTCAATCAGTACTTGTGGGATAAAAGAAAAACAGGCCCAATCCACAAGATGTATAAGAATATAAGAAATCAGGGACTTCCCTGATGGCTCAGTGGTAAAGAATCCGCCTGATAATTCAGGGGACACAGGTTCGATCCCTGGCCCGGGAAGATCCCACATGCCTCAGAGCAGCTAAGCCCGTGCGCCACAACTACTAAAGCCCGCGCGCCTAGAGCCTATGCTCTGCAACAAGAGAAGCCACGACAATGAGAAGCCCGTGCACCACAACGAAGAGCAGCCCCCGCTCGCTGCAACTAGAGAAAGTCCGCGCACAGCAACGAAGACTCAACACAGCCAAAAATAAAACAAATAAATAAATAAATTTATAAAAAAAAAGAAAAAGAATCCGCCTGCCAATGCAGGGGACACGGGTTCGAGCCCTGGTCCTGGAAGATCCCATATGCTTCAGTGCAACTAAGCCCGTGTGCCACAACTACTGAGCCTGTGCTCTAGAGCCTGCGAGCCACAAATACTGAGCCCATATACCACAACTACTTAAGTCCGTGTGCCTAGGGCTCTGCAACAAGAGAAGCCACTGCAATGAGAAGCCTGTGCACTGCAACAAAGAGTAGCCCCTGCTCGCCGCAACTAGAGAAAGCCCTTGTGCAGCAACGAGGACCCAACACAGCCAAAAATATAAATTAAATAAATAAATTTATTTAAAAAAAAAAAGAATACAAGAAATCAGTGTATTTCTACCTAGATACCTATATATTAAGAGGGCAATACAGTAAGTCTCCCTGAACCACATAAAACCATTGCCCAGTTGATCACAGGCATTATCACCTAACGGTTTAGAAGTTCTTCCTCTCCCTCTCTCTCTTCCCCTCTCATCAAGTAGACCTTTATCATTGCCACTTTTTAGCCATGTAAACTTGGCCTATTTTTTTTTTTTAACTTCTGTCACCTCAGTTTACTCATATATATAGTGAAGGTGACAATATGTATATCTCGGGTCAGTAGCAGGGAGAGTTCAATGATATTAGGATGCAAAACCCTTGTTTTAGTGCCTGGTATACAGTAAACATTCAATATTAGTTGCCATTACTGTTGTGGTTGTTAATACTATGATTAGAATAGAATGGGACTTCCCTGGTGGCTCAGTGGTTAAGAATCCGCCTGCCAGTGCAGGGGACACAGGTTCGAGCCCTGGTCTGGGAAGATCCCACGTGCTGCGGAGCAACTAAGCCCATGCACCACACATACTGAGCCTGCACTCTAGAGCCTGCAAGCCACAACTACTGAGCCCGTGTGCCACAACTACTGAAGCCCGCGTGCCTAGAGCCCGTGCTCTGCAACAAGAGGAGCCACTGCAATGAGAAGCCCGTGCACCGCAACGAAGAATAGCCCCCACTTGCCGCAACTAGAGAAAGCCCACGTACAGCAACGAAGACCCAACACAGCCAAAAATAAATTAAATAAAAGAAAAAAAAAAAAGAAGTAACGTGGAACTGTTTTCAAAGCAATGGTAAACAAGCAAATTACTGGAGTAATTACAAATGTTTTCAATAACTTGCCTACATTATTATTTTATTTGATACATGAGTATAAACACTTTAAATCATTTTTGTAGAGACTAAGGCTATTCTAGTCCTGACACATTTCAAGCTGGTTATTTTCCTTGACAGACTTTAAAAAAAAAAATCTGAACTCCTACAAGCTTCTAGTACAAGGATAAGGAATATAGCAGAACTGTTTAAAAAAATAGAGGCATCGGCACTCCCACTGGCCTTGCTGTCTTACACATCCAGCCTGTTTCCCCACAGAGTATGTGAGGGGGAGGACAGTCATCAGGTTAGGAGGATGCCACACACATGCCTTGGAGGTGTCACTCACCAGCTCCCAGGCCCCTGTGGTACCAGAACTCCCAACATCTCCTCAACAGAGCGTCCCTTCCACTCCACCACGCCCAGAGGATGGTTGGGTTGTAGAGGCAGTGGAAGAGAGGTCTCATAAGCTCAGAATTTGGTGAGAAAGTCAGAGCCTTCAAGTAGATAGGATACCATGCAAAGGGGCTTGCTCAATAAATTAATGTCAGTGTCCTTTCTGAAATGAAACTAAGAGGTAAGACATCTGAAGAAAGAACCACCCCTAAAGATGACTTGTAAAAACAAGTCGAATACAAATAAATAAGTCGGTACAAAGCAGGCACCAGATATATCCTTCAACAACTGAAGAAAAACACTGAAGGAGTAGAGACACTGTATCACCTCCACAAGTATTTCGATCACATTATGTGAGCATAGTAAAGTTAATAAGGCAATTGTAGAGCTCCCATGAAATACCCCTCAGACCATACAATTCTCTCTTTCCTAAATCTTCTAATTACTAGTGCCATTTCCCAGGTACTCTGATACTGAACAAAGGTACAAGTACTTTTGTACCCAAAAAGGTTTAGACACCTCCCTCACTGTAAATCATACTAATCAACCAGCAGTTTGGGTATATTGATCAGTCCCTTGTGAGTTAGATTAACTTGAGTCAGGTCTAAGACAGCAAGGAGGTTGTTCAGAGATGGGCAATCAGAGCAAAGGACATGTACTCTCAACATATTTTAGGATCGTGTATGATTCCTTCTTATTCTCTCATCTACCTTAACCCATGCAACCCACCTCCAAAATCTCCCTCAAATCCAGCCCCTTTTCGCCACTAACTGACTCACCTAAATTCAGGCCCTTACCTCTTGCTTGGCCTCCCAATTTTACTTCCCTCCAATTAATCTTCTATCTAAATTACTACCCAAAATCACCTTTTGAAAACCCAGAGTTGTTCATGTCACACCTCCATTAGCACCCCACTGCCTGGGGAAGCTTATTAGAAATACAGATTCTCAAGGCCAAACCCATCACTAGAAAAATGGAGTTTCTGGGAAGAGCTGAGGCCCTGATATTTGTACTTACAAGTGGTTTATTAGCTCCACCTGTCTTCCCAGGTGCATCTCTAGCCGCTCCTCTCCTGGTACCCTGCAGTCCAATCACAGAGAATACCTATCCCTGAACAAGAACAAACTCTTCTCCATTTGGGCATATCCTTTTCCCTCTGCCTGGAATGTCCTTCTTCTGGGGCAAGCCCACCATTCTGCAAGGTCCAGTTCAAATTCTACCTCCTCTGGGAAGACTTCCTCCACCGCTTCATCAGTGGCTTCAAAACATTGTCTGAGATTCAATTTCAAGAAATAAATTTCACATTCCAATGCAATAGATATATGACTGAAATGAAGGTTTCAGAAAACAATATCTAAACTTACTATGGAGGATGTAACTTGATCTATTTCATTCTATCATCCCATTTTAAAAAATGCTGTTTGCCACCTTATACATCATGGATTTCATGATCCACTAAGGGAGGCAACACTCATTTGAAAAATACTGCTGAAAGTGAACAAATGACTCCCTTCCCTATGCATGTGATATGTACTCTATTATACTATTTATCACACTCTACAGTAATGATCTGTTTACAGTCTGTCTCCCCCTCCACTTCCCTCCCCCCAACATGCACACACCACAAGGAAGTCAGCATATCCTTGGGCAGTTACCCAGCCGTTGACAAATGCAGAAATGAGAATATTGAAGAAGGAATAATTTAATTGCTTTTGCTCATGTCTAATTTTTTTTTTTTTCCATTTCTGGTTATGGTTCACAGCATAGTCTATCAGCGATTCCCATGAGCCTGGAAATCATATTAGCTTCAACCCTTTAAGTTAACAGCAATTTTTAAAAAACAGCCATTGTATTTCAGTACAATTTAACCAAGGTGTAAATTTTTCTTCCCCTCAAAAATAAAAACCACGTATAGGCAAAACCAACCAGAAAATATTGTCGGGTTGCTAGCTTGCCAAGATAGTACAAATGTGGGCAAACAAATCTCTTACTTAAGATACTTAGAAGCAAATATTCAAAAACCTCAAAACCCTCCTTCCGTACCACTTCAGAAAGGAAACCCCCCTCCCGCAGGGCGGGTGCAGATATAGAGGCCTTTCTATCTGTGCTGCCTAAAGCTCCATGTCTCGCTAGGCTGTCCCCATCGACACAAGCACATGCAAAAAGTAGGGGAAAAAACCCAAAAAACAAAAAGAAACCAGACCAGCTAAAATGAACCACAGCAATGAACCTAAGCGGCAAGTTCCGGTGAGAATTGTACCTGGGATGGATGCGCGGGGGAGACACAGCGGACTCGCAGGGGGAGGGATCCTTTTTCTGCAGCACGTGGCTCCATCGACAGGAAACCTGCCTGCAACACCCCCCAACTCTGCACACTGCTCATTTGCAGCATCGTCATTTGTGTGATGCTAATTTGCTCGATGTCCTCCCAAACGTACTGAGATTCAGTGAAAATATATTGTGGGCTTGGAGGAGCTGGCCCTAGGACAGGCTGGAAGTGCAGGAGGGACCAAGTGTCAGTGAAATGTTCTGGGGGCCAGAGGATGGAGCAGGCAAGTCTTTCCAAGGAGAGAGGGGAAGAGGGGTCACTTTAAAGCTGGGTTTTAAAGGATGAATAAGAGTTCTCCAAACCATGTGGGGAAGGAGAGGAGAGAGCTCCAGGTAGAGGAACTTTATGTGGGGGAGTCATTATTAAATATGAATGAGGGGGGAGCTGCAAACAAGTAGATGGTGAGGGGCTTTGCTGCTCATGGCAGAGAGTCCGTATGACCCTTTAGGCTGCCACTTTCCACTCTGCAGGTCACAATGCGATAGGTTGTGAAATCCATGAGAGTGTGACCAGCTTTCACAAAAATGAAATTGCCTAGAATAGAAAATATTTGAATATACTGCGGGCACTGAGGGTATAAACTCTATTGTGAAATTTGTTCCCAATATAAATGTGTCTACGTATATACTGGTTTGTGATATAAAATGTATTTCTTACTGTGGTGGTGATTTAAACTTAAAAAAACAAAACATCTGGGCAAGAAAGGGACCCATTTGAGGATGATTAAATAAGAGACTGCTATGAACAGATGTGAATTTCATGAGGATAAGTGTGATAGCTCAGGAGACACATGGTGGTGTTTTTAAAAGGTATCCCCCCACCAGACAGTGAGCTCCTCAAGGACAGAAACTCTATGTCACATAGCTCTCAATTCCTAGCACCTGGCACACAAGAAGGCACTAAATAAATGTTGACTGAGTATGGTAACTAATATTCAAGAAGATTCCCAAAGAGCCTCATCTCCTGGCATCCCCACCTTTGTGTATCCCCCTCCCACAGCGTACCAGGGTTGGTCTGTGTGACCAACAGTATAGGGCAGGTGATTGTCACTTCTGAGGGTAGGTTATAAGAGGCTGCAACTTCCATTTTAGGTGCTCTTTCTGGAACACTCGCTCTGGGGGAAGCCAGCTGCCATGTCCTAAGGATACCCGGCCTATGGAGACACCCATATGGCGAGGAACTGAGGTCTCCAATAGCCAAGAGCCAATAAGGAAAGGAGGCTTTCTCCCTGTCATGGAAGCAAATCATCCCCCAGCCCACCCTTCAAATGACTGCAGTCCCAAGGGACAGCTTGACTGACTCTGAGGCAGAAACACCCAGCTAAGCCGTTCCTGGGTTCTGGACTCACAGAACTGGGTATATAATATAATAAATGCTTATTATTTAAGCTGCTAGGTTTTGGAGTACTTTGTTATACAGCAAAAGACAATGAGTACAGTGAATTATTCATGAAGTCTAGAAAAGCTGAACAATAATACCAGTATACTAGAGTTATCCAGGGTTGACTACCATTTTTTTTTTTTCTCTAAGAATCTATCATGTCACATTTTCAGCCTGACTAGATTAGGAATAGGCCCCTGACCCAACTTGGACAAATGGGAACCTCTCTTCTATTATTAGTACTTGAGACACAGAAACTGGGTCAGCTGTGAGAAGCAGACTGTAAGTCTGGAAAGACTAGGGGTCAAGGCCACCAGTTTGGAGAAGTTATAATGGGGCCCATGCAAGTGGATGGGAACAGAAAGGCCAATGTGTCTGGAAGGAGAAGAAAGCAGTTTCTCAGTGGACGTAGAGGGAGGGAAGTGGGGAGGGGAAACTGCCTGAGATATTCTAAGTCCCAGGAGGTCTGGCTGCTTTTCTAGTATTAGGGTTGGAAGATTCCCCTTCCTTATAATTATTTCCCATTTTACTTGCTCATTGATGACTGAGTTCCCTTTCTTGAAACCAAAAGATCCTCCAATACACCTCAGGCCAGCTTCTCTCCAGCGCTGGCAAGGGGAGTGGCTCCTCCTGCTGTGGCAGGCCAAGGATCTCTCCAGAGAAGAGCAACAACTGGCCAGAGACTAAGCTGTGTTATTACTGCTATGCAAAAATGGCTATAGATGGAGTGAAAGGTCCTTTCAGACCATCCAACTCCTTTTGCCTTAACTCCATTTTCACCAAATAATCCTTTGATTATTAATGTACTTCAATTTAAAAAGCTGTGTTCTGGCCAGCTGAATTAATCATTCGAGTGGTTGGGTAGGTTCATGCCCATTATAAATTCACAGATTGGCTTTCAAGTACAAATCATTCTGGAGTAACCTCCATTTCATTTCCACTGCCCTCGGTCAAGTCCTGTCATTCATCCAGTGACCCACTACAGTAGCCTCCCATGGCACTAGCCCTGCTCCAGTCCATCCTCTTCAACTTCTCTTCCTAAAACACAAAGAATCCGATGCCTTGCTCTCTGCTCAAAACCTCTGATGGTCCCCGGTGCCTTGGGAATGACTGCAGGCAACAGCCCCATCTTCCACCACACCCCTCGACACACCTCCTGACTCCTTCTTGCCACGTGGCAATATTCCAAGTTCCTCAAATGCAACTGGTACCCACGCTGCTCTGCTCCTGTTCTTCCCATTGCTAGCATCCCTTTCCTCTGGGTACCTCCCCTGCCTGCTCACTTTCCCTCACTCCTCTCTGTGCCCCTCCTCCCTCTTCCCTTTGTACTTCCACAGAATTTCCTCTCTCCTTTATAACACATGCTGCAGTTGACTTGACTTATAATTAGTTGTCTTCTTGTCTGTCCCTGTATGGTGAGCCTCAAGGAGACGAGGACTAAGCTTTTTTCATGTTTATCTTTCTCTCATCGCAGGGCCGAATAAAGCATCTTGCATCAACACTTTAACATTCATTGAGTGTTTTCTGTATCCAGGTGATGGAGGTAGCAGGCACTCAACAAATGGTCACTGAATCGATGACAGTCAGGTGGCAAGAACAAGTTTCCCCTGGACCTGATGATGTTCAGGTGAGGTGCCCACCTAGCCTCTGCACGTGCAGAGGTGAGACAGCAGAGTCAGACTCCTCGTGACACCCACGGTGCAGCAATGAATGAATGAATCTCAGCCTCACTTTTTTTTTTTTTTGAATAAAAAGCAAGGCGCTATTTCTCATTTCCTGATAAACTAACATGCTGCTCCCCTTTTCTTCTCTTTCCCCCTCTTTCTGCAGTTGCAATTATGACTCACAGGCACATTACAGAATGGAAGCTTTAGGTCAACAACTACTGGAGAATGGGAATGGGGGCGACCTCCACAGTTATATAATTTACATGTTTTAGAAGAAGGGCACGTGGGTCAACCCACAAGTGACTTTATTGCCCTTCTTTCAAAAGAGTCAGCATCGACATGTGAAGGAAGAAGCAGACTCTGGTCCTGATTTGTCCACTGATAATCCTTCTCCTGCCCCCAATTCTTCCTCTCCCTCCCAGAGTTGTGGGAAGGACTAGCTCTGGGAAGACATGAGACAGACAACCCAGAATCCTAAAGAAAATAGCAGAGAAAGTCACACAGTCATTCCTAAAGCAATGGATCAAGAAGTATCGGAATTAATAAGCAAAAAAAACAACCCCCCCAAAACCCATACACATGTTTTCTCTTTTTAAACAAAAGTGAAGATTTCTACATTCTAAATTTCTATCTTCCAGAGGCTATATATTAAATGAATATTGCCTCAAATCAATGCTTACCCCACAGGTTCTAAAAAGGCAGCAAAGCATATTGCATAGACCCCTGACAGCCTCTAGAACTACCTACACAAAGCACCAGGAATCGCCAACTTGTAGAACACGGGAATACCCGCAGCAGCTTTGGCTTTCTGGGGAATCACACTTTTGTCAAGAGGCTATCTTTCTCAGCTTATCTTCAGATCCCAAGTTTCACTCAAACTTCACCTTTCACTTTGTGGTCATTCTTCACACAGAAACAAACTTTTTATTACTTTAAGAGAATTGTGCTCTTAAGACAAAGAATAGAAAAACTCTCATGCTCTGTTGAAATGCAGATGGAGGGCAGGGGCCGTGGCTCACTCATGAGCTAAATCGCTGTCTCTCCCCAGCCACAGGCCTTCTAGGATGTGCTCAGATTTGTGCCCCAGCAAATTTCAAATTACGACAGGTCACGGACCACTGGATCCCTCTCAGAGAGTGGAACTCACACATGTCAGAGCCACATGTGCCTTATGCTGTAGCTCCCGTCACACAGCCACATCCCTGAACTTTATGTGCCATTGTTCCCACATCCAAATTGGCATCTTTCACTTTTTGCAAGCAAGCGTTCATTATCCTGACAAATGAAGGAGGAGAAAGTATCTGCAGCACAAATGCGTTCCCACTGTGCATCCACATTTCCTTATCGTTATCACATCATAATGACACAAAGACATCGCTTTATCCATGTCAATGAGCATGTTTGAACACCATAATGTGCAAGGCATCAATCACCAAACCATTTTTTTCCAAACTTTTTTGACCATAACCTATAAAAAGAAATACATTTTTATCCTGCAAGTCATGTAGATGTATATGTAAAATGTATATGTACACTATAAACCTGCTTATGCAGTACAATGCACTCCGACATTTTCTATTCTATTTCTTTTGTCATTTTTTAAAAAAATGCAGACTTCCATCCACTAAATGGATTTCATGTCCTTATTGGGTTGGAACCTGTGGTTTGAAAACATATAGTATTTCACAGAAAAGTGGTGTTTTGTAGAAAATAATGAAATCCTATCTAAAGAAGAGAACCTTTCAACTTCTAGGCAGAAAAGTTGAAGAGGAATACTTTTTTTGCTTCTTCTCTAACTTTCAACTGCCAGGACATTTTAAAAGCACTTGATCTCAATAAATGAGCCATTTCTACAGAAGCATATCTCAAAACTTTGTGGGTCACTATTCCCCTTACACTGAAGAAAAAAACTGAGGTTGAAAAGGTATTCCCCCAATCATGTGTACTAAAAGTGCACATCTGTTTGGGAATTAAAATTTGGCTGTATCTTTTAAAGAATCTTAAAATTGTGTTGCTTCAAATTTTTACCCTCCTGGCAAGGTTACCGTGAAGATTAAATGAGATAATGTGAGAGAAGGGCCTGGTGGCTCCTGCTATCTTTCAGGTTCTTGGATTATCTTTTCCTGGACATGCCTGAACTCTGTGTGACCTGGGGTCTCATTCACTGAACACCTACCCTGCTGGGCAACAGAGGACAGAGGATCCCACAAGGAGTTCACTGGCTCCATCAATAAGAATAAATATCATCACAAACTAGGATTCTAGAGTGCCTGGGTTGAGTATTTCACTTATTCCTCCAAAAGATAATTACTGTGAGCCTTCCATGCCAGGCATGATCTGCCTGTGTGCAGGGATTATGGGGTATGAAAAATAGAAGACACACCACAGCCCTCATGGAGCCTACAGTCAAGTAACAGCTTAGAGTTTGTGAAAATACTTCACATTCCATTAATGTTACATAGCATGCAAGTGTTTTACACTCCCTTATCTGTAAAGGGAGGTAAGATTAGATCAATGGTTCTCAAAACTGAAGCTATCACAGATAAAAAGGATTTCATAAAAGAAACTGAAAAAAAAGGGGGGGAGGAGAAAAAAGAAAAAGAAAGAATATGATCTCACAACACAATTCTTTAAACTGAATGACTTGTCACTAAAAAAAAAAAAAAAATCATTACATAGCCTTATTTTTCCCTTTTACTATATAAGCCAGTTTTTGTCCTGGAATTTAAGGATCCCTCAGGGCTTGCCCAGCTCTGACTTTATAGGATTCTTTGGTTTTCTTTTGCAGTACTACTTACATGTAAATTCTGGCCAAATATCCCCCAGAATTGCAGAAAGGCCAGAGACCTGTTCCTAGGAGAATCATTACAGGGTCCTTTCTGAGAAAGTCATAATATACACAGCAAATTCTGGCTCCATCCTTGACCCTGAGCTCTGGGAAATGCAAAGGGACAAAGGTCCTGGTGACTGGAAGGCAGAAAGGAACACTCGTTGAGGATCTACTACAGGTCTGGCCCAAAACTTGGTACTTTCCCACACGTTACTTTAACATCACAACTATCCCATGAGAAATATATCTTTTTCTTTATCTCCACTTTTTAGTTGGAGGAAACTGAGCTCAGAGAGGTTAAATATCATGCCCAATGTCACACAGCTAGTAATCAGAATTTAAACTCAGATCTATCTACTTATTGCCACCATCACACCTCACTGGAAGGAAGAGACATCAGAGAAAGAACAGATGCAGAAAAGCTTGAAGAGATTTATGTGCCTTTTGACCTGAGAGAAATTTGAAACTATGTTCAATAGACAATTCACACTTTTGGTGGGAATGTAAATTGGTGCAGTCACCATGGAAAACAGTATGGAGGTGCCTCAAAAAACTAAAAATACAACTACTATATGACCCGGCAATTCCACTCCTGGGGATATATCTGAAAAAAAGAAAATATTAATTTGAAAAGATACATGCACCCAAATGATGTTCATAGAAGCATTATTTATAATAGCTAAGATGTGGAAGCAACCTAAGTGTCCATCAACAGATGAATGGATAAAGAAGATGTGATACACACACACATACGTGTGTGTGTGTGCACATGCACAATGGAATACTACTCAGCCATAAAAAAGAATAAAATTTTGCCTTTTGCAACAACATGAATGGACTTGGAGGGTATTATGCTTAGTGAAATAGTCAGACAGAGAAAGACAAATACTGTATGATATCACCTAAATGTGGAATCTAAAAAATAAAACAAACTAGTGAATATAACAAAACAAAACAGACTCACAGATATAAAGAACAAACTAGTGGTTACCAGTGGGGAGAGGGAAGGGGGGAGGGGCAAGATAGGGGTAGGGGAGTAAGAGGTACAAACTATTGATACTATGTATAAAATAAATAAGCTACAAGGATATATTATACAGCACAAGGAATATAGCCAACATTTTATAATAACTATAAATGGAGTATAATCTTTAAAAATTGTGAATCGCTGTGTTGTACACCTGAAATTTATATAATATTATACATAACTATACCTCAATTTAAAGAAGACAATTCAGATAGCTGACTACATATCGCTCTATCTTAGAGTCAGTGGCTTGACACCTCTTTAACTAGGCCTCTTTCCTGATCTGCTCAGCAAATATCCTCTTCTCTGTCCCTGGACTCCTTCCATCCTTTACCCTAGGAAAGAGAACAGCCAGCCCCCAGACCCACTTCTATTCACACTCCTAGAAGAAGTCTTGCTTCTGGCCCAACTCTCCATCCATTATTCATCTATTTAACAAGCATTTATTAATGTGTATCAGGTGTTGTGCTAGGCATAGAATAAAACACATTCCTACTTGGAGGAGCCCAAGCTACAGAATAGATATCTGTAAATACAGTCAGGATACTGACACTCACTCACCCAGAGCCAATGGAGGGGAGAATCCAGATAGGCTTCCTGGAAGAAGAGATGTGTAAAAGAGGTCTTATAGGAGACAAGTGCCCTGTCATGCAGAGAAGAAAAAGCACAAGATTGCAGGCAGCAGAACAAGGGAGCAAGCAGCAGGTCCCACATGGACCCACCAGTTCTTTCTCCAAACCCGCTTGTCCTGGCACCAAGCCCAATACAGACCCAGCTCTCCAAGCTGGAACCTTCCACAACTCTTTGCCCTCCTGTAGCCCTTACTTCCAGTGAATCCCTGAGTCCTGTCTAGTCTCCTTCTAAGTCTCTCTCAGACATTTCCTCTTCCTCCTCTATCCTCACTCCCCTCACCATAGCCCAGTACCACCATTTCTCATTGGCTCCTGCAACAGCCTCCAAAGGGACATCAGTTTACTTTTGCTCCATGTGAATCCATTCAGCACAGACAATCTAGACTGAGCCTTTGTTAAAGGGAAAAAAAAAAAAAAAAAAAAAAAAAGGTGGGTGGTAGGAATCACCTGATCCTGTCATTATCCTGCTTAAACTTCACTAGATCCCAGTGCCTTCAAGTTTAAGACAAAACTTCCTAACAGGATTTACAAGACCCTTGGTCATCTGGCCTCTGCTCACCTCCTTAACCTCATCTCTGATCTTCAGTTCCTCTAACACGGTGGCTTAAGACCCTGGTTGCCCAGCAGAACCACCTGGGGGGCTTTAAAAAATACCAACGTCATGTCCCACTCCCAGATATCATGACTGAATTACTCAGGGGAAGGCCCTGGACATCAGGGTGTTGTAAAGCTCTCTGTGTGATATTAACACGCAGCCAGGGCTAAGAAGCTTGCCCTAGTCCAACACATCTGACAGGTTTGCTGCACATGCCCCATCTCTGCTGCCAAGGGCACTGGAGCTCTCCAGGCTTGAGGTCCGGAACTTTCTGTCTGTTTTGTTCACTGCAGTATTTCCAGCACCTAGAACAGTGCTAGAATGACTCTGCTTTCTCCCTTCACCTGGTTAGATTTCACTAATTCTTTAAGATCCAGCTTCGATTTCCTAAAAGACACTCCCTCCCTTGATTCCCCTGTTCTGGATTAGGTGACTCTGTGTGAGCTCAGCACCCAAGATTTCTCCCATTATAGTATATATCACACCACCTTGTAATCATCTGCATCCCTCACGTAGCCTGTAAGCTCCAAGGGAGTCCTGTCTGTGTGTTCATCAGTATAGCACCTCCATCCCCTAGCAAAGCGCCTAGCATAGAGTCAGTTCTGATTTAATAAGCACAGCATGAATAAACGGAAGTGAAGGAGCACGAGTATGGGTGTAACAGCACAGTATGGTGCAGCTGGGGTAATGGCAATGGTAGGAGATGAGGCTGGAGAGGCACACTGGGGACACGGCCTGGCATCCACACCAAAGACTCTGAACAGTATTAGACAATAGGGAGCCAGCAGAAGTTTTAGGTAAAGTGACACGATCAGCTTGAATTTTAGGGCAATAAGTGGCTGAGGCATGGAGGACTGGGGGAGTTCAGGGAAGCACGGGGGTCGGGGACCAGATGGGGGTCTAGAGCAACAGCCCAAGGAGGAGATGAGGAGGGGGCTGAGGCCTGAAGAGAGGGAGCCAGCTGAGAGAGAGAGAGAGAGAGAGAGAGAGAGAGAGAGGGAATTAATGGTATTTGCAGACTGGGTGGCCCAGTGAGGAGGAATGAGGCTCTGTGGATGACTCTGATTTCCTGCTTGTAAGAGTACGGATGTGGTGTCAGGAGTGTGATCAGATGTGGTATCAAGACCACATAGGTGGTGTTAAAAGCCTGGACTCAGAAACTCAACTGCCTCAATTAAAATTTTGGCTCCACTGCTTACTAGCTTTTGGTCCTGAGGAAGTCACCTTCACCTCCTCAGTTCTTCATCTGTTCAGTGGGGATAACAAGTAGTACCTACACCACAGGGATGTTGTGAAGGCTCAATGGGGTAATATGTATAAATGCTCAGCCATTGCCTGGCACATAGTAAATGCCATATAAGAGTTAGCAAAACTATTTATATACAGCATGCTAGATTATCTGCAAAGAGTTATTGTCTGCCAACAATTCCCTCCATCTCTCTGAATGCCTGTGCTCCACCCATCAAGAGGTGGAGTCTCTTTCTCCCCATCTTGAATCTGGGCAGCTTTATGATTTGCTTTGACCAAATGAAGTGACATTGTACCAATTCTGGCCCAGGCCTTAAGAGGCCTGGTGGCACCTACTTTTGCCCCTTTGGGAGCCAGCCACCATGCAAAGCTGGAGCCCAATTACTGAATGCTAGGGGACCAAGTGGGAGAGAGGCTGTGTGGAGGAGATGAGGTACATAGGCCGACAGCAGCACCAAGGCCCCAGACATGTAAGGGAGGCTGTCTTGGAGACTCCAGCCCCAGCTCAGCCCACAGAATTGTGAGAAATAATGAATTATTGCTGTTTCAAGCCAGTAAGTTTGGGGTTGGTTTGCTACACAGTAATAAACTGAAACTTATGTAGAAGAAAAAGGACATCATTGGGACAATAAGGACTTCATTTTAAGCCATCTTAAAATATGAGATATTTTGTACAATAAAAATATGGAGACACGGAAATATCAAAAAAGGTGTTGGAAGTTCAAGTTTGGGCTCAGGAGAGAAGTGGAAGGAGGAGATAGGGATTCGAGAATCAGTCAGCATAAGGACAGGACCTGGTGCCCTGGGAGGGGAAGGTGAGCTCAACAGAGGAGGTTCGAGGAACGAGAAAAGGGGTACCAGGATAGAAATCTGGCCCTGTGGATACTTAAGGGGTGGATGGAGAGAAACTTATGAAGAAGACAAGGAACAGTGATCAGGGATGGACAGAGAACTGACAGGACCAGGGAGCCATACTTTGAGAAGAAGGGGTCATCCAGTGCTTAGAGCTACAAAGAACAATGGACTTGAACAATGGACTTGAACGTTAGGAGGGAATGGGGATTTTCAAATAAAGTAGCAGAGGCAGCAGTCAGATGGCTAAGGAAGGAATGAAATTGAGAATCCGAACATAGCAAATGTAGATGACTATTTTTAAAAGTCTATTGAATCTGGGGGCTTCCCTGGCGGTCCAGTGGTCAGGACTCCGCGCTTCCACTGCAGGGGGCACGGTTCGATATCTGGTCAGGGAACTAAGATCTCGCCAGCCGTGCTGCTGAACCCATAGAAACAGAGAGTAGATTGGTGGCTGCCAGGGGTGGGGTGGGAGGTGAGGAGTTGGATGGAAATGAGTGAAGGCAGTCAAAGGGTACAAACTTCCAGTTATACGATGAGTAAGTTCTGGGGATATAACATACATCATGGTGACTATTGGTAACAATACTGTAATGTATATCTGAAAGTCGCTGAGAGAGAAAATCTTAAAAGTTCTTACCACACACACATAGACACAGACACAGACACAGACACACACACAAAGGTAACTATATGAAATTATGCATGTGTTAACTATATGGTGATCATTTCACAATATATACATATGTCAAATCATCACAATGGGTACCCTAAACTCACACAGTGGTATATGTCACTTATAGCTCAACAAAGCTATAAAAAATAAACCTAATTACCTCCCCCCAACATTTTTTTCAAAAAATAAATAAAATTAAAAGTCTATTGACCCTGGTGGCGCAGTGGTTGAGAATCTGCCTGCCAATGCAGAGCACACGGGTTCGAGCCCTGGTCTGGGAAGATCCCACATGCCGCGGAGCGACTAGGCCCGTGAGCCACAACTACTGAGCCTGCGCGTCTGGAGCCTGTGCTCCGCAACAAGAGAGGCCGCGATAGTGAGAGGCCCGCGCACCGCGATGAAGAGTGGCCCCCGCTTGCCGCAACGAGAGAAAAGCCCTCGTACAGAAACGAAAACCCAACACAGCCATAAATAAATAAATAAATAAATAAATAAAAAAGTCTATTGACGAGAGAAGGAGAAAAGAGCATTCGCTTGGGTAGATGAAAGGACAAAAGGAAAATTGTTTTAAGTTGAGGGAACTTGCTTGCTCAGAGGCGATGCCAAAGAAGAGGCATTAAAGATCACGAAGAAAGAGAGGATGGAAGTGGCTCGAGGTCCTAGGAAATGGGAGGGAAACAGCTCAGGTGGAGGGCTTGGCTTTGAAGAAGGACAAGAGGCAAAGGGGTGGATCTTCACGGAGAAGTCATTACTGAGATGGAGGCAAGGTGAGGTTCACATCTGATGGCCTTTTTTTCTCAGAGAAGAGTAGGTAAGGTCATCTGCTGACAGGCAGTGCAGGTCTTGGAAGAGTGATGTAAATTCCTGAAGATTTTGTAGGGAATGCATGAGGGCCAACAGAAGTCAAGCCTCTAGACTCTTCGACAGAAGCTGCTCTATGGGGATTCCTGCCTTCTGAGGGTCAGGCTCTCCACACCAGCTTCTCTCCTCTGGCCTGACCCAAACCCAGCTCCTTCCCCTGAGTCAGTCTAGACTGCCACCTGGAAGGTTTTTCACTCTCCAAGTATTTGCTGAACATACACACCATGAGCCCCATTTCTCTGGGCAACACGCTCTCCCTCTTCCCACAGAGCTTCCAAACCTTCCCCCTACCTTTGCAGACACCCCCACCCCTTTCCCACCCCCCACTGTCTACAGAGCACACAGACACCATCAGACTCATCTGCCAACTACCAAACATGCAAATTTACCTACAGCTGCACCCTCTCCTGCTGATACACCATTTTAAAACTGCCGTTGAATTTAGGGGGTCTTGACCAACATTTAAAAATACAATAAAAAGAATAGAAAACAGCATCTATTGTACATCCTAAGAGTATTTATTGCTTCTTAAAGCTTCTGTTTCAATTATGATGCATCTGTTACTATGAGTTGAGGTCAAAAAGTTTGTGTACGTTTGAAAACTTTCACAATAAAAAGTTAAAACAACACTGCCATAGAGAAAGCTGTCTTTCCCTCCATCTACGGCTAATCCTCACACCTGTGTTCTGGGTCCCAACCCCTCCAGGACCCTTACATTACGGACCTTATGTCTTCTTTCTGTGTAAAAAACAAAAACACCTCACTGGCCTCCTCATACCCCCCATTTATTCCCTCTTCCCCCCTCACAGTCAAACTTCTCCAAAGAGTTATCTGGGTTCAGCATCAACTCCATACCATGCTCCCACCCCTTCGTCTCACCCCTTCGGTGTGCCTCCTGCCCACAGCACTCCTGGGACACAGCTCTCCACAAAGTCATCAGTGACCCCTGAGCCCACACGTCTAGAAGACACTTTCCAGTGTTCATGACTCCTTGTTCATTCCTGCTCCTTCTTCCAGCCTGGGCTCAACCCCTCCTCCTCCCTCCGGAAGGCTTCACTGACCTCCCAACAAGGTCAAACCTCCCACTAGGGGCACTCACTGTTCCTCTGTCCTTCCTAACAGTTGTCAATTGTCGCTGTTACTATTTCACATGTTTTTGTAATTATCTGCCCAGATTAGGCCTCCTCAAGGAGGAAGGGGACTCTGCCTATCTTCATGCCCCTCGGCAGCCCAAGAGCCTCCCCGGCTCAGCGCTGGGCACAGTGCTTAATAAACTGACGTTAGATAAATAATCGGCACCAGCCCCTGTGCCAGGCATTACGTGTAAAATGATGAAAAACATCCCAGAAAGTGAAGGGTGTTGAGGGGGAGGAGAAAGCCAGGGGCAGAGGTGGAAATAAGGGGCAGCTCCTGTCCTGCTTCCCAGACCAATCTGGGGCCTTTTGCAGAACAGCACATGCCTTCACGGCTGACACCTTTCACTGTCTTTGGGTCAGAAAAGTCAGCAACTCAGGTAGGAAAATTTGCTTAATATTTCATACTTGACACGCAGAACTCTTAATGAATCCTTTTAAACCACTACATGTTCAATATTTGCTGAAAGATGAATAGGTGACACCTCCTTCTGGCATCAAGCTACTAGAAAACAGGGCCTGGATCTTTTCATTTGCCCAGGTGTGGCTGGCATGTCCCACCTGCACAGGGTCCCTGATAAACTCCAGAGAACACAAAAGGCCTCATTCTTTGCTGTCTAACCACACCCAAAGACTATCTTATTGTGTTACACACTTTTACTACTTGGTTATTGATTTCCTGTGGCATATCACTATACAAATATTCACTTAAGGACTTTAAAAGACCAAATAAATATGACAAGTATTTAAAATTAGAAACAAAGTATGGAGATGCAACCAGCGAAATCCAGACTGTGGGAAACTCTATTAAACAAATGACCGTTTGTTTTTTTTTCAACAAAACACTTGGGAGATGGGGGAAGGATTTAAAAGTGATTAAAGAGACATATTAACTAGGCATGTTGTATAGAACTTGTTTGGCTCCTTATTCAAATATAGTAACTTTTAAAAAAGGAAATTATAGGATAATCAGAGAAATGTGAATATAGCCTGAAACTCTGATGATAATGAGGAAATAATCACCACTTTTTTGGAGTGTGGTAATGGTATTGCAGCTATGTTTTTAAAAGATAGTCTTGATCTTTTTGAGATACATATTGACATACTTATGGTTTGTAAAATATGAAATAATATAAGGTTTGGGATTTGCTGTAAAATAATCAGAGTGAGGTGGGGTGGGGAAGGGCTAGGGTTGTAGAAGGAACAAGACTGCCAGTTGGGAATTGTTGAAGTTGGTACACATAACACTCTGCTCTCCACTTTTAAATTTTCGAAAAGTTAAAAAAGAAATCTAACTAACAAACTGAACCATTAAAGTATCTAAATTTTTGTTAAATAATTTTTAAAGTCTGGAACACCTTAGAATTCTTTCGCTTTCCAAGATGTCTACAATAGAGCAGTACTTTGATTCACGAGCTCTGTAAAGTATCTTTGAAAGTGGGATTCAGCACTCACAGGCTGCTTGCCTTTTGCCACATTTCCACTGTAATGCATCACCCTCTTTCCTTCCATCAGAACAGGCAAATACAGTCTGGCAATGCCTTCCTACTGCTTTTGAAATGCAGCTTTAAACCCATGTCTTGACCACCTACCTTGGCCTGCAGTTGTGCTGGGGTCTGTCAAGAACTGTCAAACCAATGCTTCATGATGAACATGCTCCTGACCCCTGTCCATTCCCAATGGGGTCTCACATCAGTCTTTGAAGGTGCCTCCCACACACTGGGTCTACAGGGTAGCCTGTCCATTCTTGTCCTTTACTTCTCCCTTTCCATAAAAGTTTGAACTAGCCAACTTAAAATATTTGGAAACTTCCAAAGTCTACTGGACTCCATGCCAAAACCTCTTCATTGGGCAGAAATGAAGTTCTTGAAAGGGTTTAACGATCTTCCATTCCACATCTGATACAGACAACACTACCCCCTACCCATAGGTTCACTACAGCTAATTCAAAAATGTTGCCTAACTCCAGCTGCAACTCTCAAGTCCAATAAACTTTGTTTGGCTACAGACTTTCTTAATTTGAGTAGGACAGATTGAACTGCTGAAAAATTTAAGGGAGGCAGGTCAGATTTTTTTCCCTAGCAAAAATAAATCTTCTCTAAACCTTCCTTGGGTAAATCAACCCTTCATAAAATAAAGCAGCTACTGCATTCCCCCGGACTACCCAAAGACAAGATAACCAGTTATATTTCATTCACCAGCCTTGGAACCATACCTCACAAAAAAACAAAAGTCTCCATCTATCTCGCCCATGAAACAAAGAGAACGAAAACTTAGAATATATACTACAAGCGCAAGCATAGGATTTTTTTTTTAGCAACCCCGTTTCCATCAGGTGCACGTCTACCCACACAAACACACAATAACCCTCACCCCCCCCCCCGCCGTGGAATTTGCCAGTGTGACTTGTGCTGACTTTCAGCGGAGGAACACGGGAATTTGTTTAGTTGTGGTTTTGGCTTTCAATGGGAAGGAAAGGAAGAGTGTGGGGCGTGAAAAACTGGAAATGAGTCTTAATTCTTTTGTTTCCTCCCGTCCTTCTCTGCATCAAAATGCAGGTGTATCATTGAAATTTCAAGTGAGTTTCTCGGGCAGTTAAATACCCCGACGGAGTCTGGGAACAGGGGGTGGAGATAAAGGTGAAACCGAAGACTGGAAGGGAGGGCCGGGTCAGAGGCCCCGGCGCTCTGCCGGGCTGCACCGAGCACACGAGGTCACCCCGCGCCTGCTGCCGGCCGCGCCCCGGTTCTGGCCTGGCCAGCTGTCCTGGGTTTTGCCAGCGACTGCGCCGTCCGGGGTGCCCACTCACATCTTTGCCTGGTCCCGACTTTAGGCTAGGTTCATTCACTTCCGGTGACAAATCCCTCCCACCACTTCTAGAAATAATGTAACATTTCCCCCATCACTTTCCTAACAGCCGACGGCCCCTCAGACAGCCGCCGAGTCCGGGGCTGGGGTCTCACCCCGGCGAAACCAGCAGCGCCCAGCTGCGGAGGGAGTGACGGCCAAGGTCGGGGTGGGGGGGAGGGCGTGGGAGGAAGAGGAAGGGGGTGTGGAATCTCACCTCCCCCCGCCCCCACCCCTCCGACTGCAGTAATTGGCAAAAAAAATAAGCCGTTTTTAGACTTCCCCAGGGCCCCCTGAACCTGGCTGCAGTGAGGAACCCAGTCTCTCCCATTCCGGTGCCCCTCGCCTTCTCCCGCCCCCGTAAGTGCCTGCAGGAATCCTGGAGCCCCAGGCCACGCGGAACTGCAGCGGCGGGGCGGGGGTGCAGGGGGTAGGATGAGGGTTTAGAGGCGGCAGGAATGGGTGGGGGGAAGGGGTGGTGGAAGGGAGAAGGAGAAAAACAGAGGCATGCAAAAGGTTCCGTTGCCAGCTGTTCCAGCTGCCGCTTCCTCCGGCGCGGGCCGGGCGGTGTAATATTCCCCCCCCTCCATCTTTCTCACCACTACCTGTCCCACCCACCCACCACAGGCACACATTCCCCCCACCAGTAGCGGATCTCCGGCCTGTAAGGGGGTAGTAGGAAGGAGCTGGGGGGGAGGGGGAGGCCTGCGAGTTTCTAACCTTGTTCTTATAAACAAACCCACATGTGCAGCTGCCGCTGCTGCAACTCACCCCACAATCCCGGATATAAGTCCTGCCCCTTTAAGAGGAAAAAAAGCTTCCCCCGCCTGCCTTCCACCCTACCCATCCACAAGGACCTTTGTCTTCCCACCCCCTCAGTCAGTCGGCCCCGCCCCATATCCCCGCCCCCTCCGACGCTGAGGAACCAATGGGCGAAGAAAATAAGGCCGGGGCCTGACGTCAGCATGTCCGGCCAATCACAGGGCGCGTTGGTGGGAGGCCTCGCGGAGGGCGCGCCCGGAGGAAGGAAGGCAGGAGAAAGGAAGCTTGAAGTCAAGATGGAGACTGCTAGTGGCTCTGCCGCTGCTGTGGCGAACGGGGACTTGGGATCCCAGAGGGACCGGAGCCTGGTGCCTGAGCGGCTTCAGAGGCGAGAAAATGAGCGGCAACTGGAGGTGGAAAGGCGGAAGCAAAAGCGGCAGAACCAGGAGGTGGAGGAGGAGAAGAGCGACTTTTTCGCCGCCGCCTTCTCTCGGGAGCGATCGGCCGTGGAAGAGCTTCTGGAAGGCGGGGAGTCCGTCGAGCAGCTGGAGGAGGCGGCCGCTCGGCTGCAGAGGCTGCAGAAACTTCTAAACGACTCGGTTTTGTTCCTGGCCGCCTACGACTTGCGGCAGGGGCAAGAGGTGCTGGCGCGGCTGCAGGAGGCCCTGGCCAAGCGGCGCCAGGAGCTGCAGCCTAAGAAGCGTTTCGCTTTCAAGACCCGCAGGAAGGATGCTGCTTCAGCCACCAAAGTAGATTCGGCTCCCGGTGCCCCGGCAGCGGAAGGCATCCTGGCCTCCCCGCCGCCCTTGAAGGAGGAGGAAGGCTTCGGCTCCAGCTGGATCTGCGGCTTCTCCAACCTGCAGTCCCAAGTCTTGGAGAAGAGAGCCGAGGAGCTGCACCAGCGGGACGTCCTTTTGACCCAACTGACTAACTGCACAATCAGACTGTATGGTAATCCCAACACCCTGCGGCTGACCAAGGCTCGAGGCTGCACGCTGCTCTGCGGCCCGGTGTCCACCTCCGTGTTCCTGGAGAACTGCAGTGACTGCGTGCTGGCCGTGGCCTGCCAGCAGCTCCGCGTACACACCACGAAAGACACCCGCATCTTCCTGCAGGTGACCAGCAGGGCAATCGTGGAGGACTGCACCGGGATACAGTTCGCCCCGTACACCTGGAGCTACCCGGGGATCGACAAGGACTTCGAGGGCTCTGGTTTAGACAGGAGCAAAAATAACTGGAGCGACGTTGACGATTTCAACTGGCTGGCCCGTGATGTGGCCTCCCCAAACTGGAGTATTCTTCCTGAAGAAGAGCGAAGGATCCAGTGAGACTAAGCAGTTGTCACTCTTTTCTTCACTCCTACCAAATACACTCCTTTGTGGGACTGACTCCAGCTAATGGGACCCCAAAATTTACTTCTTGTCACGCTGTCTGTTTTCATTATTTTAAGACTTTAGATTGTGATAGGCTTCTACTTTCGATTTCCATTAAATTTGTGGCAGGTCTAGCACTTCAGAGAATTTTTGCTATTTTGGTGACGTTTCGGAGCTTTTGTTTGACGGTGATAATTTGAAGCCATAAGGGGAAGAGAGTGTGGTTGTGTGTCGGTTTTTAATGATTTGTGGTGTTTAAAACATTGCAGAATAAAGTAAGCCTTCAATAAATATTTGTTTAATAAACGAATTCAGTAGGGCTAGTAGGAGCCAGTTAATGTTGAAGTAAGGTATCAAACGTATTCAAACTGCCATTAACCAAGAGCTTTTTTGAATTGCAGGTTTGACTTCCATACGTATTTTTCAGTGGGGTAATGGAAAGACTCCTCTCTGGTCTTCAGTTACATGTTAGCTTGGGTTTTTGGCATCCAGCTAGTCATCGACTTATTTGGATCCAAACTTTTGGCACGGACCCCAAGAGCCTCATGAGTCTTAATCACCTGTAAAGCCAAAATAGTTATAGCTACCAATTTTTTGTGCACTTAAAATGTTATCGACACCATTGTAAGCACCTTACTCATGTAAACTTATTAAGTCCTCAAAATATTATGAGGGTAGCTTCTGTTAACTCCATTTTTCAAGTGAGGAAACAGATAAGTTGCCCAAAGGGCACACAGCCCAAGTGGTGGACTGGGATTTGAAATCATGTAGTCTGGCTCCAGAGCCCACGTTCTTAACCTCTACTAGATACTGATTTTTGAATAGTGTTAATTGAGTTCGAAAGAAAGCTTCCATAAGTAAAGAGGGCAAATTGCTTTTCTTAAATTCTCAGGCATAATGGCTCTACGTATCTATCCTCATACAAAAAGAATTGAGGCAAACATCTGGCTGAGTCTTAATTTTTCCACTCATTTTGCTGTAATTCGCTACTGTTACAAATTTGGCTTTCTGCTCTATATACTACCACTCATTATTCTTAAATGGAAAGTTGTAAGATTTTCAAAAAGCTTTTTTGGGTCTAGTGGCCTTGTAACTGCGGATGTGCTTTTTATTTAATAATTACCACAAGTATTAAGGTGCTTAAATATCTCAAGTATTTATGTATTTAATATTATATGTTCTCTTTTGTTCTGAAAAAGGATTTAAAGTGGCTTCTAGGATATGTGAAATGTAACAAGATAATAAAAACAAATGACAAGGAGGAACAAGGGTAGAATGACGGATTGGAGGCAGAAATGAAGCCAATAAAAAAAATGAGGGAAGAGATATGGGAACATATGTATATGTATAACTGATTCACTTTGTTATAAAGCAGAAACTAACAAACACACCATTGTAAAGCAATTATACTCCAATAAAGATGTTAAAAAAGAAAACAAAAATGTAGGCTGCCAAGCCCTATTCCTTAGCTGGAGGTGAATCCAGATTTTTTTCCCCTCAACTATTAGCTAACTTGAAAAGGGATCCTAATCAGTTTCACAATTTGCAGCATCCACAAACAAGAGGGAAAATCGTTTGCTTGGGAGAGTTAATCCTGATGATAAAAAGAAATAACTTATAATGAAATTCTCAACCATATCTTTACATTAGAAACTGACCGGTATCCTAAAGCTGTGCCCCTAGAGACTGATAGTTTAACACAAGTGCACTTAAGAATAAACCATGCTTGTTTTTTTTTGGTTGCGCCACCTGGCTTGCAGGATTCTTGTTCCCGACCAGGGATCGAACCCCGGAATTGGAAGCGCGGAGTCCTAACCACGGGACCGCCAGGGAATTCCCAACCTTTTTTCTACTAAAGCTCACAATTTTACACCTGTAACTCTGCTGACCACCCGACCAGTTGTAGGCCATCCAACTAGCTCCCCTTGACTGACGTCC
Source organism: Balaenoptera musculus (assembly GCF_009873245.2). Lineage (NCBI taxonomy): Eukaryota > Metazoa > Chordata > Mammalia > Artiodactyla > Balaenopteridae > Balaenoptera > Balaenoptera musculus. The sequence continues at coordinate 32,580,039 of NC_045795.1, forward strand.
CTCAATATTTGAAAACATTTCCATCTTTGCTGGTCTTCTTCCTTACTAGAGGCATATCTCTTCTTGCCCAGAGATTCCTCTTCCGCTTGTGCCCATCCCCTCCAACCTCCTATGGCCTCCCTTTCCACTGGCCTTTTTTCTTTTAAGACACCAGATCCTGAGATCCTCCACCCTACATGTCACTGAATGATGTTCCAGCTCCTTCCCTGTGTGTCAGACATCTTAGAAGAATAGCTGTGTCCACATACACCTACATCTATTCCCTCTTTCAGTCTTTGTAATTTTAACTCTTCTCTGCTGAAACTGCTCTTTGATGGTATTAGTGGCCTAATCACCAAATCTACCGGCTCCCTCCCCTCCCCCTCCTTAGCTTTTTTACTCTTGGTACTGTTTACCCTTTTTTGTTTGTTTGTTTTAGGTACAGTTTACTCATCCTTGAAGTTCTCTCTTTCCTTGGCCGTAACCTTTCTCTAACCTGTTTCTCTTACGTCAGCTTCCTTCCCTTCATTAGGATTCTGATGATTTATAGCCCTTAAATATGAGTGATGCCCAAAGTTTTGCCATTAGCTTCTTTGTATTCATTCTCTCAGAGCCTCAACTGTCAACCTATATGCATAGTCTTGTGTCTGTATCCCTAGCCTCCACCCTTATTGGGCTCACCTGCCTTTCAAATTCCATATATTCTTTTTTTTTTTTTTTTTTTTTTTGGCCACGCTGCGCGGCTTGCAGGATCTTAGTTTCCTAAGCAGGGATGGAACCTGGGCAAACAGCAGTGAAAGCACCGCGTCCTAACCACTGAACTTCCAGGGAATTCCCTCAAATTCCAAATATCCTTTTTTAAAATGAATTACTTAATTTATTTATTTTTGGCTCCGTTGGGTCTTTGTTGCTGTGCGCAGGCTTTCTCTAGTTGCGGTGAGTGGGGGCTACTTTGCATTGCGGTGTGCGGACTTCTCCTTGCGGTGGCTTCTCTTGTGGAGCACGGGCTCTAGGGCGCATGGGCTCAGTAGTTGTGGCACACGGGCTTAGTTGCTCCGCGGCGTGTGGGATCTTCACGGACCAGGGATCAAACCCGTGTGCCCTGCATTGGCAGGCGGATTCTTAACCACTGTGCCACCAGGGAAGTCCCTCCATATATTCCTAAAATCTCCATTTTCACTTCTTTCCCTCCCAAGTTCCATGTTTATTTTAAGGATGTCACTCTTCTCCAGGCACCCAATGCTACCAGGGCCAGGCAGGTGAAGTCCATGAGTAAGGCTGCTGAGAGTAAGTCGCTAGGGAGTGGGGGACCAGATAACTTGGCAGACAGATTCAGGCATTTAAAAAACATTGGCGGGGACTTCCCTGGTGGCGCAGTGGTTAAGAATCCGCCTGCCAAAGCAGGCGACACGGGTTCGAGCCCTGGTCCGGGAAGATCCCACATGCCGCGGAGCAAGTAAGCCCGTGCGCCACTACTGAGACTGCTCTAGAGCCCGCGGACCACAACTGCTGAAGCCCGCGTGCCTAGAGCCTGTGCTCCACAACAAGAGAAGCCACCTCAATGAGAAGCTCGTGCACCACAACGAAGAGAAGCCCCAGCTCACAGCAACTAGAGAAAGCCCATTCGCAGCAACGAAGACCCAATGCAGCCAAAAATAAATAAATAAATAAATATTTAAAAAAAACCAAACAAAAACAAAACAAAAAAACCCAACATTGCGTAAGACAAGCAAAACTTTTTCTGCAGTCTGCGTCTGGTCCTCGAGCTGGCCAACTTGTAACTAAAATAAGTGATGCCCCAAGTGATGAATGATGCTCATATCATGTCAGTTCCTTCCCTGGAAAGTCTTGCCTATTCATCCTGTCCTCTCAAGTCTTTCTGCCGTTTCAGGAAGATAGACCCTATATGTTTCCAGACGCTTAAACTGGAATGGATTTTTGTTTGTTTGTTTTTTACAAAGACAACAACAAGACAAAACAAATCTATATTAAAGTCACACCCCTGAATTAAAAGCATTGACTTAAAGTCACTTTAGTAAGTTTTTATCAAGCAAATCTAATGACAATGGTCATTGCAGTGAGGGCATATTCACCAATAAGTGTAATGACCATACATTTTCATTAAGATCAACTCTGGAAAAGCAATAAAACTGCATATTAGTCAAGCATAACCTTCATTTATGATCAGGTGTGTTAAATATAACTTAGTACAGTATTATATGAATATTGTATAATTATAAAAAGTGTCACTTCAGGGCTTCCCTGATGGCGCAGTGGTTAAGAATCTGCCTGCCAACGCAGGGGACATGGGTTCGAGCCCTGGTCTGGGAAGATCCCACATGCCGCGGAGCAACTAAGCCCATGCGCCACAACTACTGGGCCTGCACTCTAGAGCCCGCAAGCCACAACTACTGAGCCCGCATGCCACAATTACTGAAGCCCGCACACCTAAAGCCCGTGCTCTGCAACAAGAGAAGCCACCACAATGAGAAGCCTGCGCACCACAACAAAGAGTAGCCCCCGCTCACCGCAACTAGAGAAAACCCGTGCACAGCAATGAAGACCCAATGCAGCCAAAAAATTAAAAAATAAAAAACCCAGCATGTACAATATAATGCAAAATTAAAAAAAAAATTGTTACTCCAGTCTCAACCGCATAAGAATAGAAGAAATGGTCAATTATAAGTTTTAATGCTGAACTTCTGATTGCAATGCAAGAGTCATTATTTAACAAAAAATATTTAGTTTTAATTGTGTTAATCAGGCAGAAATAAACAAAACCAGCAAGATGTAAAGATTCAACTTTCTATGGGTAATGTTACATGGTAATACGTTTTATAAACATTGTGGCAATTACTGTAGTACCACAGAAATTGGACAGCTAAATTATATTTAATTCGAAAGTTTCACCACCAACTCAAAGACTTAATCGCACTATTTGACAATTTTCTTCTCTTATAAAGAAAATGAGTTGGCCATTACAATTAGATGGTCAATTATTTACCAGCTTTAAGTTTCAAGAAGGGCAGGGACAATATGACACAAAAGCCATGTTCAATTCAACTGAACAAATATTTGAGCATCCACTATGCAACTTTTCCATGTTGGGTGCTAAGAGCACAATGGTAAACAAGGTAAGCGTGTGCTCTTCCTTGATGGAGGTTATGGCCTAGTTGAAGATCAGATGAATGAAAGAACAATCATGAGAGAGAAACCCTGAGAGCTCTGATAGGGTAGTGCCCTATTATTATCAATATAACCTCTCCTGGTTAGAAGGGACCTTAAGTAAGGCTTCTATTTTAACCACCAATCCAGGGTTTGAATTCCCTGGCTGAACTCAGATCAGCAGCAGTCACAGAAGGAAGTAGTTGGTATTCAAAAGCCTGCTTTCCAAATTTTCAGATACTGTACACTCTGAACTTTAAGAACTGATAAGACCAAGCAAAAAATTCAAGGCCATTTACTCACCTGGTAACCAAGCTCAGCATTCTGTGCAGGCATTTAAGTACTTTATTATATTTTGAAAAATATTTTTTAGTTGAATACCTTTTAGTTGTGTTTATTTCACCAAGAAAGCTATACATAAACTAATTTTTAGAACTGATAACAAGGTAGTTGTTTGATTCTGAGATGATGGCACAATGGATTTTCAAAACAGATAATTCATGTACAGGTACGAAAAGATTAAAATAAAATCTCCCTCCTTCCTTTGATCCCAGCGATTCAGTTTTCTTTGGAGAGCAACCACCCTTTACCCTTTGTATTCTTCTGGTCTATGCATTTACAAAGTTATGTGCAATATATCCTTCTATCCTCCCACCCCAGTAGAAGCACACTATGTATACGCTTGGGCACCTTGCCTTTGTCCTTAACATTATATTGGAGATCTTCCCATATAAGCATGTAGTCATCTCATTCTCTTTAACTGCTGCCTAGTGTTCTGTTATATGGAATGTGCCATACATATTTAACCAGTCTCTAACTGATGAACATTTAGGTTGTTTCCAATCTTTAGCCAGTAGAAAAATGATACAGTGAATATCCTTATACATAAATTATTTAGCGTATGTGCAGTGGGTTCTTAGGGGTAGGCTAAGTAAGTACCTAGAAGTGGAATTGCTGGATCAATAGGTTATGAACATTTATTATGTTGATAGATGTTATCAAATTGCCTTCTGAGGAGGTTTATCAATTTACACACTCACTAGCAATGACTGAGAGTGCTATTTCTTCACATCCTTATTGACATACTGTGCTATCAAATTTTTGGATCTTTGCCAATCTGAGAGTTACAAAATGTTATCTTTCTGTAATGGTAATTGTCTCCTAACTTGTCTCCTCACCTCCAATTTCTAAAGCGTTCTGCATGCAGCTACCAAATTAGTTTTCTTAAAGCATGTCACTCCTGGTCTAAAACCTTCTGAGATTTCCATAGCCTGCTGGACTTCCTGGCTTGGAAGACAAGTCCCTCCACCACCTGCTTTCAGCCTACTGTTCCTACATGATGTTTTACTGTTTCATCACACACACTTCATGCTCTAACTAGTCTGAAATAAGACCCATTAATCAAACACACTGTATCAGTGAGGGACCTGGCAGGAAACAGATGGCACACTTAAAATGGATAATTTGAGAAAAGCCTAACACAGGAGCTATTTACAAAGCTGTGGGCAGAGTTTAGGAAAAGTAATAACAGATAGTGCAATACCTCTTATCACTCCTAGGGCTGAAGGGACAAAACTGTTACCTGAACCCAGAAAGAGAGCACGCTACGTGGCAGGAGCTGTGGCCTTCAGTAGAGGGATGTAGCCAATCCGTTGTGACCTGTGGGCCAAAGAGCAACAGGAATTTCAAAACTCTCTTCAATTGTGCCTTCCATTGGCTGAACCCAATGAGAATTTTAGGGCAAGGACGTCTGTTTCCCAATTTTAGGGCAAGGAAGTCTGTTGATGCAGTCCATATGGGCCAGCTCCCAGGACAGCTCCAGGGTGGAGAAAAGTAAAGAATAGATTTGGAGGAACAAATGGAAGATATTTGCTACAAACACCTTCTGCCATACTTTCTGGCCTTTTCTCAAGCAGTTCCCACACAGCTTGAGTCCATGTGCACTTGCCAAAATTTTGCAAAAGCCAATCTGGGAAGTCTTCTGGGATTTCCCTCAGTCTCTTTGAGAACAAAGCATGATATTTTGAGACAATAAGAGCAAGAAAGAAAAGTGAATGAGCCAGTCTCTGAGGCCAAGTTGTTGCATTCTCCAGTAGAGACAATTTTTGAGGGAAAGAAAAAAATTTGAAGAAAGTGAGAAGTGTAGGCCAATTCAGACGACATTCATGTGATGGCAAAACTTTAGAAGGCCTGGCAGCATGATTAGATACAGAGAATCCGGTACGCCTCTGAGTCAAGCAATAATTTCAGCAGTCATTGTCTTTTAAGAAGTTTAAGAAAAGATAAGACATCAAAGGAAAAACTTCTTGGGACTTCCTTGGTGGCGCAGTGGTTAAGAATCTGCCTGCCAATGCAGGGGACACAGGTTCGATCCCTGGCCTGGGAAGATTCCACATGCTGCAGAGCAACTAAGCCCGTGTGCCACAACTACTGAGCCTGCGCTCGAGAGCCTGCAAGTCACAACTACTGAGCCCGCGTGCCACAACTACTGAAGCCCGAGCACCCAGAGCCCGTGCTCCACAACAAGAGAGGCCACGGCAATGAGAAGCCTGCACACCGCAACGAAGAGTAGCCCCACAACTAGAGAAAGCCCACGTGCAGCAATGAAGACCCAATGCAGCCAAACATAAAAAATAAAATTAAAAAAAAAATAAAGGAATAACTTCTCAGAAAGATCAAAGAATGACCTCTACAGGAAAGGAAAAAGGGAAATTTCCAGTGCCAATACAAAAGTACCGAGACTTACACAAAAGTTAGCTGTAATCTTTGAGGAGAAGGAAATGGAGGGAGGAGGGAGGAGGTAGGAGGGAGGAGGGAGGAGGGAGGAAGGAGGAGAGGGGGAGGGGCATTCACACACATCTCGTTGGTTATGGAAATTTCCAAGAAAGATGCCTGGAACGTTGAAAGATTTTTAAGATCCCTGAGCAATGAGAAGGCTTATGGACATTCACCAAGAACATTTCATTGAAGCTGTAGTTTAAGAAACATTAGCAAACCCAACTTGTGCACAAATTTTCCTCAAAAAGAACATCAACAACTTAGCTTTTTTACCTTATACATACTTAGTTTATGTTTGCTGTATATTCATATTTTATTTTTATTTCTTTTCATCTTCAATTTTGGCATTTTTATGGTAGGAAATGTGTTTCCAGCACTGGAAATATGGGTGAGACCTGAAGTGGCTTGACTTGTAACTGACTATAAGGAACAAATTAACTTGTTCAGTACAGTAGCTCCTACTGACTGGGATATGTCCCCAGGGGGCTTAATAAAAAGTGCTGCTTGTGACTCATAGATACAGAGAACAAACTAGTGGTTACCGGTGGGGAAAGGGAAGGTGGGGGGGGGGATTAAGAGGTATAACAAAGGACTTCCATGGTGGTCCAGTGGTTAAGAATCCGACTTCCAATGCGGGGGAGGCAGGTTTGATCCCTGGTCTGGGAACTAAGATACTACATGCTGTGGGGCAATTAAGCCTGTGCGCCACAACGAAGAGCCCGAACGCACCCCAACGAAAGTTCCCACCTGCCGCAACCAAGACCCGACGCAGCCAAAAATAAAAATAAATAAATAAATAAAAACAACTACTGTATTAAAAAAACATTCTGCCAATGCATCACTAATCTTTAAAAAACATGTTCTAAGACCCTTGTATTATCCTAAAGGAAGGAAAATATACTTATTAAGTTTAGACTTTATTAAATATACATGAAAAAATTTCCAGGATAGTTATTTAAAACATAGTAATAAAGTGTATAACTTGTAACTGGTAAAAAGGGAAAAGTTAAATGAGGAAGAATACCTTAACCAATCCTAAAGAAGTCAAAATAAAGGGAAGAAGAAAAAAGAGAAGCATAGAAAAAGTTGGACAATGAAAAAACACTAAATAAGTTTGGTAGAAGTAAATCCAAAGACATCAGTAATCACAGGAAATGCAAATAGAATAAGGCTTCCACTTAAAACACAGATTGTCAGTCTGCATTTTAAAAATCAACTATATACTGTTTTCAAGAGATAGATTTAAACATATGGATTGAGAAGTCTTGAAAGTGAAAGACTAAAAATTATCAGGCAAATACTTTTAAAGAAAGCGGGCACAGATCTATTAATATCAGAAAAAACAGACTGTAAAGAATAACTTTACTAGGGATAAAAAAAGGTCCCTATAAGATGAAAAAGGCTCAATTCACAGGAAGATATAATAGGTCTAAGCTTGTATGCCCCATTACAGAGCTTCAAAATGTATAAAACAAAATTTGGCAAAATAACAAAGAGCAAACAACAAATTCATTGTCAACTGGGAGGATTTTAACCTTCTTCTCTCAGTAATTAACAGATAAGTAGACAAAATTCAAATATAACATGAAAGAGTTAAACAACATTAACACTTTTTAACAAGAGCATTGCATCCAACTATTATATAAGACACACATTCTTTTCAAACACACATGGAATATTGACCACATGACAATTGGCTACAAACAAGGCCATAAAGCAAATCTCAAAATTTTTTTCTAGGTTTGGTATTGTTACATCATTTTACTACAATGCAACTGAGTTAGAAATCAATTTTTTAAAAAGAGAGAGAAAATCTGAAAGTTATAAGGACTTAAAAGAATGTAACAAAACTTACTCCGTGTGTATTATATGATCATAGGCATAAAAATTCCAAAATAATCTATAGAGCAATTATTAGTGCTAATAAGACCATCACATTTTTATACATCAGCAATAAACATCCAAGATATTCTTTATGAAAAAAGAAAAGGTGTGTGTGTATGTGTGAGTGTGTTGCCTAATCAAATATGAAGACCTTTTTTTTTTTTTGGCCACTCCATGAGGCTTGCGAGATCTTAGTTCCCTGACTATGGATCAAACCCAGGCCTATGACAGCGAAAGCCCAGCATCCTAACCACTAGGCCACCAGGGAACTCGCAAGACTTACTTAATTAGAGCAGAATGATGATGGCACAGGAATACACAAAGTGACTAATGGGACAGAATAGGGAACTGAAAAACAGATCCATGCACATATGGAAAACTAGTTCACGACTGGGCAGTTAAGACTATTGGGAAAAGGAGAGATTATTCAATGAATTGTGTGCTGGGACAACTGGTTATCCATATGGAAGAAAATTAAATCATATTCCTTCATCACACCATACACACAAATCTACTCCGGATACACTCAAATCTTAAAGAGAGAAAAAGTATAAAATTTTAGGAGGCAATGGAGGATAGTACCTTTGTTTCTATGTATGGGGTAAGGAATAATTTCTTAAACAAGCACTAGGAAAAGATTGAAAAATTCTACTATATTAGTAAGCACTTCTGATCTTCAAAAGATGCCATAAAGAAAGTGAAAAGTCAAGTCACAAATTGGGAGAAAATCATTGTAACACATATAAACACCAAATAAATATTATATGGAAAATATAAGGAAGTCAATCAGAAAAATATTAACTACTGATATGAAAAATGGGCAAAAGACAAGAACATACATTTTGCAGAGGAAACACAAATGGCAAATAAATTTATGACAATGTACACAAACTCATTAGTAACCAGAGAAATGCAAATTAAGACCACAGTCGAAACCGGGAAAACAAAAATTAAGAAGTCTTGACTCAATAGTAATAGTTGGAGAAATTGTGGATGATAAATGTTCACTGCAAGTGGGAGTAAAAGTTGGCTTGATCACTTTAGATAACTATTTGGCATCACTCCATAAAAGTGAAGATTTATATACCCTACTTCTCAGCAGTTCCCCTCTTTGGCTACACCCCAGAGAAACTTCTGCTCAGTGGGAGACAGGTACAGAATGTTGAGAGCAGCTCTGTTCATAAAAGCAACACTAGAAATCATTAAAAAATAAACATTAGAAATCACCTCTGTATCCACCTACAGGAGAATAGATCATATGTGTTATGATCAACATATGAAAATAAATTGAAGCTGCATGCAGCAACATGCATGAATCTTAACACATAATGTTGGGTAAAAAAAAGATCCCTGGAGACTATCTACTCTATGATACAATTTTGTAAATCTCAAAAACAAGCAAAAATATATATACATAGGGAAACACTACATGTTTTTTTACATGAAAAGGAAAAGCTAAGGTATTTAGAATAATGGCTACATCTTGAGCAGGAGGGAAGGTGTATTAGTCAGCTCAGGCTGCCATAACAAAATGCCACAGACTGTGGCTTAAACAACAGACATTTATTTTCTCACAGTTCTAGAGGCAGGAAGTCCAAAATCAAGGTAGTGGCTGATTTGGTTTTCTGGCGAGAACTCTCTTCCTGCTTTCTTGCTATGTCCTCACATGTCCTCTTGCTATGTCCTTTCCTCAGTGCCTGCGAGCCAAGAGAGGGCCCTGGTCTCTCCCCCGCCCCACCCTTGTTTTTGGCTGAGAGGCTTGCGGGATCTTAGCACCTGGGCCCACAGAAGTGAAAGCACAGAGTCCTAACCACTGGACTGCCAGGGAATTCCCTCTCCTCCTCTTCTTATAAGGACACCAGTCCTATCGGATTACAGCCCCATCCTTATGACTTCATTTGACTTTAATTACCTCCTTATAGGTCCTATCTCTAAATACAGTCACATTGGGCTTCCACATATGAATTTGGAAGGGACTCAATGAGTCTAGAACAGAGGAGAATGTGATGAGAAGAATCATATATACTGATACAAGTTATGTGTGATATTTGAGTTGGGTGATGAGTGAATATTTAATTTATTATTATGATTTATAACTTATGCTACATATATTCTTTATATCAAAAATTATATTTAAGATTCAATGCATCCTATGAAAATTCCAATGGCATATTTCACAGAAATAGAACAAATAATTCTAAAATTTGTATGGAACCACAAAAGATCCTGAGTAGCTAAACAATCTTGAGAAAGAAGTACGAAGCTGGAGGTATCACACTCCCTGATTTTAAACTATACTACAAAGCTACAGTAATAAAAACAGTATGGTACTAGCACTAAAACAAACACACAGATCAATGGAACAGAATTGAGAGACCAGAAAGAAACCCACATTTATATGGACAATTAATTTATGACAAAGGAGCAAATAACACAATGGAGAAAGAATGGTCTCTTCAATAAATGGTGTTGGGAAAAATGTACAGCCACATGCAAAAGAATGAAACTGGACCCTTATCTTCCACCATACACAAAAATTAACTCAAAATGGATTAAAGACTTGAATGTAAGACCTGAAACCATAAAATTCTCAGAAGAAAAAATAGGCAGTAACCTCACCAACATCTCTGTTTTTTTTTTTTTAAATGTTTGTTTACTCTTTTTTTTTTTAAAGGGAACACTATTTATTTATTTATTTATTTTGGCTGTGTTGGGTCTTCGTTTCTGTGTGAGGGCTTTCTCTAGTTGCGGCGAGCAGGGGCCACTCTTCATCGCGGTGTGCGGGCCTCTCACTGTTGCGGCCTCTCTTGCTGCGGAGCACAGGCTCCAGACACGCAGGCTCAGTAGTTGTGGCTCACGGGCCTAGTTGCTCCGCGGCATGTGGGATCTTCCCAGACCAGGGCTCGAACCCGTGTCCCCTGCATTGGCAGGCAGATTCTCAACCACTGCGCCACCAGGGAAGCCCTCACCAACATCTCTTAGTGAAGTTTTTGTGGATCTGACTCCAAAGGCAAGGGAAACCAAAGCAAAAGTAAACACATAGGACTACATCAAACTAAAAAGCTCCTGCAAGGCAAAGGAAACCATCATCAAAACAAAAAGGCAACCTACTGAACGGGAGAAAATATTTGTAAATCATATATCTGATAAAGGTTAATATCTAAAATATATAAAGAACTCATACATCTCAACAACAAAAAACCCAAACATCCCAATTAAAAATGGGCAGAGGATCTGAACAGACATTTTTCCAAAGAAGACATACAGATGGCCAACAGGCACATGAAAAGATGTTCAACATTACTAATTATTAGGGAAGTGCAAATCAAAACCACAGTGAGATAACACCCCATACCTGTTAGAATGAATATTATCGAAAAGATAAGAAAAAACAAACGTTAGAGAAGATGTGGAGAAAAGGGAACACTCATACACTGTTGGTGGGACTATAAATTGGTGCAGCCACTATGGAAAACAGTATGGAGATTCCTCAAAAAAAATTAAGAATAGAACCACCATATGACCCAGCTATTCCACTTCTGGGTATTTATCCAAGAACACAAAAACACTAATTTGAAAAGATATATTGCACCCCAATGTTCATTGCAGCTTTATTTACAATAGTCAAGATATGGAAACAACCTAAGTGTCCATCAATGGAGGAATGGATAAAGAAGATGTGGTATATATACACAATGGAACACTACTCAGCCATAAAAAAGAATGAAATCCTGCCATTTGTGACAATAAGGATGAACCTTGACAGTATTATGCCAAGTGAAATAAATCAGAGAAAGACAAATACTGTATTACTTGACTCATATGTGGAATATAAAAAAAAAAAAGAGCAAACCAACAAACACAGATATAAAGTTCAGATTAGTGGTTAACAGAAAAGAACTGGGTTGGGTGTAGGTGAAATGGGAAAAGGGGGTCAACTGTATGATGATGGATGGTAACTAGACTTGTAGTTTATATAGACCGCTTTGTAGTGACCTCTTTGTAGTATATACAGATGTTGAATTACAATGTTGTACACTTGAAACTTACATAAAAATTATATTTAAAGATTAAAAATTAATGAACTATAGCTGTGTGTATTAATATCAGTGAAATTCAAAATAAAATGTTAATGCTGATTGTATGTTTATGATATGTGTGATTTTCTGTATGTACAAAAGATTTAAAAGTAATGTTTGGGTGAAAAAAACAAAAGCAAAAAGAATACTTACCATATGATTTAATTTATGGTAAGTTCAAAATCATGCAAAACTAAACAATATATCGTTGAAGCACACATGCATAGGTACTAAAGAAAATCAAGAGAAGAATAATTACCAAATTCAGGTTACCTCTGGGAGTATGGAAGGAGGGGCACCCAGGTTGCTTCACGTTGCTGGTGATATTCTATTTTTTATGCTGGGGGAGGGAATATGGGGGAGGGGAATGTTCATTAGAGCATTATACTTTTTTTACTCATATTAATTTTAATTAGTCAAAGATTGTATATAATTGGTTCCTTAAGATGACTATTTTCCAAATGCTTATACTCTCCTTTGAGATACATAAAAACGAACCTGTTTAGTTACTATTTTCACTTCTGTCTTCTTCCTGCTTTAGTCTAAATTCAGCAAACAATTAAATATTTGTCAAGTGAAATCAAGTGGTGTAATCTCACTCTTCCACTCAGATTGGCACCTGTAGGAGGAACACTGCACTCCTCTGCTATCTTGGAGATGTTTACATTTTGGCTGTAAAGCTCGGTGACATTATACCTGCAAGCTAGCTCCAGGTCAAGCTTTTGGGTTAGCTGGCTGTTGCAGAGGGACACTCAGAGGGATATTTTCTTGCTCTTTAACTCTTTCTGAAATACTCTTTCATAAACAGTCCTTATGATCTTTATTTGTTTGTTCTTATCAAACTGGAGTTTGTGTTCATTATGGAATTTTCAATTTTAAACTGGTTCTAATGGCTCTGTTTGATTTTCATTCTGAGGAGTAACCAGGACTATACCTGAAAGAGGGAGGGCAAAGATTCATGAGAAAAGGTTTTTGTTGCTTTGCAGTTCCTTCCTTTATTTATTTAATGAGCATTATTCTTTACGCTCTTTATGTATAATATATTTAACAAGAGGAAAGGAAGAAAGAAAGAAGGAAAGAAAGATAGAAAAAGAAAGAAAGAGGGAAGGAGGGAGGGAGGAAGGGAGGAAGGAAGGAAGGAAGAAGGAAAAAGAGTAAAGAGAAGTCAGGATGACACGGGAGAGAGGTTAAGAAAGCAAGAGTCAGTTAATTCTTCAAAGAGCCAACCTGTGCCGCATTCTTCCTTGGGTGGGAAGTCCAGAGAGATGATCTCTTGGGTTCCTTTATTTTTTGTTTTAAATGTATAATTTCATTATTTTAATTCCATTATTATAATAACATTAAAGGAAATTCTAAGGAAGAAAAACTAATCACCCCTAATTCAATTAATCTATTCTATTATCTTTGTAATAGATTTATAGCGTCTAGACTTACATCCATTGGTCCAGCAGGGGAAGTAGCCAGCTTTCCCCATCCTCCAGCAGGGATGCATTACTCCTTCCTCTGCAGTCTGTTTTTCTTTGCTCGTTCCTCAGCATATCCTACCTTGCTTCCTACTTGAAAAGTTTGGCCAGGGACATTTCTGATGTGTCTGGTCTTTCTCTTTTGCCTTTCTACATAATTTAACATCCTCAGAGATTCTAGCCTGAGAGGTGAAATCTCCCTTTCCCATCCACTGAAGTCATTATATTTTTGGCCACCAGGGGGCATCCACAGACTTGCCATAGACTCAACCCTGCCCCTCCTCAGGATATACACCTCTGGGTCATTTGAGGAGAAAGAGGTCCTTGACTAATTGGTTTATCCCTGTAGAACTATTTTTAACTTTTGTTTCTGTTTTCTACAGCAAATCTTTCTTCTCCTTCCCTCTGATTGTCTCACATGCATGTGTGCTCCTAAGAGATTCTCTGAGACAGCTTCACACTCATTCATGTCCCTTTTCTCTTGGGACATTTGTCCTCAGATTTTGTGTATATGAGGTAGAAGTCTGGTCGTACTTCTGCTTGTCTGAACGTCCTCTCTTGGGGGGAGGGGGAACTTCAGAAACTGCAGCACATTCTATTCAATGTCTCCGATGATGAAGAGTTGAAATCCTTTGAAGGTCCAAAGCTACTTAGAAGCTGAATCTTGGCTGTTAGAAGAGTGATCATCCTGGGTAATATTGTTTTTGACTCAAAATGTGGTCTGACAATAAAATAACAAGACTGATTTCCCCAAATGGCTCAGGACCTGGCCTTGGAAATCACTCTCAAATTGGAGTTTAGACTTGGGTCCAGCAATGGAATAAGTGTTTTGTTTTCCGAGGTGACTACGCTGGAGGACAAAAAAATCAGGTCCCATTGCTTTGTTCTCACACCTCCTCTATATGTGGAGAAATACTTCTTCGATTTTACTTAGTGATTTGGAGATCTTAGAGAGGAGTGTGTAGGTGGTGAATCTAGTGGAACCAACAAACACATAGGGAAAAATGGAGATTCCAGGTTGGAGATTTGACCCTCTTACTGCCTTGAGCTCATGGGCCTCTTATTCTAATCATGAAGACTTCCTTGGTATTTGGTGGACATGAATTTGAGAACAAGATCGGTTTCTTCTTTTTTTTTTTTTTTTAATTTATTTATTATTAATTTATTTTTATGTCTGTGTTGGTCTTCGTTTCTGTGCGAGGGCCTTCTCTAGTTGCGGCAAGCGGGGGCCACTCCCGACATCGCGGTGCCTAGGCCTCTCACCATCGCGGCCTCTCCCGTTGCGGAGCACAGGCTCCAGATGCGCAGGCTCAACAATTGTGGCTCACGGGCCCAGCCGCTCCGCGGCATGTGGGATCCTCTCAGAGCAGGGCCCGAACCCGTGTCTCCCGCATTGGCAGGCAGATTCCCAACCACTGCGCCATCAGGGAAGCCCCCGGTTTCTTCTTAAAACGGCTTGTGCTTATGCACAGGCTGTTCTGAGAAGTGGAATTGCTGGATCATTGGCAATGTGCATTTTAAATTTTAATAGAGATAGATAAATTACTCTCCCAAAAGGCTGTAAAAACTTACAATCTAAAGAAAATAATCCAATTAAAAAGTGGGCAAAAGTGCTGGACAGACATCTCACCAAAGAAGATATACAGATGGCACATAAGCATATGAAAAGATGCTCTGCAACGTATGCCATTAGGGAAATGCAAATTAAAACAAGTGAGATGCCACTACACACCTATTAAAATGGCTAAAATCCAGAGCACTAACAATACCAAATGCTGGCTAGGGCGTAGAGCAACAGGAACTCTCATTCATTGCTAGTGGGAATGCAAAATAATACAGCCACTTTGGAAGATAATTTGGCAGGTTTTTACAAAGCTAAACATGATCTCACCATATGATCCAGCAATTGCACTCCTAGGTATTTACCCAAATGAGTTGAAAACTTATGTCCACACAAAAACCTGCATAGTAGAGTTCTGGTAGCAGCTTCATTTATAATTGCCCCAAATTGGAAGCAATCAGGATGACCTTTAATAGGTGAATTGATAAACACACAATGGTACATTCACACTAATGGAATGTTATTCAGCGATAAATAGAAATGAGCTGTCAAGCCACAAAAAGACACGGAGAAACATTAAGTGCATATTGCAAAGGGAAAGAACCCAGCCTGAAAAGGTTACATGCTGTATGATTCCAACAATATGACATGGAAAAGACAAAACTATAGAGACAGTGGCTGCCTGGGATTGGGCAGGGAGGGGAGGAGGAATGAACAGGTGGAACACAGGGATTACTAGAGCAGTGAGAATATTCTGTATGATACTATATGATATAATGGTGGAAACGTGACATTATGCATTTGGCAAAACCCGTAGAACCATGCAACACAAAGAGTTAACCCTAATGTAAACTATGAGCTTTAGTTAATAATGTATCAAAATTGATTCATCAGTTGTAATAAATGTATCACACAAGGGCAAGATGTTAATTATAGGGAAATTGGTTGGGGGAAAGGAGTATTTAGGAACTCTCTGTACTTTCTGCTCAGTATTTTTTTGTAAACCTGAAACTACTCCAAGAAATAAATTAAAAATAATAATAAATTTACAGACTTATCAAGAATGTATATCTCATTTCTACTATCTTTGTTTACATTGGTGACAGAATTTTGACAGATGTGCAAGTTTGGTCTTTTATTATTGTTTTAATTGCATTGCCCTTTGTTCTACGCAGATTGACAAGTTTTCCAGATCCTTGGACTTTCCAGGTTTGCTTGTTATAAATCACCTGTTCCTTTCCTTTGCCTGTTTTTCCAGTTGATGATTTTTTTTTTTTTTGATGTGGAACTGTGGCAGTTAATTTTTTTCCTTTTTTTGCTCATTCATTCTGTTTTTTACATGTTGCAAATGTTTTCTCACAATCTGTCATTTGTTTTTCAATTTGGATAATGATGTCTTTTGTCCCATTAGAAAGTTTTAAATTTTGAAGGAGTTTGGCCCAGAAACATGCTCTGGGGAGACACGTGATGTGATCTGAGCCAGACCTCCAGATAAAGCCCATTTCTCTGGCCAGCCTTGTCTTTTTTACTCCTGATTCTTCAAGCTGAACCCAGAGCTCTCTGCTCCAGGGTGTCCATGGAGGCTCCTCTTGACCATGTTCTGAAACTGGCACGGCTTTATCTAATGGGATGAACCTGGCTAAAGAGATTAGCAAGATGTCTTGTGGATCCCACTTTTAATCTGCAGCCTTCAGACTGTCCCTCCTCTGCTGGGAAGGGAGCTGCAGAAACGACACGTGGAGGACTGGCCCCTGCATGAGCTGTGACTCTGAGGCCCCTGCTCCCACTAGTGAGTTTACGGGGGTCCCAGGCTAGGGGACGCAGCATGGGCAGCCCCCAGAGCAGCTCCCTGCAGCTTGGGCCATCTGCACCCTTCCCAAGGCCCTGAGTCTTCAGGCTCCGGGCTTACTGAGGTCAGGAGTGAGAGGCTGCCTGGACTGCACTCTGCAAGTATGGCATTGCTGAAAGTCAGATTTGACCAGAAGAAGCGGGTGAAGTTGGCCCAAGGGCTCTGGCTCATGAACTGGCTCTCCGTGTTGGCTGGTATCATCATCTTCGGCTTAGGGCTGTTCCTAAAGATTGAACTCAAGAAGCGGAGCGATATGATGGACAATTCCGAGAGCCATTTTGTGCCCAATTCCTTGATAGGGATGGGGGTGCTGTCTTGTGTCTTCAATTCTCTGGCGGGCAAGATCTGCTATGACGCCTTGGACCCTGCCAAGTATGCCAAGTGGAAGCCCTGGCTGAAGCCATACCTGGCCGTGTGTGTCCTCTTCAACATTGTCCTCTTCCTGGTGGCTCTCTGCTGCTTCCTCCTGCGGGGCTCCCTGGAGAGCACGCTGGCCCACGGGCTCAAGAATGGCATGAAGTTCTACCGGGACACAGACACCCCAGGCCGGTGTTTCATGAAGAAGACCATCGACATGCTGCAAATTGAGTTCAAGTGCTGTGGCAACAACGGCTTTCGGGACTGGTTTGAGATTCAGTGGATCAGCAACCGCTATCTGGACTTTTCCTCCAAAGAAGTCAAAGAGTGAGTGGCCTCCAGTCCTGGGGTCAGAGTGATATGGGGACACGGAGACACGAGCCTGTGACTCCCCCTGTCCAGTGCCTTTTCCTCCCCATTGGGTGCTCTGTGTGCGCAACTTACTACTGCGTGTGAGGGTGTATTTGGTTGGACCACATGTAATTGTCAATATTCTATCATTTTTGACCTATAAAAATAGCAGCTTCATATGGTCCAACCTAATGTTTGGCTAAGATGAGAGGAAAGTGTCAAGTTATAGAAACTATTTGAATGGGGGTCACCAGGGGGGAGACCCAGCCAGGACTGTGTGTCTGCTTCATTCGGGAGGAGGGATTTCATGGATCACATATACTGAGACTTTATCTGGTTGCTTGTCTCATTCACTCAAAGTGAATGGATTCGGTCCTAAAAGCATAAATTTCTGGGTTGGTTCCCTTGTTTTCCAACCTTTCAACCCTGAGCAACCATTCTCAAGGTGTTTGTCCTTGGATACAGTGGAAAGAGCAGAGGATGGGGCAGTCAGGGGGTCTAGGCTGTAGTTTTGTCTCTGTTGTTAATTAGATGGTGATCTTGGATAAGTCATTTGACGTCCTGGGCCTTTGCTTGCCCATCTTTTAAAGGAAGGCACCAGGATACACAACTTTGGAGGTCACCTCCTAGCTCTGTCTAGAGCCTGGCATACAACAGGTGCTCAATAAATGCCTGCTGGTGTTTACTACTTAAATCATGATAGTGCAACTCGATCAAGTGTTTCTAAAGTGTTCTTAGCATGTGTAAATAAAATCCTGAGCGGCAGATGTAGCGAGGTGTTGGTGAGAAAGAGAATCTCACCCTTTGTGCTGATCCCAGCATACCCCTTCCCAGAGACCCACCATTGCAGGTCTTGAGTCGTTTTCCAGCGAAAGGTCAGCCTGTCCAGAGCCAGTGGCTCTCCCTCATCTCTTCCTTCTGTCCAACTCTACCCATTCCCTGCCTGAGGCTAGGGCTTCAATTGTTCATCCAGCTGGTTTATCCTCTGAGTGAGGCTGGTGAGTCCAAGGGGACATGCACCCTGGGTGCTGGGCACACTGGCATCAGGACATGGTTGAAGCCCGGACAACACCGGTGAACCCCAGATGGCTAGCTTAGCTGCTCCTCAGATGGAAGCGAAGTCAGACTGAAGGTCACTGCTTGGGATTGTATTTTCTCTGTGGTTGGGGATTACTGCTACAAATCCCTTGTCAAGGAGGCTTGTAAATCACTCTGCCCTTCCTAGGGGACAGATCCTCAGGGACAGCACAAAGGGGCATGATTTATATGAGTTGCCCTAGGAGGGTGTGAAGCCAGAGGGACAAGCAGAATTCCTGGGGATGGGGAGAGTGGGGGGAGCAGAAGCTGAGGGTAGAACTAGCCTTTGTGATGGACGGGAAGGGGCTTCTCATCTTCTCCTCTGTCATTTTCCTTGATCATCTTCTGCACAGAGTCAGTCCTTGATGAGACTTACAAGATCTCTGTGTAATCCTCAAATCCCCTTCTGTCCCCTGGGGTGGAGAAATGCTCCAGGGTGAAGAAATGCTCCAGGCTGCTCCACTCCCAATGGTCGGCATATCCAAATTTTCAGGCAAACGTTAAACTTGATCAAAATTACCTCAAGGCCCCACACCAACTTATTGGTGTGAAACAATCTTAACTCTATTGATTTGGAAAAAATTTTCTCTGCTACACACACACACACACACACACACACACACATACAAATATGGTCACAAAATTAAGAGAAACTGAGCATCCCTAACTGAGCCTGGCACTTGTGAGCTTGGACAAGCATGGAGGGACGGCTGGTTTTTGGAGATTTCTCAGGGGAATATTTAAGGTCAACAGCTGGTTCCTGAAGGCTCCTGATCTAAACATGGAGATCAGGTGGGAACAATTCAAGATTTTTTTTACAAGAATTTACAAGCCTTTGACCGCACCCCACCCCCACCCCAGCCTGCCCTGTTGCTAAGTTGCTGGGTCTTTGGGGAGGAAAAAGGCCCTTATTTGGTGTGCACAAAACCTCTCCTGGGGGGTTTGTATTTTTGTTGTTGTTATTGTTAATCTCTATTTTGTGGATGAGAAATCTGAACCTCAGAGAGCTTAAGGGATGTTCCTAAAATCTCATAGCAGGAAGTGGCAAGCTGGGGTTGGGGATGTGGGGCAAATTTTTGGAAAAACCAACCAACCACCTTTATGGAGATATATTCCACACACCATACAACTCACCCATTTCAGGTGTGCAATTCAACGGTTTTTAGTACAGTCACAGAGTTGTGCAACCAATACTGAGGTTGACTTTAGAATGTGTTCACCACCTCACAGAGAAACCCTGCACCCTTCAGTGTTCACTCCGGCCTCCCTTGCCCCCAAGCCCAAGTAATCACTTCTCTACTTTCTGTCTCTATAGGCTTCCCTGTTCTGGGCATTTCCTTTGAATGGAATCATATAATATTTGTCCTTTGGGGTCTGGCTCCTTTGGTTTAGCATACTGTTTTCAAATTTCATCCATGTTGCAGCATGCATCAGCACCCATTCCTTCTTCTTTTGGGATGGTATCTCACTGTAGCGAGTGCCAGGTTTTGATTCTGCTCCTTCCACTCTGCCTCATACAGATTCGGTGTTAGGTGAGTGCTTGTTCTCCGACAGCTGAAACCTGGGGGGCATTGGGGGGGGAGGGGCCTCAGGTCTTCCCTCTTCCTCTCTCTGTCTTGCTCTCTTCTTCCTCCTCCAGAGGGACAGTGGAAGGTGTGGGCAGATAAGATACAAGCTCGACAAACACCTGTGGATCGTGATGGGATTCTGGTCCTTCTGTGCCAGGGTCTCAGATCATCATGAGGCCCCACAGAAGCCAGAACTGCCCCCCGCCCAGGCTCTTCGTGGGCTGTGGCACGTGGGGCCATGCTGTGCTCCATCCTCCTGCATCTGTGTTTCCCTTCTCACTCCCTCCCCAGCCTGGTGGTCCTGGGGTGGGGGTGGGCGGGGACACTCTGTTATAACTGGGGGAGGCCCTCAGAGGGAGGAGTCCAGGAATGCCACCTCCCTCAGCGATTCAGTCTTCAGAGCGAGATATCGGGATATAGATTTGTGATTCTTAACCACCAGAGCTGCTTTTTTTTTTTTTTTTGCATTTTCAACTTTTATTATGGAAGATTTCATGCATTCACAAAAGGAGAGAGATTATAACAAATCCCCATGTACCCATCATATATGGGTACATAACAAATCCCCATGTACCCTCGCTCCCCCATAACATTTTCCCCCTTCTGAGTATTAAGAAGCAAATCCAGGGCATTGTTTCCTCTTACCTGTAAACACTTTAGGAGGAATTTCTAACAGATAAAGAGCGTTTGCTTTATTGTCTTTTTGTTTTTAACAGAAGCACAATATTAATCATGCCTACTAACATTACTATCGTCTCATACCCAGCCTGTGTTCAATATTCTCTGATTGTCTCAAGATGTCTTTTACAGGTGGTTTATTCAAATCAGGATCTAAACCAGACTTTGCATTTGGTTGTTTGGTCTCCTAAGTCTCTTTTACTCTAAATAGTTACCTTTTTCATGCCATGTGTGTCTTGGAGGAAGTTGGCCATTTGTCCTGCAGAATTTCCCACATTCTGGGGTTGGGCCATTGTAGCCAAGTGCTGTCTTCTAACGTGTTCTTCTGTCTCCTGTATTTCCCTGTAAACCAGTAGTCAGGGCTGAGGTGTGGCTGGATTCAGGTTCAGTTTTGGCAAGAGCACCCCCTAGGGTGCTGCTCTGGGTACCTTACTGCATCACACCAGGAGGCACCTGAGGTCTTCAGCCAGTTTATAACAATTCCTTTAAAGTTTCCCTCCTGTTTTCAGGATGAGCTGAGCTTCAGTGCCTTGGGGTGAGAGGCAGAGCATGAAGCAGCTCAGAGGTCTTGGCACTGTCAGCCTGAAGGAACTGTCAGCCAGGAAAGCCTGGCCTGGGGCCCTCAGTCTGAGAAAGAAGCTGGCACTAAGCTCTCTCACTTTACTGTCCTTCCCACGGAACCCACAGGCTATGACACCTGTTCCCTGTTCCTAAACAATTAATAGATATCTAGAGAATTCTGGACCTTGGCTAGGAGATTCCTGAGGGCAGGGCTGTGTCTCCCTTAAGATTGGGGCTCTCCAAGGCAGGGCTGTCTCTCCCCTAAGACGGGGGCTCCCCGAGGGCGGGGCCGTGTCCCCCCTCCGACCGGGGCTCCCCGAGGACGAGGCCGTCTCTCCCCTCAGACGGGGTCTCCCCGAGGACGAGGCCGTCTCTCCCCTCAGACCGGGGCTCCCCGAGGGCGGGGTCGTGTCTCCCTTCAGACCGGGGCTCCCTGAGGGCGGGGCTGTGTCTCCTTGAGGGCGGGGCTGTCTCCCCTCAGACGGGCTCCCTCAGGTCAGGTCTATTTCTCCCGACAAGACCGGACTCTGTTGCCATCTAGATCTCCCGTCGGATTGGTTCTCCCTGATAGCAGTGCTGTGTCTCCCCTCAGACTGGGGCTTCTTTAGGGCAGGGCTGGGTCCGCTCCTTCTTGTGTCCTCCCTCACCACCTGCAGTTCTTTATATCCAGTGACTACTCAAAAAAGAAATAAAATATTATTAGTATTTCAAAGAAATACTAATACTGCACTTGTTGTATACCAGGTGCTCTATGTGTATTATCTCAATTAATCACCACCACACCCGTCAGAGACTTATATTGTCATTTCTCAGGTGAGAAAACTGAGGCTCACAGAGGTCAAGTGAGTTGCCAAGATTCCACAGGTGCCACTCAGCTGCCATTCGGGTTGGGGATTGACACATTATCAGTTACACTCCAGGCTCCCTCCTCGCCCCTCCCCTGATCATTTCCATATGGCTTTCCTTATTGATTTATTGATTCACCTACTAAATTATGTTGCTTTTTCCAGGAAAACTCCAACATGATTTTCCCAAGTCATATGTAGCTTGGCTATGGGAGAGTGGGCTAAAAGAAAGCCTTATCTTAATTAAGACCCTTACAAGTCTTGGTGAGCCCTGAGCAGAGATTTGTCGCCTGGGAAACACTCTGATATAAATAGCCAGCTCACCACCTAAGGAGCTCTCCTCTGCCTGACTCTGTCTTAAGAGGGTGAGTGGAGCCTTAATCTGTGGCTGGAACCAGGGCAAGTGCTAAGTCAACAAGACAATGCTTCTGATGGAGAGGGAGGGCTAGTTTCAGAGATGTGGGACCCCAAGAGGTCCTAGGCTGGGGGTCTGGGGGAACCCCAATGTCCACCAAGCCGGGCCTACCCTCAGGGTCCCCAGTCTGAGGGAAGACACAGCCCTGCCTCAGGTAGTATGAGGCAGATCTGTAGGTTTCACCCCACCTTAGGGACACCTGGAGAGTGCACAGGAGAGATGATGGAGGACAGCGAAGGGCTCCTGGGACAGGGAACAGGGGAGAGAACTCACACTTTCCTAGTAAGTTTAGCTAGAAAAGCCAACAGGCAGGAAGGACCTGAGAGGCTCTGAGGAAACTCAGAGGGGAGGGGTGGGCAACTGCTGTGGGCTGGACTTCCACTTACTGTGTAACTTTGGGTGAGGCCCTGCCCTGCTCTGGGCCCCACTTCCTCCTCTGTAGAACAGTCTGGTGGGTTGTAGGGTCCCCCCAGATGGCCATGAGTGGGGAGGAGCCAGCATTCTCCCAGGGCCTGTGTCAAGTGCATCCTCCTACTGCCTCATTTAAACCTCCCACAGCCCCTGAGAGGGGGTGTGATTATCCCGCCTCACACAAGTCCACAGCTCACAAATGCATATTTGAGACTCAAAGGCCAGCTCTCTGTGCTCTACCCACTCCGCTCCACGGGGACACTGGGAATGGCCCAGGTGGGACATTGTGCAGGTGGAAGCGGGCTCCAGGGACAGCCTGCAGGTCAGGAAGAGGGACGAACAGTGTTTGCATTTGGGGACCAGGCCTGCTGGGGCTGGTCCTAGGAGTAGGAGACTATGTCTGCTCAGTCCTGGGGGGGGGTTGGCTGGTCCCTCAGGAGGGGGGTGGGAGCCCCAAGCTGAAGGGCCTCTGCTCCAGTCCTCCCACTGGGACCAACCAGGACCACCCCAGCCAGCGGAACCAGGTGCCGTGCGGGGCTGTGCAGGGAGAGCTGCTCCCATGGCACTCGGTGCAGTTGAGCTTCAGCAGCGGCCACTTCCGTCATTGGACAAATGTCTCACAGACCCTGCCTCGGGCGGGCAGTGAGCTCTGCCCCTGCAGTCTTTTTTTTTTTTAATTTAAAAAAAATATTCTATTTATTTTTGGCTGCATTGATTCTTCATTGCTGCACGGGTTTTCTCTAGTTGTGGCGAGTGGGGTCTACTCTTTGTTGTGGTGCGCGGGCTTCTCATTGCGGTGGCTTCTTTTGTTGAGGAGCACAGGCTCTAGGCGCGCAGGCTTCAGTAGTTGTGGCAGGCGGGCTCAGTAGTTGTGGCTCATGGGCTCTAGAGCACGGGCTCAGAGTAGTTGTGGCGCATGGACTTAGTTGCTCCGTGGCATGTAGGATCTTCCCGGACCAGGGCTCAAACCCGTGTCCCCTGCATTGGCATGTGGATTCTTAACCACTGCGCCACCAGGGAAGTCCCTGCCCTTGCAGTCTTGGTCACAGAAGGCACTCTTCTCCACAGCTGGCAGAGGCCACACCACCCACGCACAAGTGACTATTCCCCAGTGGTGTCATGTGGTCTGTTCCACTGTCACAGCTGCTCCCTGATGACACACAGAGCTTACGTGAAACGAAGGCTCTTGTTCTGTCACCCTTCCCAGCCCCAGCCCAGGAGTCCACATTTCTTACACACTTAGTACGTACCAAGCACTCTTCTTAGCCTTTTTACGTGGATCCCTTCATACAACTCTTATGTCAACTCCATTTTACAGATTAGTAAGCTGAGGCCTGGCGAGGTTAAGGAATTTTTCCAGAGGGATGAACCAGGAGTAAACTCAGGCTGTCCTGCTCTTATCATGGTCCTGGTCCTGGACCACCTGTGCATCCAGGGCCAGCTGTTCTCTGGGCAGTTGGTTCTGTCCATGAAGCAGAGGGCAGGGACTACAGGGTGTGTGGAAATACGGTCGCCATAACCCAGGCGAGGATTGTTCTGGAACCAAGGAGGCCACATTTTTCAGAGCCTTTCTCAGGTCTTAATCATACCGATCAGCAGACAGTTCACTGAAAAGAAACCACAAATGGATCTTAAACACATCAAAAGATACTTAACTTCACTTATGAGAAAGATGGAAATCAGAACAACTCTGAGATACTATTTTTCATCTGTCAGGTTGGCAAAGATCAAAAACAGGACTTATGTGGGTGTGGCTGGTGGGGGTGTGACTGTACAACCCCCGAGAGGAGAAATATGGCAGAGCTCGGGTGCAATCACAGGTGGACCCTTTGATGCAGAGATGCCTCTTCTAGGAATTGATCCTCTAGATATATTCCCAATGTGCAAAATGACCCATGTCCATGTTTGTATTAACAAGTCACTGGGGGGATTTCCCTGGTGGCAGAGGGATTAAGAATCCCCCTGCCAATGCAGGGGACACGGGTTTGAGCCCTGGCCCGGGAAGGTCCCACATGCCACGGAGCAACTAAGCCCGTGCGCCACAACTACTGAGCCCACACGTCGCAACTACTGAAGCCCGTGCGCCTAGAGCCCGTGCTCCGCAGCAAGAGAAGCCACCGCAATGAGAAGCTCGTGCACCGCAATGAAGAGTAGCCCCCACTCGCCGCAACTAGAGAAAGCCCGCGCGCAGCAACGAAGACCCAATGCAACCAAAAATAAAATAAATAAATGTTTAAAAAAAAAAGAAAAAAGAAAAAAAGAAAAATAACAAGACACTGGGAAAATCCCAAATGTCCATCAATAGGAAATGGATAGTACCCTATGGGCCATCTGCACAAGGGGGACACCATGCACCTCATTAAAACCTGGAGAACACTCTCCATTTAACAGATATAAAAAGATCTCTAAGGTATTGTTAAGGAAAAAAAAAAAGATTCAAGACAGTGTGTATATAATGCTACCATTTGGATAAACAAACAAACATACAGGAAGAATAAGAACTCTGCAAAATCTGAGCCTGCTTATCTATGCTTGAAGCTTCTGTGAAAGGATAGACAGAGCTGGCCACAGTGAGGGAACTTGGGGGCCAAGGGACAAGAATGAGTGGGAGACTGTTTTGTATTGAGGGGATTTTATTTAGAAGTTGAACACGAACACCTTTTTTTTTAGAGTATAATTAACTACCATTTCAATGAACATTGTTGGAAACAATTTCTATTATGAACAATTACATGCTTCCTATTCTTGTGCTGTAAAAGTCTGCTGCTATTATGTAATGCATTGTTCATGTGCAACTTAAAAAAAAACTTTTCTACTCAAGATAACATGCACACAGTCAAGGGCGCAAATATTAAGTGCACAGCTCCATGAATTTTTAAAAAAAAAAATTTTTGGCTGCGCCATGTGCCTTGTGGGATCTTAGTTTCCTGACCAGGGATTGAACCTGCGTCCTCGGCAGTGAAAGTGCGGAGTCCTAACAACTGGACCTCCAGGGAATTCCCTCCATTAATTCTGACACGTAAAGTTGCCTGGGTAACCACGAGCAGGTCAGATGGAACATACCCAGCCTGCCTGATGGGGAGGGAGTGAATTTTCATTATAACGATGGTTGCCCCTTTTGAATTTTGAACCTGCATGAATGTATGGTGTGCTCTAACCAAATATATGTATAAGTAGAGAGATGCAAAAGTTGTGCAAGTTGCATCCTTCAGGTGAGTACGGAGCTCCCACCCAGCTGGGGGCAGAGGTCAGTGTGGATGGAGAGCAAGCCATGGGCAAAGACCCATTCTCTGCTCCTGCAAAGGCCCAGGGACAGAGCAGGCCTTCTGGAAACGTCTGTTGAGCAGAAGTGATCTGGCCAGAGGGGACCTTGGTCCCCAGTGATCTGTAAGGAGGAGATGAGGTTGGGGAGGGGGCTGGGGGCTAAAGTTGATGGTCATGAATGCTAGGCAGTCTTGTCTCAACAGTCACCACCTGTCCTGCTACTCTTCCTACCAGCTTGGCATGGGCCCAAGAAATCACTGCATGCCAGGGCCTGGCAGCACACAGAGTGGTTGATTTTTTTTAAAAATAAATCTTTATTTTGCACTTTACAATGCAGTACTCCACAGACTGGTGTTAAATGTTGTCTACAGTGCAACATCCATGTTCCAACACACATAATAATTGCCAGGAGTACAGTGCTCTTGTCGATCTTGTATTCAGTCAGGTTAAAACAATGGGCAATAAAAGAATGAACACGTTTCTCATGTGTGTGACTCACTCTTGTCTAAATGCCCCAACTTGTGACTTCTTTACTATCTATACCGTTAGTTATCCAGGATCTTGAAGAAATCCTGAACCTCTAATAGGCCATCCTCTGGCAAATCAGTCCAGTGAACAGCATTCTGGATCTTAGTTTTACCAAAGATTGCTCAGAGGCTTCCAGGGCGTAAATGCCAGGCAGTTTCAGGATCAGCAGGTCCGCAGAATTCTCGAAATGTCATTGTAAGGTTTTGTTGAATCTCTATTGCTCCACAAGGGCTAGAATACATATGTTCCTTATTTACTTGTCTCTTGGTTTATCATCTATCTCAACCCTCTAAACATAAGCTTCAGGAAGGCTGGGGCATTGGCTCTCTAGGGTCACTGCTCCATCTTCAGCACCTAGAACAGTGGCTGGCGCATAGTCGGTGTACAGCAAATATTTCTCAAGACGGCAAATGAATGAATGAATATTCCAGATTTTCAGAGGTGGGGGATGGGAGGAGCTGGCCCCTGGCGAGAAGTTCAAGAAGCTGGTCGTAAGCCGTCTGTTTCTCCTCCAGTCGTATCAAGAGCAACGTGGATGGGCGGTACCTGGTGGATGGAGTCCCCTTCAGCTGCTGCAACCCCAGCTCGCCACGGCCCTGTATCCAGTACCAGCTCACCAACAACTCTGCACACTACAGCTATGACCACCAGACGGAGGAGCTCAACCTGTGGGTGCGCGGCTGCAGGGTCGCCCTGCTGAGCTACTACAGCAACCTCATGAATTCCGTGGGTGCTGTGACGCTCCTTGTCTGGCTTTTTGAGGTAGGCCCTGGGCCAGTGGGGGGCAGGGCAAGAGGGAGCCACCTGCCCCATTGGGATTTGATGGGGTGGAGCTGGGCCTGGGTCTCCCTCCTGGGAACCAGCCCTCTGCCCGCCGTGCAGGCAGGCCCAGGCTTGAATACCAGCACCTCTATTTTTTGTTTCTGTCCCGTCACTTAAAAAAAAGAATTTGTTGAGTTGAAATTCACAGCACATAAAATTAACCATTTTAAAGTGAACAATTTGGTGGCATTTGGTACAATCACAATGTTGTGTGACCACCACCTCTACCTTGTTCCAAAATACTTCCATCACCCCCTCAAAAAAACCTCATACCCATTAAGCAGTCAGTCCCCCTCTTCCCCTTCCCCTAAGCCCCTGGCAACCACCAATCTGTGTTCTGTCCTTGTGGATTTATCTATTCTGGACATTTCATATAAAAGGAATCATATACTATGTGACCTTTTAGGTCTGGCTTCTTTCACTTTGCATGTTTCAGAGGTTTATCCTGTGTCTCCACTTTTTGAGTCTAAGGACTCGGAAAGTTATTTAACATCTCTGTTATAGGGGGCTGCCAGCATTTAGCTTTGGAACTACTGGGAGGCAACAGGAAATACAGGCACATCAAAGTGTTCAGTCAATGATTTGTGCTTCTCTTGAGATTCTGGTAGCAATTTACCTGGTATTCTAATTATTTGTAGGTTCATCTTATCTCATCTGTTAGGTTTAATTCCTCTCTGTAGCTGCAGGGCTTGGAATATAGCAAGCCCTCATTCATTCATTTATTGAAGAAATAGTTCTCAAACACCTATGAGTGCTGGGCGCTGTCCTGGGTGCTGAACGAGAGCCCACTGTCAGCGACGGGTAAACCAAGGTGGCACAGAGAGTGACTCATGGGCTCACGCTTTGAGCTGACAGCAGAAATACAAACTCCAAAACCTAAATGTACAAAACCAGAAACGTTAGGTGGGGAAACTTTGCCCATCAGAGAAGATTCACTGAAAGGTTCCCTTAAGTAAGTCAATATTTAGTGCTATGGAAATTCACACACAGCTGGGCTCTCAGCTGAGACACACCACTTCTAACTTACCACATCACACCAGAAGAACTGTACCGCCTGTTGAGGGGGTGAGATGGGGAGGGAGGCCTTCTTTTCACATTAAGGCAAACGCAAGCATATTCATGATGATTTATTAGTCACCAGCTCCTTGAGGCAGAGTCTTGGGAATAAGTGGGTAGAATAAGGAGAGAAGCTTACTACTAGAAGTTCAGAAGTTTGCATCCCTTGAAAACGCATGAAAAGAAAACTGAAAGGATAACTGAAGTCAGTGGGAAAATGGAGTTCCATTGGCTGCCTCTCAGTTTACCCACCTTTCCAGGAACCTAGTGACTGCTTAAGAAGAGGAACTGTTCACTGGGAACAGGGAGTTTGAATCCCCTTTCACTTTTCCCCTGAGGCTTTTAGTGGGCAGAGCTCTGTGATGGGCACAAGGGGGGCTGATAAGATTCTGCCCTCAGCCTTGCCCTCCTGGGTCTCACAATCCATGAGTCCACATCTGACTCATGAACCAAAGGGAGTACCATTACCTAGTGCAAAATTCAGTGCAACAGGGGGCCTTCTTGAGGAAAGCAGGAAGGAATCAGAGTGGGTACACGCACACCAGGAGGACTTCCTGGAGGTGAGTCTTTCCACTGTAAAAATATCTTATTAAACTTTCAGTCAACAATAACAATAACCTAAAACTATTAGTTACCATTATCATCTACTGTTCTAACTATAAAATGCTCCCAGAGCATTCATTCAACAGATGTTTACTGAGGCCCTACCACCACTGGGTGCTGTTCTAGGGGCTGGGACAGCAGGTGAACAAGATGCATCAAGGCCACCTCTGCCCTCAGGGGGTGGATGTTCTCCATTAGTGGGCCTAGGCCTCTCACAGAGTTTGCTATACCATCAAAGGAAGACTGTAAGACGGCAAACCAGGAATTTGTGTAGAAACAAGTGGCTAACACAATACAGGGTTAGAAAAGTGGAAACAGTACTTACCACGCTCACTAATAACCAACTACAGCTGACATTCCTATTCATCCTTGCTGTGCACCAGGTACCATGCTCTACACATATTGAAGCATCACAGCATGCCCATGGAGCAGGCGGTACTTCATCTGAAAATCTGCAAACCAGATGAGTAAACTGAGGTTTCCTGGTCACATGGCTGGCTAAGTGCCAGGGCTGAGGTTTGAACCCAGGCATTTTGGCACCAGAGTCTGCTGCAGTGACTTCTAGTGAACAAATCCAGACAAATCACCCACTCATCCTCTAGTATCAAAATAACAGAAGTAGAGGGAAATCGTATTATCACTATTGTTTGCAAAAAAGGAGATGACTTTTTAATTCTGTCCAGCAAATAGCTGCTGAGCACCCGCTTTGTGCCTAGCAACATGCCAGGAACGAGGTGGGGGTGGGGGTGGACACAGAGAGAAGAAGCCCAGGATTAATGCCCCCAGGAAGGGGGAGACCTGAGGGCAAGGAGGGGAGAATTCAGGAGCAGGGGCACCCATAATGTTCTAAGCAGAGAAAACAGCAAACGGTAAAACTGGAGAGGAGAAAGGCTGGGTGTGGGCAGGATCCAAAGAAACCCAGGGTGACTGGAAAGGGAGGAGAATGGGGTCTGAGATGAGGCTGGAGCACAGGCAGGTATCGCGAGCACCCAGGCCTTGCTGGGGCGGGAAGGGCCTCGCCAACCCAGCCCCAACAGAACCTTGTTTGAAGGGCCCCCAGGATGAGCAGGCTGGTGGCTGCCACGGTTTCCTGGTAACCCCTGCCCCAGCTACTTCTCCCAGATCTCCTCTAAGTCTCCTCTCCCCACACCAGGTGACCATCACCGTCGGGCTGCGCTACTTGCACACGGCGCTGGAAGGCGTGGCCAACCCCGAAGACCCTGAGTGCGAGAGTGAGGGCTGGCTTCTGGAGAAGAGCATTCCAGAGACCTGGAAGGCCTTTCTGGAGAGCGTGAAGAAGCTGGGCAAGGGTAACCAGGTGGAAGCCGAGGGTGTGGATGCAGGCCAGGCCCCAGAGGCTGGCTGACGGTCGCGGGACCCCCTCCCCTCTGAACACTGAAAAGTAGTGGACTCCAGGAAACGCGGATACCCCCCTTGATCCAATCTGAATCTCCCAAGGAGGGCGGCTGTCTCACAGGGACTCTTCTGGATGGTGGGATTTAAAATTCAGGGTCCCTAAAAATTTTCGTTGAATGACTGTCTCAAAATGTGAGTGAATGAGTCCCACTCAGGCCCACTGCCCTAGGTCGCACCCTCACAGTGGACTCAGCGGGGCCTCTCAGTGGATGACTCTTCATGGCACAGGAATTCAGTTCCCCCCTGAGGCTACTGGCTACACCTGAGGGCTGCTCCCTTTTTATGAGTTGGCTGTTACGATCAGCTCCAAGTTGCTTCATTCTATATCCAAAGTGTCACTTGATGCATAAGCTTAAGAGTCTGAAAAATGTACTGGCCATGCTGTCATGTTTTTCAAATGCGAAGATTGACACATCAGCCATTTTATTTAATTACAGAAGGTGAGGGACAGTTACACTTTTCTAAGAGTAATGGTCTCTCCAGAGCACTGAGGGCTCAAAAGAGGAATTCTCAATCATGAGGCAAGAGAACTTAAAGAGAGGCGATTATGTCCCTCAGCAAAAACACAGCTTTTGTGTCACCTTCACAAGCCCTCAGTCACTTAGCCAGGAGTGAGCCGCGGGCTGAGGGAGTCGGGTTGTAGGCATGTTCTGGCTAAACTGCCGGGTGACCTCCTTTGGCTCATCTGTGGAAGCACTGGGTTAGACGGCTGCCCTTCTGTGGAAGAGGAGCAACAATCAGACAAGAGTCCACCCTTTGGAGACCAGGCCTCACCTCCTGGGACGCCCACACAGGTGCCGTGACGGGCCCCACGGACAACACTGTCTACAGTGCAGGACAGAGTCCTCTGTGAGCTTCGTCCTGCTTCTTGCCCCAGATACCCATCCTGCAAAACGATATTTCCCGAATGCCTCCGCATTAAAGAAGATTCTTTGAGACAGATCATCTTCCCATGCTAGCAACTGCGAAAGAAGTTTTTACTTCCTTCTGGAAAAAGAGAGAAAGGAAGCCTTCAGGGGAAGGAGGGAATGATTTCACTGCTGTCATGAGTTTTCAGTGTGGACAAAATAAGACTTCTGGTGCTGCCTGGGGTATGTTCTGGGGCTCTAATTCTCCCAGGCTTAAGGCCAGATCAGAGATGTTTGGACATTCTGTCAGATTGTGGTCCCAGGTTTAATTCAATTCGACTTCTGAGTGTGGAGACCAAGGAATGACCCACATGGACAACACTGAGGGACTCAGCCCCTCTGATGAGGGTCCCGGAGCTCTCCCCTCCCAGGAGCGCTGAGAACCATCAAGAAAATGCTGCTCTAGGCCCACACGTGTAACGATGCTGTTGACAGCTGTACGATAGACATTAAAAATTATACTGTATGAAAATCACTTTTGTTAAGTGCCTGTCTTAAATGTATGTGCTACATGTATGTAGCACAGGATCCCTGATTCTTGCTAATATTTGTTAACAAAACCAAACCAAACCTGACACTGAAAGGTAGCACTGCTAATGATCAAGGCAGCTGTTTCAACAGCGTGGGTGTCACCTCTCTCCCTCTTGCTATCTCTTATCTGCAAGAACAGGGACTATTAGGTTATCCAAATAATCTCAACATTTGCTAGTCTGGACCAGAGCTGAGTTCAATATTTCAGTATGTGAAATCTTAATTTAGTGATTTAAGCAAAAATCCCATTTTCTATCCCCCCTGCTCTGGTCAGAATCTGAGAGCTGTTGGGAGGATCAGGGGGAAAATGATCCCACAATAAACACCACCAGTTGGTTCAGAGCAGACTGTGCAGGGGGCCTGGAGCTGGTATACTGAACTAAGAACATGCAGATTATGACCCGCTGAATGAGGGGGCACAAGCCACCCACACAGGGTTGGCAGGTAGCTCCCTCAGCACCCCAGCTCCCACTTTGGGGAAGTGAAAACCCCAGGGTTGTTTTGATCAAAGGCAGTTTCAAGGCACTCATACAAAGGGAGTAAATTCACAAGGTCTATTACTCGCAGGTCCCAGAACAGAAGCGAGGGGTGTGTGTGCAATGAGCCAGTGGAAGGGTGGTCCTCCATTCCAGAGCAGGAGACAGAGAGCAGGGTAGCAAGCACCTATTACTTAAGAGGTGGTTGGGATGGGCTCCACTCTAAGTGGTTATTTTGAAACGTGCCTCGGGAAAAGCAAAGCAGGAATTCCAGGGACGGGAAACCTGAGCTCAGGTCCTTATCTAAATGTCCTGAGCAGGGCTGTCACACTGTAAATGCTCAGGCAGCAACTCACAATAGCTCTTTTCTCATTACACAGACTTAGGGTGGGCTGCATCCTCATAGTCTTCTCAGGTAGCCAGGTAGTTGCTAGAGGAAGCTGCCCATCTCATTTGGTCATCTACCAGTGCCCAGCA
Organism: Balaenoptera musculus; assembly: GCF_009873245.2. Taxonomy (NCBI): domain Eukaryota; kingdom Metazoa; phylum Chordata; class Mammalia; order Artiodactyla; family Balaenopteridae; genus Balaenoptera; species Balaenoptera musculus. The sequence goes on from NC_045795.1 coordinate 32,613,141, forward strand.
AGACTGGGACCAGGTTTTTCCTTATGTCTAACCTCAGTCTTTCTTTGGGCCAATGTAGGTTCATTTCTCCCAAGGGACTCAGCCAGCTTTTCAAGTCCTGTCAGCCTAGCCCTGGGGAAGGGTGAGAGGTAGACAGTGCCTTAGAACTTTTATTTCTGAAACAATTACTCCATAGTGAAGTAGTAATAGCTACTTATTCCCAACATTTAGGAAAATAAGTGTCCTAGTGTCTGCAGCCTCAGCTCAAAGAGCCCATAGCCTCTTGCAACATTTTCAAGCCCAGGACTGAGCCACCAGCCAATAAACCCTTAGTAACCTCAATTCAGGTTAATAAGATTAGAGGCTTGCTCCGAACACTCCCCCGCCTCCCCTCATCCGGGCACCTGTAATGCTAGGTCAGCAGGTTTGCAGCTTAGCCAGGGGCCAGGGGGGAGGGGGTCACTATGAAAATTATGGTCTCTGACCTGCTACTAGATAAAAAAAAAAAGGCTCCTGATGTCAGTGTGGCAAGCCAGCAGCACCGTGTGTTAAGGACTAGGAATGTGGGGGAATAACACGGAAGTGCAGGGGGAGAGCGGATGCCCTCTTGGTGTTCAGAGGACATGAGATTGGCTGGAGGGGAGGAAATATCAGCCCTTAACTCCTCATGGCATTATATCTTGTCCTTCAAATCAGAGGATGCGTATAAGTAAGCAGCAAAGTCAAAGTGCAAAGTGCAAAGTCAAAGAGGATGGTGTAGAGTGGATTAAGATATGAGTCAACTCCTAGCTATTTACCTGATGGGGATGAAAACTTAGGTCCATACAAAAACCTATTAACAGGATTGTTTGTCATGGTTCTATTCATAACCACCCAAAACTGCCCAAATGTCTTTTACCTGGTGACTGGGTATACATCTGCACAATGGAACACGATTCAGCAACCGATTCAGCAACCAAAAGGAACGTGGACGGCTCTCAAACGCATGTCTTCTTAGAGAGAAGCCAGACTCAAAACTCTACATATATGATATATCTATATAACATTCTGGAAGAGGCAAGACAAAGGGACAGAAAAAAATTAGTGGTTGTCAAGGGTCAGGATTGGGGGAGAAGGTGCCCACAAAAGGGCATGAGACAACTTCCTGGGGTGATGGAATTGTTCTATTCTTGAGTGTGGCTTGTTAAAACAACTGTATGCATTTGTCAAAATGCATAAAACCATCCACTAGAAAGGGTGAATTTTACTATTTGGAAAATAAACGTCAATAAACCTGACTCAAAAAACAAAAGTAGGGACAAAGCAAGGAAGGAGCATGTCAGAGGGAATTAATGAGTCCTGGAGTTGATGACATTAGGACCAGGGAAGGCAGTAAGCTAGCTAGGAGCAGCACTAATGACCAGGAGACACAGAAACCTATTTTTTTTAGTTTGATGCTTTCCTTTTAAGAGGATTTTCAAGAGCACAGCAGAACTTTCATAGGCAATGACTCCCTTGCAAATATAGGATGTAGCTTCCTTCATACATGTGTCTTTTCTAAGCAGAAAGTGTCTGGGGAGTGTGTTAGAACAGGGACCTGGAGATCACGACGTAAGGATAAGCAAGAAGAGTTTAAACCTTCTTGGAGGAAATGACTTGGAGCTGGGAGAGACTTTGAGTGCCCTGTTTTCCCAGTGATTTGAGGTCCACAGTGGTTCAGAAAGGTCACAAGCTGTCATAGTCAGTGAATATGAAACTTAATCAGCTGAAATGATGATCAAGCTTTCTTCAGAAGGTCAAGATCGTTTGGCCAACAGCCATAACTGACACTAATAATATAAGCATCTTAAATTTCAAGCTAATACAGGTGTCCCACTTTATCTATAGCAAGGTGACATGCGGAACACCTCCACTGCATTTAACTGTGTGAAACAAAACAGAAAGAAAATGTAGGCAGATGCAAAGTAATGTCAACACCTAAAGCATTTATTTGGATATCTTTAAACTTTTTACATATGATACATTCCAAATTTTACAAGTTGTCCACAGATAATAAAGTTATAGCCAATTTTTTAAACAGATATGATTTTCCCTGATATGGAAAGCATGTTATATAAACATTTCTACAATAAACATAATACATGCGGAACAAATCATAAGACTAAGATGATTCATTAGTTAGGGAAGACAATTAGATTAATGATACACACACCAGAAGATAAAAGGGCGCATGTGTTGCTATCTCATGTAAATTCATCTTCTCTCAGACTCCCTGACATTCTCAGAGAATGGAATCCAGGGACACCCTCTGCTAACAACAGGCTTATATGAAATCAGCTCTGAAAGCTGAAGTATTGTTATGATTTGGTGAACATGTTTATAATTCAACTACACAGGGAGAAACCTGGTCTTATCATTCTAAATTTAAGCTTGGTTAACAACTGGAGAAAAGCCGAAAGAAGCTGAACTTAAAAGCTAAAGGAATGAGGATGTGACAAAGGCCAAAATAAACATTAAAATCACGATGCCATCCACAGCCCATACCACCAGATCTTATGAATGGAATGAAGGCCAGAAAAGGGGGGTGAGCGCTGTGTTCTAACGCAGATTTTCTTCCTCTTGGGTGAGAAGCACCTCCTCTCAGATGGGTGACTCAGTCCCAGGCAAGAAGGGTCAAGGTCATCCTTTCAGAGGAAGGGGTTCTTCACACACCACCCTGGAGAAGCAGTGAGTGTGGCTTCTACATCTCCACTTACTTTAGCTGAAAGTCTGGATTTCCAACCTTCCTCCTGGGTGTACCGTGGAGTGTGCAAAGCTGAGCAGGATGGAACTTTTAGATGCAGAGTTCAAAGAAAACTGAGTGAAAGGGTTATTTTCATTGGCTAAAAAAAATCCAAGAGCCTCTAATTATTCATTTATCCCTTAGCCTCACCTCAGAGAGGCTCTGTATTTATTCTTCCACCAAATCTGCCATCACTCTCCATGTACCCAAGCTCTCAGCACATGTGTATCACACAAGAGTGGTACATGGCATGTCATGGTTATAAACTATTTTACTAAGCGGCTATCAATCTAGGAAGGCACCTCTTAGTAAGAACAATAATGTTTAAAAATAATAAAAAGCCTGGGCGCACAGGTGTCCCAGAAATGTACTAAGTGAGTCAGCAGGTAAACAGCAATTCATCTATTCCAGGAAATGCTGGAAGGGGTGGGGGTGAGGGAATTTTAAAACACTGAATTCTCATTTTTTTGCTAGTGTTTGAGTCTAGATGTATACACTCTTTCAACTTAGTCTTAGAAATAAGAGACTGTATCATCTGAAAAATTAGGATACTCCTAAGTTTTCAATAAGCCCTTTAACATGAGTTTTTTTCCTCAAAGCCAGAAGTCTTGCAAAAAATAAAAGGGGGGGGGGGGGTGGGGGAATCCCACCTTGTATAGCCCTGAAAATCACCCAGCACACAAAGACACCACCTTCTCTCCTTCTTCCCACAGGTTCCTCCAGCATGAGTGTCCCCCAACCCCCTCACAGCCGGTGGAGACAAGGGAATGCCACTTTTGAAATCCACTGTTTTGCTTAGAGGTAGGGTCCCATCAGCTGTGGGGACACTGACCCAGGCCCAACGTTGAGAGTCACTGGGAGGGATCAGGAAGTGTGACCCCAAAAGACCAGAGACTTTGTTTCCTGCTGCTGTTGCATCAGCTTCAGGCCTGGAGTTCCCTGTGTGTTCAGTAATGTGACACGGCTCAGACTACTGGGAACAGTCAAATGCAGTCAGATGCCCACAAAGGGGTTGAGTCCAGCCCAGGAAGAGAAGCTCCTTCCTGGATTCTAAAATTCAAGAAGTTACGTTTGAAGTACACAGCAAACGATGCAAGAAAATCTGCTGACAGAAGATGATTTTCATCAGTCTCTGGAGCCAGAAAACTATAAAAATAAAACTGGGAAGAAAAGCTTAAATAAAGAATTTATTTCCAAATTCAGTAGAACCTATTTCCTATTCTCTTTCTTGAAAAGCGAACTGGGTTACAAAAATCCAAATTTATGTATTTGGTAGTGAAGTAATTATAAATGTTGCCAGTCAATGCCAACCAGTGTCTGATTTGCTTCCTGTGCATGTCCAATTTCCTCTGTGATACTGTGCTGGTGCCAGAGCTTCTGAATCTTCTTAAATCGCTCTCTGCACAAATGTAAAGGATTTCCCCGTCTAGAAAGAAGACACATGTCACTCAGGATGCATTCGGTTTATTCATCTATTATACTCCAACCTTTCCTGATTTAGGAAAAGTTACAAGTTATTGGTTTTAGATCCTCTGCAGAATATCTCTTTGGCAGGCGCCTGTGGCTATTAATGTGTTAGCTCTGACGGTTTGCTAGGAGCAGCTGAAGGGGAGTAAGTGCTGAAAAGAAGAGGAAAATGAACACAAGCTACACCTACTCAGACTGGGGTGAGGAACTGGGGGTGGGGTTGAGCAGGAGGGTTTACGTTGAGAGGCTAAAACTATGCATTTATTATCCATTTTGTTGGTAAAACGTAAAACAGGGAGGGGCAGGGGAGAAGATGGAAAAATTGCAGGGGTGAAAATGTTCTTCTAAGTACTGTCTTTCAGCTACAAAGTCTAAGCAAAGCAGTCAAATGTGAATAACTTTGGGGTCTAATTTAACCAAAGCACAGGCACTGGTGAGCTCACACCTGGGGCCTTGGCTCCTGGCTCAGAGCGCCGGTCCTCTCACTCTCCGTCCAGAGCTCTTCCTCCTAAGAGCCCACATTTCTCAGAGCAACGGTAAGAACCATCAACAGGTGGCACAAGCCCGTATCCTTGCAGTCAAGTGCCTGAGGAGCCCATCTACTTATCTTGCCTTGGTTTCCAGGCCTTCAACTTCTGCTCCCCAAGGCTGGGAAGTTACATCTAGGTTAAGACTTTTATCCCATTTGGGCAAAAAGAAATGGTCTGAAAGTTCTTTAACAGTGCTTGAAGGAACTGCTGTTAGCATTTTGCTTTTGATGTAACAGAAGCTACCAAAGTAGAAGTGATTAAGCCTCAAATACTGTTGTATTGCTCTATATGTTCTAAATCTTTGTTCTCTCAGATTCTTATGTAGTAAGATAAGCACATCTCTTATCAATCAAGATTTGCTCTTTTACATCACTTGAAGAGGACCGGGTCTCCCATACAAAGCCGCACAAGTTACAAAGAGCTATCCCTGCAGTGCTCTGATGCTGTGGATGCCACAGGACAATTCAAACAGCTCTCTGGAGTAAGAAATGGAAAAAGGTTGCACTCTGTCCCATTTTTTCCACAAAGCCGCACAAGTTACAAAGAGCTATCCCTGCAGTGCTCTGATGCTGTGGATGCCGCAGGACAATTCAAACAGCTCTCTGGAGTAAGAAATGGAAAAAAGTTGCACTCTGTCCCATTTTTTCCCCTTATGTATCTTGATGGCCTTCATGACACTCTGAGGGCTGGGAATGGGAATGTCAAACCAGACAGCCAGGGTAGCCTCCTTGGAAGAGTCCACAGACAACAGCCACTTGTGCTAACCCTTCAGGCAGTTAGCAGGCAGGCTTCAGGACCACAAGGTTCATTGTGTTCACCCCATGCTGAAGGCTCCGGTGGCCCAGAGCCAGTCAACCTAGTTCCCCAGGATGGGCCTTACCTGAGTCCCTGGTCAGTCTCCCCATAGTCATCAAGGTAAGGAGGAGAATAAAAACAGCCTTTGGTTTTGCCAGCTAAAAATAGCACTTGACATTCCCGTACTCTGTAGAGAGACCATTTATACATTAGTAACCAAGGTTTGGATTCAGTTCCAAATGGACTGAAGTCTTATAAAAGTAAACAAAACCATTGGGAATATGGGGTTAACAGACACAAACTATTATACATAAAACAGATAAGCAGCAAGGATTTACTGTATAGCACAGGGAATTATACCTAATAACTTGTAATAACCTATAATGGAATATAACCTGCAAAAAACAAAACAAAAAAACACTGAATCACTATGATGTACACCTGAAACTAGGGCAGTATCATAAATCAACTATGTATCAATAAATAAATAAATATAAACAAACAAAACCACTGTTGGAAGAGAAGAAATGGCGTTTATAGCAGAGACACATGAAAAAGTATCAACACCCCTGCCTAAGTTTAAAAATAACTAAAAGGATTGTATTGTAACCAATATAAGGAGGGGGAGGGACATTTAGGATTAGGATTCGGCAGCTCATATAATAGTGGCATTTAAAAAATTAAGTGTGAGAAAGTTAACTACTTCTAAACATAAGGTAGTTATTTATGTATCAACCACTATTATGAGGAAATTATTCATTTACAAAATTGTACACAGGGCTTTCCTGGTGGCATAGTGGTTCAGAATCTGCCTGCCAATGCAGGGGACACGGGTTCGATCCCTGGTCTAGGAAGGTCCCACGTGCTGTGGAGCAACTAAGACCGTGCACCACAACTACTGAGCCTGTGCTCTAGAGCCCGCGAGCCACAACTACTAAGCCCGTGCTCCACAACAAGAGAAGCCACCGCAATGAGAAGCCCGTGCACTGCAATGAAGAGTAGCCCCCACTCGCTGCAACTAGAGAAAGCCCGGGCAGCAACAAAGACCCAACGCAGCCAAAAAGCAAAAAAAAAAAAAAAAAAAAAAAAGGTACACAAACATTACAAACTAGGTTGACCTGAAACACAAAGCAACACTCTACACAACTAAAAGAATTCTGAAATATGCCAAACAAGGTAAAATGCTACTTTTACATTTCTCCTAAGGGTTTTTAAAAAAATGTGTCTCCTGATCCCTTTGAGAGGTTTGCTTAACTTTTTCTGGTGTTAACAATTCAGCCCATCTCAACATTTACTGAGAACCTAACATATACAAGAAATTGTCAGGCACTGGGGGGGTACTAAGATGACTAAGGTGTGGATATAATCTATGCCCCAGAGGAGCTCAAACTCATGTCACTTCTCTCCTTCAGACCCTGCGATGGCTTCCATCTCACTCAGAGACCTCGCTAGGACACACCAGGCCCACGACTCTCCCCCTTGTGCTCTCTACTGCAGTAGCAGCAGCCTCCTTGCTGTTTCTTTTCTTTTTTTATTTTTCTTTATTTATTTTTTGGCCATGCCGTGTGGCTTGTGGGATCTTAGTTCCCCGACCAAGGAATTTAACCTGCACCCTCAGCAGTGAAAGCACGGAGTCCTAACCACTGGACTGCCAGGGAATTCCTTTTTTTTTTTTAATAAATATTATTGAGGGATAATTTTTTTTAAAAGACCTATCCATTTTTACAGGACAGTTCGATGAATTTTGTCCTTGCTCTTTCTTGAACACAGAAGGCACACTCCCCAGCAATTTTGCACTTGCTGCTCCCTGCCTAGAATGTTCTCCCCACTTCTTTAGGTCTTTATTCAAGTCACCTTCCCAGGGAACCTTCCCTGGTTCCCTATCTAAAATTCAACTCTCCAGCTGCCATTTCATATTCCCCTCCCTAGTTTATTTTTTCTCTTCTGCATGGATCGCTTTCTAAATTCTTATTTTATTTTCTATCTCCCTCATTAGAAACTGAGCTCCATGAAGGCAGAGATTTTCGTATGCTTTGTTGACTACTGCATTCTCAATATCCATTACACAGTCACTGATAAGTATTTGCTGTACGTTGTCAAATATACACAACTACATACATCAGCCTGTGATATGTATGAATCCAACCATGAGGATACAACAAAAGGAGTAATTCTGACTGTGCTTGGGTAGAAAACCAAAGACAGCTAGAAGTTTCACATTAGAATGAGGCACAAAGAAAGAACAGAATTGTCATGGGGATGGAAATGATAATGAAAGAACAGCACAGAGTTAGCATGAGCCAAATATAAGATGTGTGGAGACAAGGCTCCCCATTTTCCTCAAATGAATAAAAGAGTGGCCTCAAATCTCTGCAATGTAGTAGTTTCTTGTTCCACCCCTCAACAGATGTCTACTGTGACAGATCCAAAGCTAGAAAGCTCCTTCCAGGGCCTTACCTCAGGAAGATGCCCACCCCAGAACCACAGGAGTAGGTGTGGGCGGTGCAAGCTCCCACGTCCTCCCCTTCCAACTCCGTCTGACAGCAGTAGCTCTGGGAGCACAGCAGAGTTCCACATACAAGGCACAGAGTTGGGGCTCTGCTCTTGTCACCACCTGATTTGGGGCACCTCCATGAAATAAAAAAGCACAAGTCAAGGCTCTAAAAGACTGGCTAAAGAGCTGAGGGTGGTAAAATTGCCCTGGAAAAAAATTCTGCAATACCAAGTAGAGCTGAAGATGCATACAGACTATGGACCAGGCAAATTTATTTCTAGAATAGGTAACATCTCACATACACACCAACACCAGGTACTGGAAACACTCAATCAACAAGTGGGGAAAAGAGAAATAAAACTATCAATAGGAGGAAAAAAATATGTAAATTAAAAAATTAAAAAAAAATTACTGCTACTGTCATATAATGAAGTACTACACAATAGTGAAAACTGATGAATTAAAAATTATATGTGTCAAATGTATAAATAAATCTTACAAACAATGCTGAGTGAAAAAAGCTATAGGATAAGGTACAATGCTATTCTAAAGCTTAAAATAATAATAATATATGCAAAATAATAATAACTGCTTAGGAACACAACCGTTTGTAGTTAATGTGTTATTTAAAGTGCAAATTGTTTAGATAACCTCTAATGAATCAAACTTGTCCCTCATCACCCTCTTTCTCATATCTTATTCTGAAACATGGAATCATGCTTTTTACAAGTTTGGTAGTACAAGTTAGGTGGTACTACTGATGTTATGATTTACCTACCCAAACAAAAGAGAACAATGACAAAATCCTTCAAATTCTGTGTAGAGAAGTGAGTGTTTCCAGTGGTAGGAAGTGCTCAATAAGCTAATATAAAAACTTACGAGAAATTAGATGCTTGATTAATGAGGTTGCTGTAATCCTCTGGAAGGTCTATTAATTTGTTAGATTCTCTTGGATAGCTAAAACAAAACAAAAACCACACAAAAAACCCAGTTAATATGAGGACATATTGTAACAATGACAGGGAAACTCTTAACTTAGTCAAAATAAATAAAGGAAGACAATCTGAGTGACTGGGCACTACCACAGCAGCAAAAAGCCACAGTAAGAACTTTAAAATGCACGCTTAAATAACACAGGGCCTTAGGGTTCACATTTTTACTTGAAGAACTCAGGATGAATTATCAGGACAAAAGACTGTACTGTACACTTATATCCTGCTTCCTTCCTACTTCTTGCCTCCAACCAAGTCTTTGACAATCTTCAGCTTACCTTATAGCGTCTCTTTCACCTTCCAGGTATCTCTTAACTTCAATGTTATGACACCAACTTTAATGTAAATGGAGAAAAAAAAAATTTTTACTTTTGAAGGGCTAGAACTAAAAAATTTTCTTCTCTAAATCCAGTAAGAGAGAAACAGTCTTCTTGGCTTATTATATTTATCTCTTCATAAGAAGCTTAGAGGAATACCACATATTTTGCCTACCATATCTTAAAATCAGAAGAATATGACCTTTGATTTTCTAAAAGCAACAGTGTTTAACATATTAAAATTTGCTATTACCCCCACTAATGGGACACTCTGAAAAACCAGTCTGGGGTATTCCCTGGTGGTCCAATGGTTAGGACTCTGTGCTCTCACTGCCAAGGGCACAGGTTCAATCCCTGGTCAGGGAACTAAGATGCCGCAAGCCACGCAGTGTGGCCAAAAAAACCAAACCAAAACCAAAACCAAAACAGTCTGAATCAATGAGAAGCTCTTATAATCTAGAGCTAGAACACGCATATAAAATAAAAATTTTAAAATTGTGGTAAAATACACAGAACATAAAATTTACTATTTTAACCATTTTTAAGTGTACAGTTCTGTGGCATTAAGTATATTGAAGTTGTTGGGCAATCATCACCACCTCTGTCTCCAGAACTTTTTCAGCTTTCTCAAATGAAATTCTGTGCTTGTTAAACACTAACCCATTCCTCCCCCCACCCCCAGCCCCTGGCAACCACCATTCTATTTTCTGTCTCTATGAATTTCACTATTCTAGGTACCTCATATAAATAGAAACGTAATGTTTGTTCTTTTGTGACTGGCTTATTTCACTTAGCCTGCCTTCAAGTTTCATCCACATTGTAGCATGTGTCAGAATTTCCTACCCTTTTAAGGCTGAATAATACTCCACTGAATGTATATAACACATTTTGTTTATACATTCATTGGTTTATGGACATTTGGGTTGTTTCCACCTCTTGGCTATTGTGAATAATGCTGCTATGAACATGCGTGTACAAAATTCTCTGAGTTCCTGCTTTCAATTCTTTTGCAATATACACCTAGAAGTGAAACTACTGGATCATAGAGTAATTCTGTTTAACTTTTTGAGGAATCACCATACTGTTTTCCAGAGCAGCTGTACCATTTTCTATTCCTACCGGCAGTGTACATGGATTCCAGTTTCTTGACATCCTCACCAACATGTGTTATTAATATCTGCCTCTTTCATTACAGCAGTTCTAATGGGTATGAAGTGGTATCTCACTGTGATTTTTATTTGCATTTCCCTGATGACTAGTGATGTTCAGTATTTTTTCATGTGCTTATTGACCATTTGTATATCTTCTTCGGAGAAGTCCTCTGCTCATTTTATAATGGGTTGTTTGCTTTTTTGTTGCTGAGAGGTAGGAAATCAAGATATATATATTCTGGCTATTACTACCTTATCAGATAAATGATGTGCAAATATTTTCTCCCATTCTGTGGGTAAATCAGCCAAATTTTATTCTTAACTTAGTCACTAACTTGACATGATTAACGGGTCAATTTCTCTAGACTTCAGTTTTCTCAAATATAAAGTGAGGACAGGGGGTCCCTGGTGGCGCAGTGGTTAAGAATCTGCCTGCCAATGCAGGTGACACAGGTTCGAGCCCTGGTCTGGGAAGATCCCACATGCCACGGAGCAACTAAGCCCGTGTACCACAACTACTGAGCCTGCACTCTAGAGCCCGTGAGCCACAACTACTGAAGCCCTTGTGCCACAACTACTGAAGCCTGCGCGCCTAGAGCCTGTCCTCTGAAACAAGAGAAGCCACCACAATTAGAAGCCCATGCACCGCAATGAAGAGTAGCCCCCGCTCACCGCAACTAGAGAGAGCCCGCACGCAGCAATGAAGACCCAAAGCAGCAATCAATCAATCAATCAATAAAATAAAATAAAAAAATAAAAATAAAGTGAGGATATTAGACTAGATAACCCTTAAGGTTTCTTTCAGTTTCAAAAATCTACGGAACACAGTACTTAACAAGTAAGTTAATATGAGGAAATAAACATTTCCACCACTACTCTCCTTCCAGGCAAATCTGCTTATGCTATTCAGTAGGCCTGGCAAAAATCTTACCATAAAGGTAAGTCCTTAACTAAGAAGGCCTAATAAATCACATGGATTGAATTCTGCCAGGCTAACTGAGAATTCTGTAAAATATGTGATAAACTGAAGTTTGTTTCCATATATATATATATATATATATTCCAATATAAAGAAGAAAAGTGTATAATCGTTACCTTTCAATCAGTAACTTCATTATCTCCTTATTTTCTTGAAAAAGGCAAATGAAGTTGTTTGGCAGGGAAAGATAGTTACATAAATGTTCAAAATGGCTTGTTCCAGAAGCTGCAAATAGAGAAGAAAACAGTTTTGCATATAACAACTAAGAGTAGATCCTATAGGGCAGTAAGCAACAGCAGAGCTTAAAACAAAAAAGGCACGAGATGAAAGAGTTCAATTTTCCTAGGTACATAACCTGTAGGAAGTAAATAAGATAGCACATGGAAGGGATCCACAGAAAATGACATAACTGAAAGTGGAGTCAGGCGACTCCTTTACCAAACTGGTCACAATTTCTTGATGTTTCAGTTTTACCATCTGCAAAATGGGGTACCTGTGTGATATACTTCATGGGGTTATTTGTGAACATTAAATGACAAAAATAACATATGGGTAGCTCTGGAAAAGTATAAGGCAGTATAGAGACATAAGATGATTTCATCACTGAGAGATGGATTTAAACACTAACTTAATCATCACTGAAAATGATTAGGAAGGGTAAATTATTCTCTCAATGGTGCCTGGACAACTAGCTAAATTGAGATGCTATTCAACAAACTTTTAGAGAGCAGCATAACATGCAGGCACCCCATGACATGTGCCAGGCACTATGAGGTACAGTAAACTTTAAGTCTACCTTTACACTACTTTTATGAAATGAATTGAAACAAAACACAAAAAACAACTGTGAAATAGCAAATTAATTCCTACATTAAAATCAGATTTATGGGGCTTCCCTGGTGGCGCAGTGGTTGAGAATCTGCCTGCCAATGCAGGGGACACGGGTTCGAGCCCTGGTCTGGGAAGATCCCACATGCCACGGAGCAACTAGGCCCGTGAGCCACAGCTACTGAGCCTGCGCGTCTGGAGCCTGTGCTCTGCAACAAGAGGGGCCGCGACAGTGAAAGGCCAGCGCACCGCGATGAAGAGTGGTCCCCGCTTGCCACACTAGAGAAAGCCCTCGCATACAAACGAAGACCCAGCACAGCTAAAAAAATAAATAAATAAATAAATAAGTCAGTCAGGAGCTCTTAAAAAAAAAAAGTAAAATAAAAATACAGATATATATAAAAAAAAAATCAGGGGACTTCCCTGGTGGCGCAGTGGTTGAGAATCCACCTGCCAACGCAGGCGACACAGGTTCGAACCCTGGTTCGGGAGGACCCCACATGCCGTGCAGCAACTAGGCCCGTGTGCCACAACTACTGAGCCTGTGCTCTAGAGCCCGTGAGCCATAACTACTTAGCCTGTGTGCCACAACTACTGAGGCCCGCACACCTAGAGGCCGTGCACCGCAACGAAGAGTAGCCCCTGCTCCCCGCAACTAGGGGAGACCCACGCGCAGCAATGAAGACCCAACACAGCCAAAATAAATAAATTAATTAAAAAAAAATCAGATTTATGTGTAATTATGGCTATTTTGAACTTCAAGGCCACATGTTTCACATTAAAAAATACTTGAGGGGGGCAGACAGCAGAAGCAAGAAGAACTACAATCCTACAGCCTGCAGAATGAAAACCACAATCACAAAGTTAGACAAAATGAAAAGGCAGAGGATTATGTCGCAGATGAAGGAACAAGATAAAAACCCCAGAAGAACAACTAAATGAAGTGGAGACTGGCAACCTTCCCGAAAAAGAATTCAGAATAATGATAGTGAAGATGACCCAAGATCTCGGAAAAAGAATGGAGGCAAAGATTGAGAAGATGTAAGAAATGTTTAACAAAGACCTAGAAGAACTAAAGAACAAACAAACAGAGATGAACAATACAATAATTAAAATGAAAAATACACTAGAAGGAATCAATAGCAGAATAACTGAGGCAGAAGACCGGATAAGTGACCTGGAAGACAGAACGGTGGAAATCACTGCCGCAGAACAGAATAAAGAAAAAAAAAGAAAAGAAATGAAGACAGCCTAAGAGACCTCTGGGACAACATTAAATGCACCAACATTTGCATTATAGGGGTCCCAGAAGGAGAAGAGAAAGGACCCAAGAAAATATTTGAAGAGATAAGAGCTGAAAACTTCCCTAACATAGGAAAGGAAACAGTCAACAAAGTCCAGGAAGTGCAGAGAGTCCCAGGCAGGATAAACCCAAGGAGGAGCACACCAAGACACACAGTAATCAAATCGACAAAACTTAAAGACAAAGAAAAAAATCAACAAGGGAAATATGACAAATAACATACAAGGGAACTCCCATAAGGTTATCAGCTGATTTCTCAGCAGAAACTCTGCAAGTCAGAGGGAGTGGCACAATATATTTAAAGTGATGTAAGGGAAGAAACTACAACCAAGAATACTTTACCCAGCAAGGATCTCATTCAGATTTCACAAAGAAATCAAAAGCTTTACAGACAAGCAAAAGCTAAGAGAATTCAGCACTACCAGACCAGCTTTGCAACAAATGCTAAAGGAACTCCTCTAAGCGGGAAAGGGACTAGCAACTTAAAAAATAAAAAACCTTGTAGATACATAGACTGCTGTATCAAAACTGCATGGGAGGGCTTCCCTGGTGGTGCAGTGGTTAAGAATGTGCTTGCCAATGCAGAGGACATGGGTTCGAACCCTGATCCAGGAAGATCCCACATGCTGTGGAGCAACTAAGCCTGTACACCACAACTACTGAGCCTGTGTTCTAGAGCCCGCGAACCACAACTACTGAGCCCATGTGCCACAACTACCAAAGCCTGCACGCCTAGAGCCCGTGCTCTGCAACAAGAGAAGCCACCACAATGAGAAGCCTGCACACTGCAATGAAGAGTGGCCCCCGCTTGCTGCAACTAGAGAAAGCCTGCACGCAGCAACGAAGACCCAATGCAGCTGAAAATAAATAAGTAAAACAACAACAACAACAACAAAAAAAGTGCATGGGAACAGCAAAACCAAAACCTACGATAGATACACATACAAAAAAGAAAAAGCAACCCAAACACAACACTAAAGATGATCATCAAAACATAAGAGAAGAGAACAAAAGAAGAAGGGAAGAAAAAAGACCTACAAAAACAAACCCAAAACAATTAAGAAAATGGCAATAGGAATACACATATTGATAATCACCTTACATGTAAATGGATTAAATGCACCAATCAAAAGACACAGACTGGCTGAGTGGATACAAAAACAAGACCCATATACATGCTGTCTACAGGAGACCCACCTCAGACCTAGGGACCTATACAGACTGAAAGTGAGATGGAAGAAGGTATTCCACGCAAATGGAAATCAGAAGAAAGCTGGAGTAGCAATACTCATATCAGACAAAATAAACTTTAAAATAAAGACTGTTATAAGAGACAAAGAAGGACACTACACAATGATCAAGGGATCAATCCAAGACGAAGATGTAACAACTGTAAATATATATGCACCCAACAGAGGAGCACCTCAATATATACGGCAAATACTAACAGCCATAAAGGTAGAGATCGACGGTAACAAAATAATACTGGGAGACTTTAACATCTCATTTTCATCAATGGACAGATCATCCAGACAGAAAATCAATAAAGAAGCACAGGCCTTAAATGACACATTAGACCAGATGGACTTAACTGATATTTATAGAGCATTTCATCTAAAAGCAGCAGAATACACTTTCTTCTCAAGTGCACACAGAACATTCTCCAGGATTGACCACATGCTAGGCCACAAGGCGAGCCTCGGTAAATTTAAGAAAACTGAAATCATATCAAGCATCTTCCGATAACAATGTTATGAGGTTAAAAATAAACTATAAGAAAAAAACTACAAAAAACACAAACACATGGAGGATAAACAATATGCTACTGAACAACCAATGGATCACTGAAGAAATAAAAGGGGAAATAAAAAAATACCTAGAGACAAATGAAAGCACAACAATCCAAAATCTATGGGATGCAGCAAAAGCAGTCGTAAGAGGGAAGTTTATAGCAATACAATTTTACCTCAGGAAACAAGAAAAATCTCAAATAAACAACCCAAACTTACACTTAAAGCAACTAGAGAAAGAAGAACAAACAAAACCCAAAGTTAGTAGAAGGAAAGAAATCATAAAGATCAGAGCAGAAATAAATGAAATAGAGACAAAGGAAGTAAGAGCAAAGATCAATGAAACTAAAAGCTGGTTCTCTGAAAAGATAAACAAAACTGATAAACCTTTAGCCAGACTCATCAAGAAAAAAAGGGAGAGGACTCAAATCAATAAAATTCGAAATGAAAAAGGAGAAGTTATAACAGACACCACAGAAATACAAAGGATCATAAGACACTACACGTGGCTATATGCCAATAAAATGGACAACCTGGAAGAAATGGACAAATTCTTAGAAAGGTACAGTCTCCCAAGACTGAACCAGGAAGAAATAGAAAATATGAACAGACCAATCACAAGCACTGAAATTGAAGCTGTGATTAAAAATCTTCCGACAAACCAACGTCCAGGACCTGATGACTTCACAGGAGAATTCTACCAAACATTTAGAGAAGAGCTAACACCTATCCTTCTGAAACTGTTCCAAAAAATTGCAGAGGAAGGAAAACTCCCAAACTCATTCTATGAGGCCGCCATCACCTGGATACCAAAACCAGACAAAAATACCACAAAAAAAAAGAAAATTACATGCTGGGACTTCCCTGGTGGCGCAGTGGTTTAAGACTCCGCGCTCCCAATGCAGGGGGCCCGGGTTTGATCCCTGGTCAGGGAACTAGATCCCACGTGCATGTTGCAACTGAGAGTTTGCATGCCACAACTAAGAAGCCCGTATGCTGCAACTAAGGAGCTGGTGAGCTGCAACTAAGGAGCCCACCTGCTGCAACTAAGACCTGGCACAACCAAATAAACAAATGTTAAAAAGAAAAAAGAAAAAAAAAGAAAGAAAGTTAGAGGCCAATATCACCGATGAACATAGACACAAAAAGTCTCAACAAAATACTAGCAATCTGAATCCAACAATACATTAAAAGGATCATACACCATGATCAAGTGGGATTTATCCCAGGGTACAAGGATTTTTCAGTATCTGCAAATCAATCAGTGTGATATACCACATCAACAAATTGAAGAATAAAAACCATATGATCATCTCAAAAGATGCAGAAAAAGCTTTTGACAACATTCAGCACCCATTTATGATAAAAGCTCTCCAGAAAGTGGGCACAGAGGGAACATACCTCAACATAATAAAGGCCATATACAACAAACCTATAGCTAACATCATACTCAATGGTGAAAAGCTGAAAGCATTTCCTCTGAGATTAGGAACAAGACAAGGATGTCCACTCTCACCACTTTTATTCAACATAATTTTGGAAGTCCTAGCTATGGCAATCAGAGAAGAAAAAGAAATAAAAGGAATCCAAATTGGAAAAGAAGAAGTAAAATCGTAACTGTTTGCAGATGACATGATACTATATACATAGAAAATCCTAAAGATGCCACCAGAAAACTACTAGAGCTCATCAATGAATTTGGTAAAGTTGCAGGTTACAGAATTAATACACAGAAATCTGTTCCATTTCTATACACTAACTATGAAAGATCAGAAAGAAAATTCAAGAAACAATCCCATTTACCACTGCATCAAAAAGAATGAAATACCTAGGAATAAACCTACCTAAGGAGACAAAAGATCTGTACTTGAAAACTATAAGACACTGATGAAAGAAATCGAAGAAGACACAAACAGATGGAAAGATATACCATGTTTGTGGATTGGAAGAATCAATATTGTCAAAATGACTATACTACCCAAGGCAATCTACAGATTCAATGGAATCCCTATAAAATTATCAATGGCATTTTTCACAGAATTAGAACAAAAAATCTTAAAATTTGTATGGAGATACAAAAGACCCCAAATAGCCAAAGCAATCTTGAGAAAGAAAAACGGAGCTGGAGGAATCAGGCTCCCTGACTTCAGACTATACTACCTATAGTCATCAAAATAGTATGGTACTGGCACAAAAACAGATATATAGATCAATGTAACAGGATAGAAAGCCCAGAAATAAACCCACACACCTATGGTCAATTAATCTATGACAAAGGAGGCAAGACTACACAACAGTGGAAAGACAGTCTAGTCTCTTCAACAAATGGTGCTGGGAAAACTGGTCAGCTACATGTAAAAAAAATGAAATTAGATGGTTCTTTAACACCATACACAAAATAAGCTCAAAATGGATTAAAGACCTAAATGTGAGAACAGATACTATAAAACCCCGAGAGGAAAACATAGGCTGAACACTCTCTGACATAAATTGCAGCAATATCCTTTTCGATCTGTCTCCCATAATAATGGAAATAAAAACAAAAATAAACAAATGGGACCTAATTAAACTCAAAAGCTTTTGCACAGCAAAGGAAACCATAAACAAAATGAAAAGACAACCCACAGATTGGGAGAAAATATTTGCAAATGATGTGACCAACAAGGGATTAGTCTCCAAAATTTACAAACACCTCATGAGGCTTAATATCATCAAAACGAACAACCCAATCAAAAAATGGGCAGAAGACCATTATATAGACATTTCTCCAAAGAAGACAGATGAGAAGATGTTCAACATCGCTAATTATTAGAGAAATGCAAATCAAAACTACAATGAGATATCACCTCACACCAGTCAAAATGGCTATCATCAAAAAATCCACAAACAATAAATGCTGGAGACAGTGTGGAGAAAAGGGAACCCTCCTACACTGTCGGTGGGAATGTAAATTGGTACAGCCACTATGGAGAACAGTATGGAGGTTCCTTAAAAAACTAAAAATAGAGCTATCATTTGACCCTGCAATCCCACTCCTGGGCATATATCCAGAGAAAAACATGGTCTGAAAGGATACACGCACCCCAGTGTTCACTGCAGCACTGTTTACGATAGCCAAGACATGGAAGCAACCTAAATGTCCATCGACAAAGGAATGGATAAAGCAAATGTGGTACATATATACAATGGAATATTGCTCAGCCATTAAATAGAATGAAATAATGACATTTGTAGCAACATGGATGGACCTAGAGATTGCCATACTGAGTGAAGTCAGTCAGAGAAAGAGAAATATCATATGATATCCTTTATATGTGGAATCTAAAAAGAAATGATACAAAGGAACTTATTTACAAAACAGAAAGAGGCTCATAGACTTAGAGAACAAACTTACGGTTACCGGGGGGGAAGGGTGGAGGGAAGGGACAGTCAGGGAGTTTGGGATCGACATGTACACACTGCCATAATTAAAATGGATAACCAACAAGGACCTACTGTATAGCACAGGGAACCCTGCTCAATGTTATGTGGCAGCCTAGATGGGAGGGGAGTTTGGATATATGTATATGTACGGCTGAGTTGCTTTGTTGTGCACCTGAAACTATCACAACATTGTTAATCGGCTATATTCCAATATAAAATCAAAAGTTAAAAAAAAAAAAGCAACAAAAAACCACACCTGAATTTGTCACTTTTCACTTTTTAAAATCTGAACAACCCAGTTTATGAATAATATACAATTGAACAATTTTAACACCTGAAAGCAAAACAAGTACATTTTTGTACATGTACAAAATCAGTACATTTACTGACATCCAAATAAAATCAGATATTTACATAAATATGCATCTAATTCTATAATCTGTACATCACCACAGTCAATTAGCTATGACCTAAACTTTTAATAAGTTTTCATTTTTGCAATGCACTTTAATTCTTAACTTGCTAGAGTGAAAGACTACATACATTTCCTACATTTTGAAAGAAATTAGAAATTACCTTGAATTTCAGGTGGGGAAGGAACTCCATTTAAGTAATGGAAAAACAAAGCAGAACACCTAAGGAAAGGCATGATTCCAGCTCTGACATTCCTCAACAGATGCCAACCAGAGTGCATTTCTTTCAAGGCACTGTGAAAGAGAAAAATGATAACTTGGAAATGTAATTAAAAAATGGTCATTCTAGTTATAGCACAGTGTGAAAACAGACAACTACTATTTGGAATTGATAGCACGTTGGCTTAAAAGGTATGGGTAGCCCTAACTATTACAGGACGTCAGGTATAATTGGTGATATACCCTCCAATGCTGTTATTAAAATTTATAAAAGTTATATAGCTATATAAAGAGAAAATTTGGAAAATAAAAAAACTATCCACTATTCTATAACCTTATATCAGCAGGTATTACTTTGGCAAACTATTTTCATACTAATCTGTCTTACACAGTTGTACTTGTAACATATAAAATTTAAAATTAACATGATTTTCAGATCATAAACCATAATTTTATTGGAATTTTAATATTCTGGATAACATCAATCATAACCTACACTAAATTACTTCCCTGTAAGCAAACTCTTAGATTGCTTTAAATTCTTTGCTAATATAAATAATATCAGTGTACATCTTTATGTCTATAGGTTTTTCTATATGTTGGATTATTCTGCTAGTGTGGATTCTCAGAAATGGGATAACTTAGTCAAAGAACAAACAGTATGGTTCTTGACATATACTGTTAGAAAGCCAAGTGAAGGGACTTATCTGGTGGCTCAGTGGTTAAGAATCTGCCTGCCAATGCAGGGGACACGGGTTCAAGCCCTGGTCTGGGAAGATCCCACATGCCGCGGAGCAACTAGGCCCATGCGCCCCAGCTACTGAGCCTGTGCTCTAGAGCCCACAAGCCACAACTACTGAGCTGGCACGCCACAACTATTGAAGCCCACATGCCCTAGAGCCCGTGTGCTGCAACTACTGAGCCCACGTGCCGCAACTACTGAAGCCTGTGTGCTGCAACTACTGAAGCCCGTGTGACTAGAGCCAGTGCACCACAACAAAAGAAGCCACTGCAATGAGAAGCCCATGCACCACAAGGAAGAGCAGCCCCCGCTCGCCGCAACTAAAGAAAGTCAGCGCGCAGCAACGAAGACCCAACACAGCCAAAAAAAAAAAAAAAAAGAAAGCCAAGTGAAACTGTCGTAACCAAATCACAATGACTCCAATAACATGAGGTTCTAAGAATGTCACTGCACTCCTGCCAGCCCTGGATATACCTTAAAAATGTGTGGGAAGTGCTGTATATTACTCCTCTCTCAGAGATTTCCAATCATGTTAGTATATTAAAAATTGAGAAGTCCTGCAGGTCACTCCCCCATCTCTTATTTTAAACATATCAACAGACAGCAATTTCCCTTATTTAACAAATGAATTCGTTTTTCATACTACCACCTCCTAATATTTGGGGAACTGCCTATCATGTAAAGATTACGACCTCACCTTCCTGTATACTGGTGAAGTGTTTTATACAAAGCAAGAACTGCTAATTCTTCTTCCCCAGAAGCATTTTCTTGATCCATGCCATTCTCTTCTGAAAGATAAGGCAATATTAGTACTCTGTATTTGCCTACTAAGTGGATTGATGATCACACCATTTAAGCACTCAAATATATTCATACACTCACATGTAATATGAAAACACTCTCACAAAACACACAGAACTTTAATCCCTCAGATCAGAACATAGTATTGATCTCCATCCTAACAAGGAGCCCCTTAGGGAGAGGAAGTCAAAGTGCCTCAGGGTGCCAGGCAGCAAGCGGTGAGTAAAATCTGCTAAATATACAGCCTGTGGTACTCAAATATTACTAAACTTATGAAATAAAAAAATAAGTAAAAACATTCACATCACTAAGGTTTTTAACAGAAGGGAAATTGTTTCAAAAATTTTCACATGAGGATAAACAGGATTTTACTGTTTATTTTACTAATTACTACTACAAGTAGCCTAATTATAGTTTATATATTACTCTCATCCAAGCACCTTTTCCTTTAGTACTTTTTTTTTTTTTTTTTTAGTACTTTTTTTTTAAGCTGAAAGAACTCCAGTACTTCAAGAATCTGACAAAAAGGAGTTACCTGTACATGAGGTAAGTAAGATCTGTATGATGTGTGCCATAGTAACCAGATGGAAAATGTGAAGGTCCCCAGTGCCAAGGCTGATCCCTGAAAAATCTTGACACTGCAATGCCGGGAAGGCGAGCACCAAGCCCACCTGGATACCAAATACAGAAGGTCAGACGGAGCACCTTTCCTTTCACAGCTGAACACGTTTCCATTTTCTTAATGTGATCTCTTTGTGAGCTCAGTCCCTCCCCTTAAGAAATCTCTGTTCTTAAAGGGTACACATGTTAGAAATTCCACTAGGATTGACTAAAGAAAATTATTTAGAGCGTTATTATTTCATTTGATGGGCATTATTATTTCGTTTATCCAGTGATTCCCCTATATATAGTTTATTGTTAATAATAACAAAAATAAAACTTGAAATCTTTCTAGGTAGTGAGCAATGGAAAAAGCATGAGTTTTGGACCCACAAAGATCTAGGTATGAATCCAAGATCCTCTTATGAACCTTTTAGACAATTCCTTTGAGTCTCAGTTTCCCTGTTGGTAAGCTGGCGATAATATACGTGTTTTTAATACCTCAGTAATAAGGATGTAAGGACTAAATGAAGATGAATGTGAAAGCAGTCAGGTATACAATAAATGCTAGCTCTCTTGTTAGCCTCCTGCTGCCTGTATGGTGGTGTCAGTGGTGGTGGTTTTCAGAGGAGCAATGGGAACAATAACAATGGCTAACATTTACTAGGGACACATTGCTCTAAGCTCTTTACATTGATTATCCCACTGAGTTTTGACACAGTTATATCAGGTAGGTATTAACCAACTTACAGGCACAGAATATGATGCCCAAAGAGATTAAGGGGGCAGCACTTGGGGCTGCTGTGCGTGGTGGTACACTCAGTGTCCTGAGTAAGGGGACCTGGTTGAGGTGGGGCTGAACTTCAGCCTGGCCAGTGCTGAGCTGGCACCACCCGCACCTGCTCAGAAGACATGACTTTCCCTAAACCACACAGAGAGACTGTTGCTAAGCAGTGTTACCAGAGGGCTGTATCTGCCCCAGAGCACCGTATGGGTTGGCAGCAGCCCTTACATTACTAGTGCTTTTTACTTCTCTAGAGTGAAAAGCATAGAGAGGTTACATTACTGACCTCAGCCACAAGGCAAAAATAAGACAGATTGGATTAGACACCCAGGTCAAGTCTCTCAACTGGATTCCTTAACATTTTCTTTGTGAGGATCTTCAGAAAAGAATTATACTCGGAAGTAGTAAGAATAATAGCTGATAATTCCTCTTGTCTGCCTCTGCATTACTCATCAAGTCTAAGATAAAGCTATATAATATGATAAAAATTTCAAACACAAATTACAAGATACCCACCAATAAATGAAACATGTCGATATCTAATATGCATGGAAGGTCTCCGTGGTTGTCACCAGGCACCAATGCTAATGTTTAAAGAAAAATACATGAGCACATATTATATGTCAATGTAAGTATTAAATTATTTTTAAAATGCATATAATCTAGTTTAAATTTATTTTTTGCAAGCTATATATGAATTCATGAGCTAGAACTTGTATATAAGACAAACAGTATTACCAAAATATTTCTTTCAAAATGGAGGGAAGTTTCACCACTAAAAACAAAACTACAGAAGATGAGAAATTATCATAACATATATGGTACATGTATTAATACTCACATGCAAAAAGTTTACAAAAGTGT
Organism: Balaenoptera musculus; assembly: GCF_009873245.2. Classification (NCBI taxonomy): domain Eukaryota; kingdom Metazoa; phylum Chordata; class Mammalia; order Artiodactyla; family Balaenopteridae; genus Balaenoptera; species Balaenoptera musculus. Next base: position 32,636,373 of record NC_045795.1, read on the forward strand.
CCTTGTACCACTGAAAGTGATGCCACTGTCCAATGTGCTGCAGCAAATCTTGTTAGTGACCTAAGACAGTCATCCTGAAATAAAGAGATGACAAAATTAACAAAGAAGCCAGCATATGAAGTAGTTCTCCTCTTTCAGGAATGTTAGTTCAAAGCACAGCTAGTTGAAGTAAAGCTGGATGCACAGTGAAATCTCTAGATGGTATGGAACTGAATCTATGACATCTTTAATGGCATGTCTCTAACATGGAATGCATGGAATGGAAAATATCTAATTGTATGCTGAATAAAACAAGGCTATCTCCTGTTACCATGCTGCTAGTTCTCTGTGGAAAAGTTAAGAAGGACACATACGTCAAGACAGACAGCAAACAAAAGAGACTCCCAGGAATGTGATGCAGTATTTCTTTATATTTAGTCTAAATAAATACTCTAAAATGTGGGAAACACTTCAAATACTGGGGAAACTACGTGCAAGAAGATGGTTGTACAAAACAGGGTTCCTGTAAACATCAAGAACTGTTATGGAGACTATGTAGGAACAATGAGAAAACTCTTAATGTAAAGTGAAGAATGGAGTAGAAACAAAACTACATGTAAATATCCATTATAATAAAGTATAAACATGTTAATGAAAAAGACAGATGGGTGATTGACTTAAGTTTTTTCTTCCTGCTTAATTCTCTATTTTCTAAATTTTTTGTAATGTTGTTTGGTTCAATAGATATTGAGGACCTACCATACGCTAGTCTTGGTTTTGAAGATCTCAAAATGAAAACTCACTCCCCCACCCCCTGCTCTTAAGGAGCTCACAGCCTTGAGGGTGGGAAGGAAAAGAAAAGGTGGGGAGGGGACAGCTAAAGGAGGCAGCATCACAGATGAGGTATACCCCACTTCATGGCTCAGAAATTTCCCAGTGAAGGCAAAGCTTGAAGAACTTCTTAAAGAGGAGTCATCTGCTTAGGGCACTCGAGCAGAGGCAAAAGACTGGGACTAGCATTTGGGGACCAGTAATGATTCTGCAATCCTGGCCCATGGATGTGGGGATTGGCAGGAGGTGAGTGATAATGGAGAAGTAACATTTAAGAGATATGATCAGGGTTACTTTTTAGAGAACCTCTCTGATAATATATTAGGAGAGAGTGAGATTCAGGGTAGAGACAGTTACAATAATCTAGGCAAGAAAAGATATAGGGGCTGAACCAAATCAGCAGAAGTAGGAATGGAAGAACTAGGACAAATATGCAGGAGAGAAATTCAACAAACTCTGCTGATCAGTTGGATACGAACATCCAGACCAAATGATGCATCCAAAAGGACTTGCAAGTTTCTGGCTTGGTCACCTGGATGGACAGTGGTGACATTACCTAAGACTCTAAATATAGGAAGAAAAATTAATTTGGATTGTTCAGTTTGAGGTATCCTTAGGAGATCCAGGTAAAAAAATGAAACAGGCACTGAGAGATAATAGATCTGGTTTAGAGATAAACAGGTGGGAATCATTTGGATATAACTGGAATCAGAGACATAGATGGGGCTGACCAGGGAAGAGTATCAGATGATTGAGTCATGGGCCAAACTCTGGGGGTTTAAAATAACATTTACAGCACAAAGGAGGGAAAGCAGACTGAGAAGGAGCCGCCAGAAAGGTAGGGAGAAAACCAGGAATGTCTCAGAAATCAAGAGAGAAAATGAGTTTCAGAAAGAAGCAGTTATCAGAATTAAGTAAATAGAATGTCAAATAAGGGCTGAAAAATGCCCACTCACAATGATAATGAGATCATTTGGTGAACTTGGCAAGAGGTGTTTCCGAAAAGTGAGAAAGTGTTGGCGAGGGGTGGTGGTGGTGAAGCCAAACTGCAGGGAGTTGAAAAGTGAAGAGTTAGCAAGAAATTGGAGCCAGAGTATACATTATTGTTTAAAGATGTTTCGCTGTGTATAAAATTTCTCTTAGGATGTGAAGTGAAATTAAAAACTGTAGGTGCTATTTATCTGTATTTAAACATTTTTCATTGCATGGTGAAATAAGTGAAATATGCTTTAAAATGGCTTGCTTGGTCATAAAAAGGAATGAAAAAGCTAGGGTGATAGAAGATAATATTGAGGGCAAGAGTAAGAGGAGGAACAATGGAGCACACTTGTGAACAGGGCAAGTGCCAGGAGTGAAAGAGGTAGAAGAAGGGATAACTGATGGAGAGGGGATGGATTCCAAACAATAGATGGAAAGATAAGCTACTTTTCCCGGAGGTCCCTTATCCTCTGATATAGGAGGGAAAGGTCAGTGGAGAGGTACGTAAATTTGAAAAGCGCAAGTCAAAAAAATAGAATGAGTTCGTCCCTAATGGCTATATACTTTAAAAAATTAAATTTCTCTTATGAACGTAGAAAAAAAACTTAGATAAAATATTAGCAAATCAAATATAATCATATACAAAAAGGATACTCTACATGACCAAGTTGGGATTATTTCAGGAATGCAAGGTTGCTTTAACAATCAACATAAACAGATTACACAAAATCATATTAGCAGAAAAACAGATGAAGAGCCAACAGTGTACCAAAGAGGCAGAGTGAAGTACACAGAATCAAGAAAATGTGTAAGAACTGCCTTAAAAACCAGACAAAATAAACTCTATTCTATACATTTGTGATTGCCTTTTCAATATCAGCATACTTACCAACTCTTATTTACTGTAGCAAAAGAATGTCAGTCAACATTGATAGTCATATCCCAATCCATCATATATCACAGTTAAGAATACAGGGAACTGCTATTCTGCTGATTTACCACAAAGATACAATTCAGGGCAGTTTTAATACCAGGGTCTACTCCTACATATTCCAATTTATTAAGTCAAAGTGACCAGGTATCTGTATTTTTAAAAAACTCCAAAGAGTTAGGGCTCTTACATCAGTGGTTCTCAATCCTGGCCTCGGGGTAGGGGGAAGCTTTTAAAAAAATATTAATGCCTGGGGCCTGTCTCCAGAGATTCTGATTTAACTGACCCATAGTAGGGCCTAGGCACTTTTAAAAGCTCCCCAGGTGATTCTACGTGAATAAAATTACATGCACTTTTATGATTATAAGTTTGAATGGTTAAGTAGAAGAAGCAGCTGACACTAGCTACATTGTAAAAATTAGCAAGCTTTAATTGTATATTCCTTCACTTTTCTAGGCATTAAATGTACTGTTTTGACATTAATTTGTACTTATTTACATGTTGCTTATAATGGGTAGTCAAATGTGGTAGAGGGTATGTTCTGATCTCTATTTCCAACTACGGCACTAAAAATTCAAGAACAAGCACTTTGTTTTTAGTTCCCCATCCCCCCATCTTTTCACATGTTTAACCAAAAGAGATGAAGTCTATTTAAAAGAAAAATAATGAAAATTAAATTATAAACATTACGTCTTCAGTATTGTTACAGAAAATGGGTTCTACCTCAAAAGGAGTGAACCTATGCTTAAATAACCATTTCAGGTTTTTTGGATTAAAAAAAGCAGAACAATCTAATTTCTACTCCACCATTCCATGAATTGAGTAAACTGATAACTTACCAGTCTGCAAGGCAAAGGACTGAACAACGGTTTCTCTTCATCACTTAAAATTCTTTCTGAGGATTAAAAGTGGTAAAGATGGTAAATTTTATGTTTTGTACATTTTATTACAAGTTTAAAAAAAAGTAAAAAAAAATTCTTTCTCCCAAAAGCACAATATTGTCAGGTTTTAAAATCTTTAAGTCATTTCACAAGAATTAACTTTGAGTAAGAAGTAAAAATGAGGAAACATTCCCTTAACTGACAAGAAGCTATAACCACCACTAAAATGAGTTCTCTGTTGCTGTGGTTAATTTATAAACTGTCAATCTAATATTTTGTCAGCACACTACATTTCCTGCTCCAAAGTCTTTATATTATTTGATATTGTTGCCCACTTTAAACATCTCTGTTTAAATACAGGATTCTACACACAACTCATGTCAATGTATGTTTGAGATTTAAAGACACAACTCTGAATCTCTTACCTATGCTTTGGATGGTGTACGCGCAACTACCCCAGCACATTATGGGGACACGGGGATCCTCTTCATTGGGATGAACCTTTAGTCCCACCTTATAAGTAGCAGTTCCAAATGTTGTTAGCATTTCTTTTATGCTTTCAGAATAAGGATTCCTGAAGTGAACATGTACAGGATCAGGATTAGCTCAAAACAATGTACTCACATCAATCAAAGGGCTCAGTTTGATTCACTTTGTTATAAAGCAGAAGCTAACACACCATTGTAAGGCAATTATACTTCAATAAAGATGTTTAAAAAAAAAAAAAAAAAGGGGCTCAGTTTCTTAACAGATATTTTCTATGTTGGAACTGAACCACTGAAACTACCTAAAGATAGTTGTATGAAAAGGGGGAATGAAAGACATGCAAACGGTCCCTGCCTGAGAGGGGTTATGCTCTACTTGGGTTGGCAGCAGTGAGGCACAGGCCTGAAAACAAGGTATTAGGGTGAAGGTCTACACACTGAACTATTGGATCCTGGACCTCTTCCCCATCTCAAGAACACCAGCAATGTGTACCCACTGCCATAGATTTTAGTTTCTCCAGTGAAGAATTCTCAGGAAAAGTCGTTTTTACACATTGACATTTGGGGGTCCCAAGTGAAAGACTGGTGGGGGCCTGATCACCTCATTGTGAGGCTCATAGGTCAGCAAGCTCCAACCTGCCCACCAGGTATCCAGTGAGCTTCTTAGTGCCTTGTTCTTGAAGTCACCGAAGGACCAATAAATATTTAAGAAAAGAAACATCAAAGACATAAACACCAAAATAAGCAGAAAAAAGGAACTCAGGGAAAACAGAGACAGGGTAGAAAACAACCAATTTATAAAAAAATTAGGGGACTTCCCTGGTGGCGCAGTGGTTAAGAATCTGCCTGCCAATGCAGGGGACACGGGTTCGATCCCTGGTCCGGGAAGATCCCACATGCCGTGGAGCAACTAAGCCTGTGCGCCACAAATACTGAGCCTGCGCTCTAGAGCCCACGAGCCACAACTACTAAGCCTGCGTGCCACAACTACTGAAGCCCATGGGCTTAAAGCCTGTGCTCCGGAACAAGAGAAACCACCACAATGAGAAGTCTGCACACCGCAACGAAGAATAGCCCCTGCTCGCCGCAACTAGAGAAAGCCCGTGTGCAGCAGTGAAGACCCAATGCAGCCACACATACATACCTACATACACACCTACCTACATACATACATAAATAAATAAATAAATAAATAAATAAATAAATAAGGGGATCAGTCCAAGAGGGCCAAGAATGAACTAACAGTAGGACTACCTCAAAGAATGGAAAAACCAAGAGGAGAAAATTATCTAAGGAACAAAATAAAACATTCCCCAACCTGAAGGGTATGAATCTTCAAAGAGCCTGTTGAAAACGTGGTGAAATGAATGAAGAAAGACTCACATGTCAAGGAATATCACAGAGAAATTTCAGAACATTGGTAATTAATGAGACAATAACAACAGTTTCCAGAAGTAATAAAGTTACAAAGGAACAGGAATCAGAATGGTGTTAATTTCTCAGTGGGTGCTAGAAGTCAGTAAACACTGCCTTCAAAATCTAGATGTAAAGTTACTTCTAACCTATAATTCTATACCCAAACCATCCATCAAGCATATGGATACAATAATAAATGTATTTTCAGACATGGAAAATTTAACACCCAGGCACCTTTTCTTAGGAATCTGCTGAGAGATGCAACATGAGGGAGTAAATTAAGAAAGGAAGGAGAGGACTTCCCCAGTGGTCCAGTGGTTAAGATTCCGCACTCCCAAAGCAGGGGGTGTGGTTTCAATCACTGGTCAGGGAACTAAAATCCCACATGCCACAGGTGCGGCCAAAAAAAAAGAGAGAGAGAAGGATACAAGATCCGGCAAACAAGAGGAGCAGGGCTAGGGGAAGTCTCAGGGTGACAGCTGTGCCCTGTCCTGATTGGCGTGGGAGGGCAAAGGCTGTGGGAGGAGGGCTCCAGGAAGGAAGATCATCTGATGAATCTGAGCACTGATAGCTACTGCTAGGCATCTGACAGGTCTATTGCAACGTTTAGGGGAAAAAAGAGTATTATATACATAGAAAACCAAGTATATGAAAAAAAATAAGGTAATTATTAACCACAGGAAAACAAAATTGTATAAGAAAGGAAATTTAACATACAACTTATCAGTAGAAACAATTATAATATAAAAACTGACAAATGATTTAACCAAAAATTGTGAAATAACTCTATAGGTAGACTGGCAAGGAATAGTGAATAGGGTAGAGGTCAAAGTTGAATCCTAAATTACTAGTCAACAGAAAGATACTGTTTAAAAAAATAATAAATCAAGACACAGCTGATTAAGCATTTTAATTAGAAATATGGAAGTACGTAGCAGAAGAAACAAAATGACAGGACTGGGGATAGGGAGGAGGAATTTGAGAGGCACAGGACTGATGTTCTTTCTGTTTAAGCCCTCCAGTAGTATTTTTACTGAGTAATTTAGTATTTGCCAGGCACAGCTTCCAGGTAACGTTAAATGTATTGTCATTTTATCTTTATAACACTTATGAGGTAGATATTATTATCTTCCCTTTACAAATGAGGAAACTGAGTGAGATACAGAGAGGTCAAGCAATTTGCACAAAGTTGCACAGCTTATAAGCAGTGGTGCTGGAACTGAACAAAAGCAGTCTAGCTCTAGAATCTGGGTTATACCTTGTAACTTACTGGCTATGGGTAAAATTGGGCTGAAAACACTCTGGTTTTGGTCCTGAGTTACTAAGAGGTTGGTGGGGCCATAAATAGAAAACAGAAGTCAGAAGGAAGCATGGGCTTTGGTGGGGGAGCTGAGCAGCTTAGGTTTAGATGTACTGATGAGGTGTTGTCAAGGAGAGCCAGATAAAGGGGTGTAGGAGGGAGTCAGGAACATAGACTAGGAGAGGTTTGTGAGAATTAAACATGCCATGTAGTTCTTAGGTTTTTATCAATACACCTGCAGTAAATATTCTTAAGTCTCAGAATTCAAGATCAGTGCCCTATAACATTTTGCTCCCTAACTTGACAAACGATATTCTTACTAACTGCTCACTTAATTTTTCATTTCAAGTGGGCCAAATTTAAAAGGAATAATATACTCACTTAGGATGAAAATCAGGCCTAAATCCTTCAGGGAGCTGCAATTCATCCACATTTTCTAAATTCCTTGATAAGGCAGTATCTACAGAAACAAGCATTTTATACTATTATTCTTTAGTCCACAATATTTCTATAAATTTCAGTCATAAATTTCATTCTAAATTTAGGTCAAAGAAATTAAAAACAATGGGAAAAATTCCCATTAATGAAAACCAGTATAATATATATTCAAAGCATGAGAAACACTATTGCTCTGGATGACCTAGGTACCTTCTTCAGTCACCTGTGCTTCTCCTGAAAAGTAAAGCCACTGGAATGTAGCTAGGGAAGGTAAGAAAAGGAAGAGTATGCTGTTTTGTTTCCTTATAAACCAATGGTATAAATTCTGCTCAGACTGCTTTCCCTCAAGGTCGGAAGTGCAGTGCATGTCTATCAAACTTGGGAAGCCCTTGGTAATGCCAACAATATAGTGAGTCAGCCCACAGAGAATAAAGCCAGCTCTTCCATACTCAGTTACATCTCCCCCACCCCCAGAAGCTCTTCAATAAAATGGGGGAGTAAGTAAGAAGTATTTATCATAAACTTCACATGAGCTTGTGTGTTTTCAAGGAATAAGGAGTAATGTAGCAGATTCAAATTTAGTTCATTAAGACAAAGAAAATTAGAGAAAGTCAAATTTTAAAGTGAGAGGTTTCACTTTTAAAATATTTTAAAACAATTTATTCTGAAACTATATTTCCCAATGGTCTCAGACGTTAGGGAAAAATGAAAGCAGGTTATCAGAACTTACTAGGAGTATTTTCTTCTTTCCTAAGAACCTGTAATGCTTTTATTTGCTGAGATATTGTTCTAATCCACTGAGTCAGATTTGGTTGGTCTGAAAAATGTAACCTGCTAGAAAAGATTATAGAGAGTGTTTAGTATTCTGTTGCTGCTTAGTTTAAGATACAAAAAGACTCCTTAAATGATCACAGGTATATTTTAGACACACTTCAAATATTAAAAAAACAAAAAAACAATAAAAAAACCTAGGGGAAAATTTGTTGCTTTTTAAAAAGTCAGAATAGATATTTACCAATGGAAATGAAAATACATTATTCGTCAATACGACGCTAATAATTATTAGCAACACAGTGAATTATTTGTCAAATATTTCACTTTTTTGGTACTGGAATTTATTAGTATTTCTTAAATATCACAATCACCACACCACGGACACTATTTATTGAGTGCTTATTATGTTGCAAGCACTTAGTTATGTTGTAAGCATTTTACAGTATTATATTTAATCCTCAGAATCTTCTTAATGAAATAGGTTATATTATTGTCCCCATTTTACAGATGAGGAAACTGAGGTTTAGAGCTATGTTACTTGACTAAAGCCATATATGGGACAGATGTGGCATTCAAACCCAGCTATATCAGACTCCACAGCCTGTGTTCTTTTAACAAATGTGCCGTAACTGACTCTCCTGGGAAAAAAAGCAAAACCTGAACCACAAAAGTGATTGTTTTCTCCTTACATGCAGAGAATTCTTAACCTAACAATGACTAATTTCTTTACCAGTTCAAATGCAGGTATAAGTCAGCACCATGATATGCTTTTTTGATTAAAAAGCATGAGCTTACATGCATATCTAATGGTATTTTAAGAACACTGTGTGGTAGCATAGACTAAGACACCATGGTTTTAACTCCTAAAATTGAAGAGAAAAAAACTGACCCTGCTTTATTTAAACCCAAATAGTAGCACAGAAATAAACAGATGATTCATATTCACAAAACTCAAATTAGTATTTGTGAATGTAAGACAGATACCATAACTGAGTAACAAAGGTCAGGTTTGAAGAGGAGACACTACCAAATTCATATCTGAAATGAGTATGTCTAATACTCCTATTAACTAAAAGTGCACTAAAAATTATGAAATGACAAAAACTTTGTATTTTAAATACACTAACAGATTTTCACTTTTTGGTCCAATTTTTGAATTGGCCAGTAAATTGCAAAAAATTATATTTAATTGTTAGTATGTTCAATAATGTCAGTTTGAGCTGCCCCTTCTACCCCTAGCAATTTACTGAGCATCTCTTAAAAAGTATGAGGGAGATATTTAAAGTGGGGTCTTAGAAATAAAGGAGACAGTTTTCATGAACACATGGGAACTTTATATCCCTTACAGTGCTTACAGGTGACCAAGAAACTGTTATATTTTAGCTTGTTCCTTTCTAAAAACCAAAATCATATTTCATAGGTCAGGTAGAAGAAATAACTAAGTAAAAAGTTTGGAAAGTACCTGGAAAACATTATGCATTTACCTAGAGTGATCTCCTCACCCAGCTGTGGTTTATTATTTCATTACCTTCAAAGGAAACTAGTTCTTTGATATAAAGGTTTTATGAGCCAAAACTTACCTATTAAAAATATTTCTTGGAGGAAGCAGCAGAGGAATAACAGTATTACTCAAGCATTCACAAAGGGGACAAAGGAATTCTCCATTTTCTACATCATAGCTTGTATGTAAGCGTAATCTCTGTTGCCTTCGCTGTTCTTTAGCTTGAACGGAATCAAAATACCTTTACAATTAGAAAACATGAGGCATCAAAAACAATGGTAATTTTTAAAAATGAGAGCCACAAGCTTCAACATTTTAAATAATTTGTTTCCACAAAAAAATCTAAAAATTAAAATCTTGAAATGACCTGAATTATTTTTAACAGTGATACTTTGAGTTGTTGTAATTACCAAAATGGGTTAAGAGTTCCAGAACAGGAGAATCGAAAAAAAGACTGCCTTGCAAACAATCATTCACAATGTAGCATATTTCTTGGTCCCAGTGCTCTGTGGTTACTCCCCCAGCCAGGGCTGGTGACTACTTACTAGGGGCAGTTCATAACAACTCGATGAGCAGAGTACTAGAATAACAGCACTAATTTGTTGGTTTTGCAGAAGCATAGAAAGCACCAAAGTAGAATAAGTTTGAAGTTATCCCATCTTAGCTCAGGGAGCCATGACAATCTTAGGAACTAACCAGACAAGTGCTAGCATCTTCAGAATCAAGAGTTGTTCACCCTGGACCCAAAGAAAGACATATTTCTAGGGTTTATACCACTGTGAAAATCCTTTACTTCATCTAGTCTGTTAGATCCCCACATTAAAAAATACACTTGATATACTATGAAGTTTCTAAGTCACTCCTTTAAATGTAATGACAAAGCAAATTAATTTTGTTATTTATTAGGCAGTAATACGGAGTTTTCTTCTTCAAACATCTTTAGTTCTTTTTCCCTTTTTCTAGATGGAATTTCCTTATTAAAAATTTAATTTGAGCCTTTGTATAAGCTTCTCTTGACTAATATTAAGAATATAAATTACCTTTGCCAACAATGGGCATGCATAATGTGCCCACAGCTACCAGTATGTGTTCCACAAGACAGATCAGGGTGCATGAATAATGGATCATATTTTTCTGCATTATAAAACAAACAAAAAACAAAGCGAAAAACCAAGCATTTAATATTCCTGTAACAAATGTACAACTTAAATTGTGAAATCCTTACTAAGGGCCTGTAACTTCAAATGAAATGCTAGTTTATTCCTTTGATTTGAGATACCAATAATTTTACCAATAAATTTATAAAAATTTATAATAATTTATATTTATACCAATAAATTTATAATAATTTATGCAAGACCCCAGATTATTCAGAATACAGGACTCTCTAATTTTCATTACCCTGAGCAAGTTAATGAAACATCCCTGAATTGTTAACTGAAACTGGAATCCCATATTTAAGTACATCTAATCTTTTGAACATTTCACATTTTCAGGGCACTGAGAGACTCCTATTCCCTGAAAATGCCCTGAGCCTGAGGTAAAAGGGATATTCTTCAGGGAGAGGTCTTTAATACCTTCAGGGCAGCTGGGTCACAATGATCTCTAACAAAAAAGATGTCCTGGCCGTAGAGGAGAATCTGCCTAAAGACAATCATGCAGAGACTAGCCACAATTACTATACCAGAGTCAAAGCTGCAGCAAAATATCTGGGACAGCAGCCCAGACCAGAGTAGGGAAAAACGGGCAATTCAGACAGTCTTCTGCTCTGGTACTAATTTTTTATATTTAAAGGAGATGAAAAATGAAGACAAACATAAAGTGGGTAGCTGGCTTCTTTGGGAATTCTTGGAATTCTCTACATAAATTAGTATAATCTTAGAAATTCCCTAACATTAAATTACTCAAGTTTCAATTTGCTTTATATAATGGAACAGTGCAAATTTCACAGCATAAAGAAAATCTTTTATGATATAAATTGTGAAAGCATTAAAAAAATCCACTTATAGGCAAGTACTAAATATAATTGGTGACTTTATCTTCAGCCTGGAATGAAATTTGTAAATCACCTAGTACAAATGATCATTTCTTAAGGTGAAGCTGACCAATGTATCTTAACTAGGGTGCTTGAGAGCCACACTGTGAAGACCTTTCATTATAGAGAAAAAGGCAAACTTACCAGTGGTCTCTCAAACCTCCTTCCAATCATACAATGTGAAAAGCACTGGCTAAATAAGTGCTTTGAAAATTAAAACACAGTTCCTACTCTCAAGAAGTTTACTGGTATCACTGAGGCATATGCACACATAAACAAATGTTAAGAGTAGAAACATAAAAGTATCTGCTGTGGACATAATAAGGTGTAGCCCAGAAGCCCCTGCAGGAATGAATGACTTACTCCCTCAGCTGTTAGAAGAGGGCACTCAACTGTTATCCCTCTTTAAGGGACTTTGCTCAGGGTCACACTACTTTGATCAAGGTCACAACCTCTTTCCAGAGGTAGGTCACAACCAGTCACTGATCAGTGTCAGGGTATAAAGACCCAGCCCCCTTGCCCCAACTTGGGACACCTCTGAAGGGCCATCCAGCTCCAGACCTCCCATGGGGTTGGCTAAGGTCTTTTGGGGACTGCATCACAGCTCAACTTCTCCCTTTGCCCAAACCTGCTTCCTTCCCCTCCATTCCATAGATGTTGATCCCAAGACTCTCTTGAATAACATCCTGCACTGCATGGTAATCTCTATCTCAATAATCTAAATGAGAATCTGGCTCAAGGACAGCTTCTCACAGGGGTGACTCACACCACTGTTCTCAAGGGATTCCACCCTGGATCTATCTATGAGATAAAATAATTATTGAGATAAAATAGTTATTGTTATTTCAGTGTCAACTAATTATTGGACTTTACAAATGTGAAGAATGGGAAAGACTGTTAAGTACCGAAGTATGTTAATGAAACAAAGAACAGCTTTCTTTTGAATCCCTGCTATTTATCAGCTGTGTAATTCAGGCATAATACTTAACCTTCTGGAGTGTTGCCACATCTGTCAAGTTCATTCCTGTCTAAGTTACCTGCTCAAGATACCACCAAGCCTACAGTTATTATTAGGGTAATAAAATCTCTGTATATCACCTACCATACTATGTGGCAGTCATTATTAATAGGGAGGATGAGGATATAGCTATGACTTACCTGGATCCTGAATGAATTTACTTCTGTTTTTGATAATACAGTTGATCTCTGAACAAATGCTGCAGGACCATTGCCCTGCTTTCCACCTTGACCTCTTGCTCTTCTTGACACAATATACAGGTAACAAATTGTCTCTGTTCAGGGACCCGAGTTTGTGCTGGGCCCAATGCCGTAAGAGTCATATCTGAACCATAGGGCTGCAATAAAAGGTTAGGAGTATAATAATGAGCCTAAGAAGTTTCTATAGAATCATAAAACAGTAGATTCTAAGTAAGTAGAAACGTATTTAAAACACGCAGTTTTTTTGTTTTTTTAAAAAAATATTTATTTATTTATTTGGCTGTGCCGGGTCTTAGTTGCGGCACGTGGGATCTTTGATCTTTGTTGAGGTGTGCGGGATCTTTAGTTGTGGCATGTGAAGTCTTAGTTGCAGCATGTGTGATCTAGTTCCTGACCAGGGATCGAACCCAAGGTCCCCTGCATTGGGAGCCGCAGAGAGTCTTAGCCACTGGACCACCAGGGAAGTCCCTAAAACACACAGTTTTGATGACTTGATTTGAGAGACCCAAGTCTTTCATATGTATCAAAACCATCTCCTTCAATCCTCATAGCAATCCAATATGCAACACATAAGCCAGACACTAAGTTAACTGAGCCCAGTGTATTCATTCTTTTATGAATCTCAAGGGTCTTCTGTATAACTTACATTTTAAGCATACATATGAATTCTCTTATCTATAGTCAAGAGACATGCTCATAATCATATGCTAATAAACTCAGATTTCTAAGATTAAGTCCTCTAACTACGAGGCCACGAAGTTTATCTATCAACTCTTCTAAGTTATTCTAGGATTAAGTGTACTTATAAAGAAAAAAAACCAAACATCTTCCTCAGTGGAGAACCATGGTCAAGAGTTTCAAAAATTGTGATTAATTTTTACCTATTATCAAGAACAGCAGAGATAGAGGCATCCAGTTCTAATGTCTGCTGAAAGAGTTCTTTGTTCTCATCAATAAAGTGCCGCTGCATCTCAGACATCTGGGCCATGATCTTCTCTCTGCGCAGTCTGGCAATCTCGGCTTTTCTCTTCCTCTCAGCTTTGTCTTTGTCTCTCGAACTCTGAAATTACGCTTCATTTAATTAGACCATTAGAGGCTAAATGCACATCTTTTCCCCCAAAGCAGAAACATCTTTATTGTAAATACTAATTAAAAACTATTCTATAATCTCACTTATCTAAACAAAGAGAAAAGATTTCTTAATCAACCTAACATGTTAAAAGAAAAAAAAAATAGGCAGTCCAAAAAGACAGCTACAAAATATAAACAAATAGTGGCACACTTCTTGGGATTTACATGTTTGTGAATAATATCAACTACCAACTTACTGCAGATAAATTTAATTGTTTATAGTGAGCTTGCCACAATTTTTCAGTATTACCACAAATTACATCTTATACCTCTTTCCATTATGGTTCCTTCTGTCCTCTGCCACAGGACTGGTGGATGAACTCTCCCTTATCTTCTTAATAGCAATTAAAAGTCTATGAAAAAAAATATCGTTATTCTGAAGCTATGAAACATTATAAAAATTTAAAGATAAACATGTAATATTTCTCACAAAAAGCAGAGTGATGCAGGAAATTTTACCTTTAATATCCACCTTATCATATCTTTGTGGACTTCTAGGTAGGGAGCATTTTGTAGTGTTTCCAGCATAGCTAGTATGCTAGGAGAGTTGTTTGGTGCTTCACCAGGTTCTGAGGCGGAAGAAAAAAAGGGCACACAAACAACAGCTAAGACTTCACAGTGCTTATTACTATGCACAAGAAGATAAATGAAGTTGCTTATAACATTTGCCCATCATTTGCCCATCATTTGATTACAGCTCTACTTAGAAATTTTCAATACCTCTCGAAATGTGATATATTTGTATTCTACAAACAAGTTGTTAACAACTAGAATGCTTTAATCATTCAAAACTGACATCTTATACAAAATGATTATTTTAACATAGCCTCTAGCAAAATTAAATAAAAACCCAGCTGAAAGGTCTACCTGAGATTTTACAAGTCTAAGAAAATGAATTAGGATTATAGGAGTCCATGTGTATATAACATGTATCTATTTGTTTTGACCTTTTCTTTAATGAAAACCTAGATTCAAAAGAAACAAATTTCTTCCTCTATGGATTACTTTTTTATTTGAGAAAAAGATACAAAAGTCCATTACTCTCAAGAGTACATTTAATCCAATATTAAGCTAATTTAGTTTTATAGTGGGAAATACCAATTATTAATTTTCTTGATTTAAGAAACATTTCTGGCAAAATATTACTCTAAGAGGGTAAGAGACTGAACTATGTGATCTTTTTGAAAAAATGTAATTTAATTTAATTGTTATTTTTTGGCCGCACCACATGGCTTGTGGGATCTTAGTTCCCTGACCAGGGATTGAACCTAGTTCCTCAGCAGTGAAAGCTCCGAGTGCTAACAACTGGACCGCCAGGGAATTCCCTGAACTATGTGATCTTTAATACTCTTCCAGATCTGAAATTTGGTGGCTGTGGATTAGGGATCTGACTCTAAATAGTTTGTCTTTTGTTTGTATGTATGTATGTATGTATGTATGTATTTATTTATGGTTGCACTGGGTCTTTGTTGCTGTGCGCAGGCTTTCTCTAGTTGCGGCGAGTGGGGGCTACTCTTCGTTGCGGTGCGCTGGCTTCTCATTGCGGTGGCTTCTCTTCTTGCGGAGCACAGGCTCTAGACGCTCAGGCTTCAGTAGTTGAGGCACGCGGGCTAAGTAGTTGTGGCTCGCGGGCTTAGATGTTCCACGGCACGTGGGATCTTCCTGGCCCAGGGCTTGAACCTGTGTCCCCTGCACTGGCAGGCGGATTCTTAACCACTGTGCCACCACAGAAGTCCCAATAGTTTGTTTTAATTATATAAAATGTTTAAAGAGAAATAGGAGGACTGTCTAGAGAAAATGATGATTGTTGAAAGAAAAAGAAAGAAAGAAGCAAAAGAGAACCTGAGATCAAATGAAATTAGGGAGTTTTCTGTGTGGTTATCCCAAAGTAAAAAAACTGCAGATAAAGAAGGTACAACAGATACAATGTTAATGTTAATTGATAGAAAGAAACACTGGCAGAGAAAAGAGCTGGGAAAGGCTGGCACTCAAGAATATAGTCTTCAGTGGGGAAAGACAGCTCCCCTTCTTCCTCCCACTTACCTGGATGTGGGCAAAAAGGGAAAAATAGAGATTTAGCAGCAAACCAGGACTATTCCTCCTCATCCCCAGTAGAGCCTAGTATTCTCACAGTCCTTATCTTTTAGGAAGAAATGGCAGAGAAACACAATACTAAACAAAGTTACAGAAATACTCGCTTGCAATCAAGGAATTCAGAAACTCCTATTATACCACCACAAATTCATTTAAGCATCTCAGCAAATCACTGATTGCAGGTCTGGAGCAGGGAAAGTACAAGATGAGCCTCAGACACCTTTTGTGCCAGAAAGCAAGGTGGTGCTCAGATACTAATGGGGCTGGGTCAAAAGGACACAGAGCCAATTGAACAGACTCCCACTGCCCAGAAGTGGCACAGTTTGAGCATCAAAAGGAGTACTGATTATAACTGACTATAAAACACTGAAAAAAAACCCATGAGTAATATTAAAAAACAAAAGAACCACAAAAAAAAACGTAAGCAAACAAAAAAGATTCACAGTTGCCACTACTTCAGGTAACTATTAGAACAACTGCTTATTCTGAAAACTAATAAAGGAAACGTTTTTATTTAGAGATGAAATATTATGACATCTGAAACAAATGGTTCAGGGAATTCCCTGGCAGTCCAGTGATTAGGAGTCTGTGCTTCCACTGCAGGGGGCCCGGGTTCGATCCCTGGTTGGGGAACTAAGATCCTGCAGGCTGTGCAGCACAGCCAAAAGATAAATAAACAAAAACCGAATGGTTCAAAAAAAGTGTTCAAATATAAAGCAAATATAGCAAAACACTAACTACTGAATCTAGGTGGCAGGTATATAGATGTTTACTGTACAACTCTTCCAACTTGTCTGTATGTTTGAAATTTTAATATTAAAAAGCTAGAAAAAATATTTCTTTGGTCGTCTCAAAAAAAGTCACATTACTTTATATAAAACGTAATCCTCTATAGCTAATTTTCTTATTTTCATTACTTTTTATAAGATAATAGCAACAATTTAAAAGTGAAATCCTAATAGCAAACTCTGTGTTTTTAAAAGTATATACTAGAGTTTAAATGTATGTGCTATACTGATTTCAAACTAAGGACTCCTCATTACTTTTTCCTGTTATGAATTAAAATTTATGTTTTTAAAGTATGGGTAGGCCCTAAGTATTTTTATAAAATGTATCAGGATCTGATATAGTACACAGGATCTGATATAATACACGGGTGAATACAGACAGCCTCAGAAGTTTGGATCAATATAACCTACTTAAAACTTACATGATCAAATAAAAGAGGTTATACTACATTTAAAAATCACGGACATGTTGAGTTAGTTTAGTAAAAACTGTATACATACTCGATATCTTCTGAGTGAAGGTAAATGTTACTACATGCTCCTCCATGACATTCTCTAAATGCTGTTTTTCTTCTTGTAGTGCCATTCCAATTAAATGTAACACCTAAAATACAATGTTTTGTAACTTTTAGTGAAACAAAAATCAAGTACATATTTTTATAAGAAATAAAAAAATTCACTATTGAAAAAAGATAAACTATTAAACACTAAGTGCAGTAAATAATAATTCGAAGTACGAATTTTCATGAAATCCAAACGCTAAAGTTCATTTTCTAATAAAGAATTCTCAGCAAGGAAACAAAAATTTCTATTTCAGTTAGGAAGAAAATTCAATTGCAAATTCTTAGGGTAAGTTAAAATTACTAACAGCTGTGACCAGCAATCCATATAATTTTCAGTTTTATTCCATCCCTACACTACAGTCTTAAAATCATGATTCTAAGAATCAGTGGCCAAATAATTAGACCTGAAGCATCTATCACGCAATGATCTAATCTATAATACTCCTAGTTCAATTTCTCTAAGGACTAAAAATCTTAATCATCTAAGAGACACACTTTTATCTCTAATTGCCACATCATTTATAAAGATGCTCAGCATACCTCATGAAAAATTCCTTACTAGACTTCTAAGAATATAACTACACTAATCATTTGCACTTTTATTGTTCTTTATCCTGCTCCCCAATTTTGAAGGAGATACGCGTGTGGTGTCTCTGTATCGTTCCTACACATAGGCTACTGTGGTTGTCAGACTTGGAAGAACTAAGTTAGCCTGAATGACATAAAGCAAATGTACATATAAGATAAATGATGTTCATTCCTCTTTTCACCATCATTTCACATACATCTTTGCTCATATAATACTGATGGTCTCCAGTATACGGCAACTCCATGCTTTTAAATTTAAGTGTATGTTTGTAAACTGGAGGGGGGTATACATATACCAAATATCTTAGCCAATGAGATACTTGAGCCTGCTGCTGAGACAATGGGAGGAACAGTAGCTTTGAAGGAAGGCTCTGGAGGATGGCTCACCTTCATCTGAATTCTGGCTTCACTGCTTTCAAGTCCCACTAAGCCTAACTTCATCATCTTCAAAATAAAAAAAAAAAAAAAAA
This sequence comes from Balaenoptera musculus, assembly GCF_009873245.2. Classification (NCBI taxonomy): domain Eukaryota; kingdom Metazoa; phylum Chordata; class Mammalia; order Artiodactyla; family Balaenopteridae; genus Balaenoptera; species Balaenoptera musculus. The sequence continues at coordinate 32,654,774 of NC_045795.1, forward strand.
AAAAAAAAAGCTTTCCTCTAGAGTTTTGAGGGTTACAAATATGGTACATAAAAGTGCCTAGCATAGAATAAGGCACAGAGTAGGCTAATTGTATTAACTGAGTATTATTATTATGTTACTTACTAGTTGGGTAACATAGACAAGTCTATCTCACTGAAACTTGCCTTCCTCATCTATACAGTGGAAAAACTACTGATACTCATAGGGGTATTACGTGAATTTAATGAGATAATAATTTATGAATGACTTACATTCAATCTATAAAGTAAAATACAAACAAGGTTCTAGACTTGCCACTAATTAGTTATAGGAACATAAGTCTCTGACTTTCAATTTCTTTAACTGCAAAACATAAGTATTAATGAACTCACAGGTTTTTAAAGAGAATTAAGTAAAAAACAAATGCAAAGATAACACATTATACAAATATCAGAGTACTGTATAAACAAAGACATATCAGGACCAATCAATGAGAGCAAATCTGCCAACAAGACCAAGGTAACCACAACCATGTGGTGTAAAAAAATCTGCCAGGCTCTCATTTTTATGGTCAGACACAAATAGTAACAAAATACTATATTTCAAATTAAGTTAACACTACATTTTATCCTGTTTTCTGTGTACAGATATTGACAGGAGTATTTTGTATTCTGGTTTTTACTACAAGACCACTAAAATATAAATAATAAATGTCTTCAAACTTACCCTCTGCAGCATGGACTCAGACCAGACATGTCCGTTATGTTCTACAGTCCATTGCAATACTGTTCTCATGATTAACAACATGACATCTGACTGCAAAATGTTAACCAGACTTGCAAACAGAGGGCAGAACGGGGGCAAAACTGGAGGTGGAAGTGCTGAAAATAAAGTTATAATTGGCTTCTTTTGTAGAACATGCTTTAAAAAACAAACGAACAAACAAAAAAAACACCAAAAAACTATCCCTTTGTTACATACTTTTGATAGTCTTCAAAGAATATTCATTTACACACATCTTAAAGCTGTATCTTACCTTCTCAGGTCAGTCAAATGCATAAAAAACAGCTCTGTAAGTAGCAGTAGTACAAAAGAAGGCCTTTCTTTTCCCTAGAAATGTCTTAGGATCCGAGATAAAACCATTAACCCAAAGGTGACTCAGTACAGACTATGTCTACATTAGCATATTTATTAGCCCTTCAAAGTTCACTCACGGGGCTTCCCTGGCGTCCAGTGGTCAAGAATCCGCCTTCCAATGCAGAGGACGTGGGTTTGATCCCTGGGTGGGGAACTAAGATCCCACATGCTGCAGGGCAACTAAGCTTGTGTCCCGCAACTACTGAGCCCACGTGCTCTAGAGCCCAGGCGTCACAACTAGAGAGCCGGGGCGCCACAACTACTGAGCCCACATGCTCTGGAGCCCACGTGCCACAACTAGAGAGAAGCCCCGTTGTGTGCCACAACGAAGAGCCCACGTGCTGCAGTGAAAGATCCTGCATGCTGCAAGGAAGATCCCATGTGACGCAACTAAGACCCAAATCAGCCAAATAAATAAATAAATTAAAAAAAAAAAAAAAGCTCACTCAGAAAGCTTGTATTTAAATCTACCACTTCATTAAGAATCATCAACATAGTCAATAGAAAACAATGTTTAACAAGTAAAAGAGACTGACACGAGATTTTGGGAAAGATTAAAAATACCTGTATCTTCCTTATTTTGTCTTTTCAATTTCCGCTGGGCTTCCTCTGCCTAATAAAAATGAATGTAATTTGGACAGGGAATTAGTAACATGAAACAATTTAATATCCAAAACTACTGATATATGTTAATCTTTGCCATACTAACTTCTGATTTTAGAAGATTTCTATCCTTAGTTTTGCAACCCCCCCCCCCGAAATTGGTATCAAGGTTAATTTCCCCCTGCCACTAACAGAATCCCCGCCAAGTGGATTCTTTCTTGATTTAAAATGCAGGGGAAACATGCACCAACCAAAACCAAAAACTTATTCAGATTTGAGCTCTATTTCATGCATCAAACACTAATACACACTGCTATATATAAAACAGATAACCAACAAGGACCTACTGTATAGCACAGGGAACTATACTCAATATCCTATAATAACCTATAAGGGAAAAGAATCTGGAAAAGAATATATATATACGACTGAATCACTGTGCTGTACACCAGAAACTAACACAACATTGTAAATCAACTATACTTCAAAAAAGCAAAAACAAAAACAAAACCCCAGAAAACTAATAAACAAAAGCTTCATGCTTAAGTTTCGTTTACTGCCATTTATTGAAAACTTATTTTTAAGAGTAGACTGCTAAAAGGCAAAATTTAACCCGCTAAGAATGATCAGGAAAATTCCTTAAGTCACCATGGAAAAGCATACTGTTAAGTACTAGCAATTCTGAAATGAGTGTAAAATAGGTTAACTGATTAGAATACACGTTGATGATGTCTTCAAAAGCCAATAAAATACATACAATTAGATATGTGTGGGTATGTATATAATTATATAGATCTTTTTATGTACGCACAAAATAGGGGAAAACCTCAAATGCTACGTGGTGGTATTATAGGTAATCTGTACTTTTCTTCTTTATACCTTTTCATATTTTCCAAATTTCCTACAATAAAAATGTGTCCTTTTTCAATCTGTGAAAAGCAGTAAAGTTGTTTAGGAAAAAAAACAAAATAAAAACAAAAAAACCTCCAAGCAACCCTTCTCAGTACACTTTTAATTTTCTCAATTACCTTGGACTGCTCTGCCCTTGAAAGTGATAGAAATACAAATTGAACTCTTTGGCACATTCTGGTTTCAGTTCATACATGCCTCGTCCTGTTAATCCAGGTTTCCTTTGGGGGGAAAAAAAAAATTCTTAAATCTCATATACTGTTGGTGAATGTAAGCCTGGACTACTTTCTGTGGGTTCATTTAATCATCTACATCCAAAGCTTTATGTGCGTCCACTTTATCTAGCATGTCCACCTTGAATTATTCTAACTGGACAAGTGAATGTGATGGTCACTGTAGTGACAACCAATTTAAAAGTCTAACAACAGGGGACAGGTTACACACATTATGACATCTCCAAACAACTGAACACTATTAAAATTGATGTTAACTTGTATATTTTGACAAGTAAAGATGTCTGTGATAAGTTCTACCAAGTGAAAAAAAGCAGATTGCAATTTAGGGTTTAGAGAATCTTTTCTATAATTTTTTCTATATTTTCCCTAAAAATATGCATTGTTTTTAAAATCAGCAAAATAAAGACAATGTTATTGGAATGAAGAGCACAGAAAAAGCAGGATTAAGAAACTGCCTCAACAACCTTAAGGGGATAGAGTATTGATAGTTTACTGATTGGGCAACACACTGGACACGGAAGAAAGCATTATTCAGAGGCTATCCCACAACTTAGGTGGCACATTCAAATGGAACAAAGAAAGCACAATGCGTTTAACCTCAGATCACCTGCTCAGGTTAGTTTCAATTATCTGAAACTATCAGCTAGGGAACACCTGAAAACTGAAAATTCTCATAAAGCTACTTCAAGTTGCTAAGTGCAGGGGCTAGATCATAAAAGTGAAATGTCAGTGAGAAATCTAGTTCAGAATTATATGTTTGAAAGTGGTTGTCACTCTCTGAAAACAACAATTTTATTCTCAGTTCCATCAAGGGAAACACCCTAAGAAAAATTAATGTATAAAATAAATTGAATGTGAAAAAAGCAGAAAATAAACTCACTTGAAATGGGCAACTGCTTCAATTACACTCTCCATGCCAGTTTCCTTGTTCTCCTAAAGGTACAGGAAACAAATAAGTGTGTTTCATGTAATAATATTATCTGCTAGCACTCTGAGCATTGTGCTTTTATCTCATTAAGCTTCATACAGCAATCGTATAAAGCAGATATACTATTCTCCTGATTTTCACAAATGAGGATTCCATAGTAAACATAATGATTAATAGGCAGTTGGGGAAATTGAGTTGGTTAAGCTAACATTCATTCAGACTGATATAATTAAAAACAAGTTACTACCACATGGAATCAAGGTGACAGCTTTTCAAAAGGAATAAAATAAAAACACAAAGTACACATAACGTTTAAATTTTTTATTTTAAATTTATTATTTGCAATATTTTGTGAAATAGCTACACTAATTTCTTATCTATTTTTGTTAAAACATCATTTCCCAAATCATATCCCATTCACGACAAGCTGTTCATAGACAGGAATTCTGTGAAATATTCTCTGGTCAAAAATGTTTGGTAAATATAGATGCCATCACTTTGTACAAGGCAGTTACACTTTTAAAATACTGTTTTAAATTTTATTTCTTCCTTATTCCAACGGTCTAAATGAAACTGTAATTGTTTCCTCATTTCCTGCATTAAAAAGTACATGTATACACAACTAGAAATGGAAATGGCAAAAGTAGCCCATTAACAAAGACCTATTAAAAAAAGTACATGTAATTTTTATTCTGACTAGATATTCAGTGATATTAAAAAATCACTATTATTTTTTTAGGTGTGATAATTGGCATATGCATAGGTTTTTCTAAAAGCTCGTATCTTTTGGATCAACGTTGGCACTACTGACATTTGGACGAGACAGTTTTTTGTTGTGGGAATCTGTCCTGTGCACTGTAGGATGTTTAGTAGTATCCTGGCCTCTGCTGAATGGATGCCAGTAGCATCACACACCCTGCCCTGAGTAGTGACATTGCCAAATGCCAACCCCCCGGGCGGCGGGGGGGGCGGCAAAATCATCCCCAGTTGAGAACCACTGTTTTAGATATATACAATTCTATTTATAGATGAAATGGTAAACCTGGTATTCTCTACAAAATAACCCGTGAGGGTGTGTGTAGAGATCAGTGGCTGGGGTATAAATAAAATAAGATTGGTCATCTGTGAAGCTGGTGATGGTTCAATAACTATGTTTTCTATTTCCATAGATTTTTGAAGTTTTTTCAAGTTGAAATAATACAAAGTTTAAGAGAAGTAATTACAATGCCAACAAATATAAAGGTTTAAATCCCAGAAGAATGAACATTAAGGTTAAGAGTTTTTGATCTATGTTTCAACTTCGGGAAAACCATTTTGAAAGCCTCGATGATGAAAATAAAGTCCTTTCCCAACTGTAATCTGGGTCTCTGAAAAGCCCCAGGGCTGAAAAGTAGGTGGCAGAGGAACTTAAGATCCTGGCAGGAAAATAGTTACAACTGAATCTATGAATGCCCATATGAATATTATTTACATTCACTAAAATGAGAGAGATGGCTTAGCATAGTCTTTGGATGCTTTAGAGGAAAAAAACCTAGCAAACTTTAGTCAACACAGCTGAGTAGGTATTTCTAGGTTATAAGCATTATCTCTACCCATGGCAACTTTGTACTAAACACCCTATAAAACCTCTCTTTAATGGATATATAAATTCCGTTCTAAGGAACAGTTTTTTTTCTTTTTTAAAAAAAATTAATTAATTTTATTTTTGGCTGCGTTGGGTCTTCGTTGCTGTGCGTGGGCTTTCTCTAGTTGCAGCGAGCGGGGGTTACTCTGTGTTGTGGTGCGCAGGCTCCTCATTGCCGTGGCTTCTCTTGTTGCGGAGCACGGGCTCTAGGCGTGCAGGCTTCAGTACTTGCGGTGCGTGGGCTCAGTAGGTGTGGCTCACGGGCTCTAGAGCACAGGCTCAGTAGTTGTGGTGCAGGGGCTTAGCTGCTCCACGGCATGTGGGATCTTCCTGGACCAGGGCTCAAACCCATGTCCCCTGCATTGGCAGATGGATTTCTTAAACACTGTGCCACCAGGGAAAGTCCTGGAACAGGTTTTCTTTTATTCAGCATCCTTATCTCTTTCAAGGCTTCATTGTAAATGATTCTATTCCTAGGCTGCTTTCCACTCCAGTCCCTAGTATTCTCTTTTCTAATTATTTTCTAATAACAGTGACTAGAGTTACACACGTTCTAGAATTGTAGTTTTTACAACTATGGAAAAGGTACACAGAAGTAAATCTATACATGCTAGACTGGTAGGTAGGGAAGGATTTCCATAATTTTCTTTTCTTAAAATGTAGGTACTTACGTCTTCAGGTAAAGACTTTACCAATTCACTATGAGCCATAGGTTTGATGCTCAACTGATGGATAATCTCTCGTTTAATCTCATCTGTAGCATTTACCTGTCCAACTCCAGGACTAAATCTCTCTCCTGTCAACAGTGAATAAGTACATATACACACACTTAACAATCATAATACTTATAAGTGATATATATTTATAGTTCATGCAACAGAATATATTTTTCTTTCTGTGCAATGGGAAAGCAATGACTGGTCTGGCAACAAGGTAGGGTGAGAGCAGCTCCTAACCGTCTTTCTGAGTCTCTGACACAACAGGTGAGTGTAGTCTTCAGCAACAGAGCGAGAACTCTGGCTGCTGTTTTGAAAGAATGGGATCAGAAGGTGGGAAAGGATTAGAAGTAGTCAAGAATTGGTACAGCAGTAGCTGTACTAGCAGCCTAGGTAGGAGGGAGAGCCTTCCTTTGTCCTTTTATCTAGTGGCAAATAAGATATCACCTTCTGAGACCTTCTTCATTGGTGTTACCTCCTGACAGTAGCCAGGATTCTCTGCTCTATGGACTGTAGAGAGACTGAAATAGTACAGGAGGTGGGAGAAAGTAAAGGATAAAAGAACAGGAAAGATGGAGGCAACAGGACTGAAAATTTAGGTAATAAGAAAAAAAAAAGTCTGTGTCTATTAGCCATAGGTCTCTATTAACTTGGAATTTTCATATCTGAAGTCAAGAGGACACTTTTGTACCACAAAACCATGGAGAAAAACATAGCTAAGATATAAAGTAACTGTAAATAGCTCCCAAATATCCTATTCTTGTTTGCTAAATTCTCCTGTCCCCCGTTTTATTCCCAACACAGTCTTCCAGTTTATCCTGCTTTAGCAGTTGTCCTCTCTCCTTCCAAAGGATCACAGTGCTGTTTCTCTCATCATTACAGTAACCAGAGGGGAGATAAAAATAGACACTCTCATCTCCTTCCCCTAAAACTGAGTAACTGCTCAAATAGAGGAAACAGTTCAGATTCTAAACTATCTGCTACCACAAAAGTCAATATAATACATAAATGTTCCAAAAGATCCAAACTTACCAACAAGCATTATAATGAGGTATAGCATTTCTTCTATTAGAGTGTTGTTCTGCTGAACTAAATCCTGTAACAATCGGGGGTAGTGGGAGAAAGTTCATAGATAAGAATAAGAATACTGTATTACCTCAGATGATCAAAATAACCAAAAAGAATGAAAGATGCTTCTCTAACAGTGTATTGTGGTCTCATAAAGCATGCTCTTACCTTATGAGTAGTCTCAGAACTAACTTTTTTTCCATAGTCTGGAGTACTGAAAATCTGATGAAGTTCAAAGCGGCTAAGCATTATCATCAGGAAATGATTTGGATCCATCATGGAGACACCTGTCTTTTTTTAAAATGTTTGAGATAAAGGAAAAGAGGAAGGTCAAAAGGGCTACTAAACAACTAGTGAGAGATATTTTGGCTTGCACAAGAGAAAGCAGCTTACTTGTTCATCAATTCCAATAAAAGATGAAAACCCATTTAGCCCCAATCTCTACTTGTGATAGCTACAAGTGTGGACAGGGATCTACGCTGGTCAAACAAATCAAAATAAAACACTCCCTAAACCCATATATCATAATCCCTATAAATTCAGTTCAAAGATTTGTGTCAGGGCTCTTACCACTGCCAGGTGTATGGACAGAAACGTGGTATGGTAATAAAAATTCTAGCATTTAAAAAAATATGTATCATATTAAACTCTTATCAAGAACTCAAACTAGGGCTTCCCTGGTGACGCAGTGGTTGAGAATCTGCCTGCCAATGCAGGAGACACGGGTTCGAGCCCTGGTCTGGGAAGATCCCACATGCCGCGGAGCAACGAGGCCCGTGAGCCACAACTACTGAGCCTGCGCGTCTGGAGCCTGTGCTCCGCAACAAGAGAGGCCGCGATAGTGAGAGGCCCGCGCACCGCGATAAAGAGTGGCCCCCGCTTGCCGCAACTAGAGAAAGCCCTCACACAGAAACGAAGACCCGACACAGCCATAAATAAATAGATAAATAAATAAAAAATTATAATAGCTTTACCTTTAAAAAAAAAAAAACTCAAACTAATTTTTAGTGATAAATGCTATACTAAGTGAAATGACAGCTTTTAAATATTAGTTTTAATTCTCCTATAATTCCTGTATAGCTTCTCAATCAACTTGAATTTTAATTTATTTTGAACCAATAATTTTTTTTTGAAATTTACATTTTCTAACTTTTTCTATAATTTCTAAATCCATTCAGCAATAATATGGAAACACTACTTTGTGACAAGCATTGTGCTATGTAAAATGGACATAAAAAGGAACAAGACAGAGTTGCCACAGTTTAGTGCAGGGGACGAAAAGTAAATAGGCAACCACAATCCAGACTTATGAATGCTATGGTGGGGATGAGCATCATGCTATGGGCCCTCCCAAAAGGGACACAAAGCCACATTTTAGTGTGTCAGGGAAGGCTTCCTGGAGAAAATGACTCTAAACACGAAGACACGCAGGAAAACATTATACGTGGTAAACAGAAAAGGAAGCGGGTGGGGTGGGCAATCTAGGGAGCAAAAGAAATAAATGTGCAGATTTTTTTTTTTTTTTTTTTTAATGTGCAGATTTTAAGACTTAAGGGAGAGTATGACAAATTCAGGGAATTTTAAACATAGCTAAGTACTGAAGGCCTTGAAAATCAGTTTGAGGGATTTGGGTCTTTAATCAGACGACAGTGAAGAAAGGATGGCTTTCAGGTTTCTGACTCTAATAACTACAGATTGTTGAATAATTCACTAAGGTAGGGAAACCTCAAAGATAGGAAGAAGGTATGGAGGACACAAGAGGAGTTATTTTGAATATGTTAACTGTGAGATGTATCCAGGAAACTAGATGGAAATGTTCTATCAGCTGTTAGCCATATGAGTTTGGAGCTTAGTAGATAAGGGCTAGGCTGCAGTTATAGATTTGAGAGTGATCATAAATGATTGGGTCCTGTGGAAATAACAAGAAGAAAAACTCCCCACAACCTTTAAATTTAATGCTTTTTACCTGAAGCATTACTATATCCTTGTCAAACATTTCACGTCTGCATTTCACATTGTGGTAGTAATAAATCTAAAAAAAAAAAGTAATTATATTGGGTAAACAGGTTTTTATTTGTGCAGTTCCCTCCTCTCCCCACTCACCAAAAGAGCACATGGCTCTTGTGCATGTGAGCATGAACATGCAAATGTGCACACATAATGTGGTTTCCCCAGCAGTTAATGCTATCTTAGTAGAGATTAATTAATTAGAAATTTCCAGATTATAGTAGTCACTCTATGGTTCACATTTTGCAGCCAACTTTCTGGGTCTCCTAACAAAGTGCTTTCAGTGAGATTTATTATAGCTATCAAAAACAGAAAAATCCTATACCAAGCCTTGGTGAGGTTTAAAAATTAAAACCTCAATTTCAGAGCTATACTAACAGAACTTTTATCTTTTAACCCAATTTAAGTAAGTGAAATCCAGATTTTTTATGTTTTTAAAGATATCCAACTTTGTTCTAAAAATGACTGCAAGTGAAAATAAAGCTCATTTCTACTTTTGATATTGTTTCTTAACAAAATATGAATAAAAGCTCTAAAAAACTTTTTGGTTTAAGGTTACATTTCTTTTGTCAAACAGTTTTTTTAAAAAAAATTCTTTTAAGGTTCGTTTCCAGGGGCCACAGTTTTAATATAGATGACTTTCAGTGACTAAGTACACTGAAAATTATAACCTTCATAGAAGGTAAAGAATGGACTGAAAACTCTTCGTAGAATTAAAAAACACTTACTTGATTTACAAGAGAGAAACCATTTCTTCTCCACATTCCTGCATGTACTTGGGCACATAAAACAAGGCATCTAAGAGGGTGTTCTATCAACATGGGTGGGCTAAGTTCACTCTGTGTACACAAAAAAACCACAAAACTCTCAACTCTATAAAGAAGATTGGTTTATAGGGATGGAAGCTTTATATAAAACACAAGTCAAAATTATTTTAAGGTATGTTTGTGTGATAGTTAATTTTATGTGTCAACTTGGCTGGGCCATGGTACCCAATTTTTGATTAACACCAATGTAGATGTTGCCGTGAAGGTATTTTGTAGATGTGATCAGTATTTAAATCAGTAGACTTTGAGTAAAGCAGATTACTCTCCATGATATGGGTGGGCCTCATCCAATTAGTTGAAGGCCTTAAGAGAAAAGACTGAGGCTTCCCCAAGGATGAAGAAATTCTGCTTCCAGATTGCCTCTGGACTTCAGACTGTGACATAAACTCTTAAACTCTTAGCCTGTCAGGTTGCCAGGCTTATTTCAAACTTGCCAAGCCCCATGACTATGTGAGTCAATTCCCTACAATAAATCAATCTCTGTTTCTTTCTACACACACACAAACACACACACACTCACTCACTCATTCACTCACTCTTTATTGGCTCTGTTTCTCTGGAGAACCCTAGTATTTTGTTTCAAAGTGATTTCAAGTACGTGGAACATAGTAAATACTTACTTTTATTTATTTGTTTGTTGATTACTGAATACTGAATAGTTGATGTATAGTATTATGTTAGTTTCAGGTGTACTACATAATGATTTGATATTTGTATACATTATGAAATGATCACCGTGATAAGTCTAGTAACCATCCGTCTCCATACAAAGTTATTATGATATTATTGACCATATTCCTTATGCTGGATATTATATTCCCATGACTTATTATCTAACTGGAGGTTTGTAATAGATATCTACTTTTAAATGTCAACACTACTTACTAGAGGTAGGAGCTCTGGAAATTTATATGCCACTTCACTTTTGCTTACCAATACATGCAAACCTGCACGGAGAACAAATAAAAAAGTATTTTTATAAGTGAAAATCATTCAGATAAAAAAAAAAAACCCCTAAATATTCACTCAACTTTATAGCTAACTTCTTTTCTGTTTCTCTTTGGGAACCTATCATGTTACACATTAAGATATAAAATGAATTGCATCCATAAATGAAGCTTTTCAATTGTTATTCTCATGAACCTCAGAATTAAAGGCACACTTGAACTGGAGTCTTAATTACATGTACCAACATACAGATGACATTTTACAGAAGTAAATGTTAGACATACAAACATAGCAAAAGCAGCTATATAACTATCAAAGCAATTTGTATACCAATTTTAAGAGTCATATTCCACTGGATCATGGAGTTTGTTCCATTTAAAGTATAGTAGTGAGAGATCCTCCTGGCAACTGAACAGAGAAACTGGCCATGGAATTCATGGTCTGCACTGGTCCTGACCTCAGAATTCAGTTCCCCAGAACTTCCAGTTTAGGATCAAAGCCTCTTTAGTCCCTAACTGCAAAGGGCTCTTTTATAGCTCAACCTTAGTTAATTCTGTTAACTAAGAATTAATTGTCCTGTTTGTTGTTGTCTAAACAGAGAATGCTTTTTACAATCTTATCACCCCAATTTGGGACTCACTCCAACCTGCTGATTAAAAAGGTTATTAATAAATAAGAAACAGCTTAGAGAGAGAGGAAGTCTAGGGTGGTTTCAATTTATTAGCAATCACTTAAGTGACAGACCAATTTGAATCCTAACAACACAGACTTAGAAGCTGGGTTGAGATAAACAATAAAACATGTGGTATATGTAGTTAAGAAGTCTGAAGAAGCACTATGGTATGGTCATTACAAACATGGTTTCTGGTAGCAAACTACCTCAAAATCCCTACTCTGACTTGTTGCGGTGTGATGCTAAGTGAGCCACCTCCATGTCTCAGTCTTCCCATTTGTGATAAACCTAACAACAATACCCACCTCACAGGCTGTGATGATTAAATAAGTTAATGCATGTGAAACTCTCAGAAAAATGCACTGTAGGTATTCAATAAATATTAACCACAAACAAGAATTTAAAAGACAATTTCAGGGTTCTCTTTTAGGGAGAAATGCTTTACCTGCAAGTAAGCGAGAAACTGGGAGGTGAATGCTAACTTTTTCTTTGGAAACACAGTATCTGATCGTTTCCACTGAATGTCCACAAATGCTTAATGTGACTGGCTGTTCACCGTCAGTAAAACCACCATGACACTGCGTCAATACAGCAAGGCATTTCTTGTAAGCTTCAATTAATACTTTTTCCTAAAAAAGACAGTTTTCTGTAAGTTACTCAAAGGTTTCTACAACATTAACCAAGCACCTCAAATTCAACGATGTATAAGTACCTCAAATATCAATATGGGCAAAATTAAACTCAATCTTTTCTTCCCAACTAGCTCCCTCTTCCAGGGTCCTGTCTCAGTAAATGACATCTTTATAGAGCTGTAGAAATCTAGAAGTCATTCCAAAATCCTTTCCCTCCTTCCCTACTTTTTTTTTAATTGAGGGATAGCTGATTTACAATATTACATTAGTTAGAGGTGTACAAATATAGTGATTCAAAATTTTTATAGATTATATTCCATTTACAGCTATTTTAAAATATCAGCTATATTCCTTGTGCTATAGCATAATCCTTGTAGCTTATTTATTTTATACACAGTGGTTTGTACCCCTTAAAACCCCTATCTTGCCTCTCCTCACCTTCCTTCTCCCCGCTGGTAACTACTAGTTTGTTCTCTATATCTGTGAGTCTGTTTCTGTTTTGTTATATTCATTAGTTGTTTTTTTTTTTAAGATTCCACATATGAGTGATAACATACAGGATTTGTCTTTCTCTGTTTGACTTATTTCAATAAGCATAATACCCTCCAGGGTCCATCCATGTTGTTGCAAATGGCAAAATTTCATTCCTTTTTATGGCTGAGCAATATTCCATCACACACACCTGCACACGCACACAACCCCACATCTTCTTCATCCACTCACCTACTGATGGACACTTAGGCTGCTTCCATATCTCGGCAACTGTAAACAATGCTTTAATATACGAAATTTGTTTTTCTCTTTCTGACTTACTTCACACAGAGGAATGGATAAAGAAGATGTGGTACATATATACAATGGAATATTACTCAGCCATAAAAAGGAAATTGGGTCATTTGTAGAGACATGGATGGACCTAGAGACTATCATACAGAGTGAAGTGAGTGACAAAGAAAATAAATAATGCTGCTATGAACATTGGGGTACATGTATCTTTTTAAATTAGTGTTTCCATTTTCTGCAGATAAATACCCAGAAGTGGAATTACTGGATTATATGGTGGTTCTATTTTTAGTTTTTTGAAGAAACTCCATACTGTTTTCCACAGTGCACCAGTTTACATCCATACTAACAGCATACAAGGGTTCCTTTTCTCCACATCCTCGCCAACATTTGTTATTTGTGGTCTTTTTGATGACAGCCATTCTGACAGGTGTGAAGTGATATCTCACTGTGGTTTTGACTTGCATTTCTCCAATGATTAGCGGTGTTGAGTATCTTTTCATGTGCCTATTGATCATCTGTATGTCTTCTTTGGGAAAATGTCCATTCAGGTCTTCTGCCCATTTTTTAATTGGGTTGTTTTTTTTTTTGATATTGAGCTATTTATATATTTTGGATAATAACCCCTTATTGGGCATATCATTTGCAAATATTTTCTCCCACTCAGTAGGCTGTCTCTTTGTCGATGGTTTCCTTTGTTGTGCAAAAGCTTTTAAGTTTAATTAGGTTCCATTTTTGTTTCTTTTTTGCTTTTGTTTCCTTTGCCTTAGGGGACAGATCCAAAAAAAAATGTTGCTATGATTTATGTCAAAGAGTGTTCTGCCTATATTTTCTTCTAGAAGCTTTATGGTTTTCAGTCTTGCATTTAGGTCTTTAATTTGAGTTCATTTTTGTATACGGTGTGAGGAAATGTTCTAATTTCATTCTTTTATGTGTAGCTGTCCAGTTTTCCCAGCACCACTTACTGAAGAGACCATCTTTTTTCCATTGCATATTCTTGTCTCCTTTGTCGTGGACTAATTGACCATAATGTGTGGGTTTATTTCTGGGCTCTCTGTTTTCCTCATTCCCGGTTGTCCAGTCTGGCAAGCTGGCAATTTCATCTAAATTTCTCTCAAACCTGACCACTGATTATTTCCAGTAACTCAAAGGAAAGCCAACATGTCTCCACTGAACTCCCTGCTTCTACTCTTACCCTCCTCCATCCATTGTCCACACAGAGTAACTTTTAAAAACATGTAAATTGGATCATGTCACTTTTCTGCTTGGGAGTCTCAAATGGCGTCCCACTTTAATTAGAATAAAATTCAAACTTCTTTCCATGGCTTCCAAGGCCCTACAAAGCCAGGCACCTGTTTACTTCTCTATTTTCAACCTCTGTTCCGACCAGAGCCTTCTCACAGCTCCTGGAACAACCGTACTCGTTCTCATCAGAGAGCATGATGCAGCTGTCCCTCAGTCAGGAATATTCTTTACTCTTTCATCAGTTAACTCTGACACATAGTTCAGATCTCACAGAAGCCTTCTCTGACCTCCCAACTTACACAAGCTCTCATCTAGATTTTATAGCCAAAGGAATGCCAAAATAATTTTAAGACATAGGACAAATGTACCAATAGTAAAATTTCATTTTTGGATAAATTTATAAACTTCTTTTTATATGCTCAAAATCTTGATGGGATTATATATATATATAAAAGATAGTAACATAAAAGAAGAGAGACTGTGGATTATATCCTCCTTTATCTATTTTCCAAGAGTTTTCTAAGGTTTCAGAATTTGAACTTTTATTGAATATACAGGTGAAAGCAGAAAATATGCTGTTTTATGAACATATCACCACTATCCTCTCCAAACTGCCTCAGATTTTACTTAGGAAATTGTTTATCTCTGTCTCTCCTCCATTTATCTCCTATCCCTGACCCCAGAAGAGACTCACATCTAAAGCACACCAGTCCTGCATCATTGAAATGACATGTGTTAATTTCATTTGTAGTGTGAAGGCTGCTTCCCACTCTGGTTCCATTTCAATATGCTGTCCTACTTGACGTGTAACTGGATCCATTCCCTTAAAAGAAGTGAAAAGATTTTTAAATAAACTAAAATTACATCTGTTCTTTTACATCGAAACTTAAGAAATAATGCAGAAGAAATATTGATTACAAAAACTTATAAAGTAGAAGTTCTAACAGGAAGTTTCAAGTAGTATGAGAAGTCCAACTTCTTAAATAACACGTTTATGTTAACATTCTCTAAAATTTTATAAATAAAAAATCCCAGTAAAATATAGAACAACTTGCTTTAGAGGCAATCTTCTATATGTTTTAGACAATAAAATATATATAGTTCACTGCAACAATCCTTCAAATCCCTTTTTAGCTCTATCATCCATAGAAAAAACTGTCAGAAGAAACTTGACAGACTTTTAAAATGCTACTGAATTTATAAATATGTTCTATAATATACTAAAATAAAATTTTTATATTTATTTGTAATCTGTAACTAAAAGTTTTCATAGGGCTTCCCTGGTGGCGCAGTGGTTAAGAATCCACCTGCCAAGGCAGGGGACACGGGTTCGAGCACTGATCTGGGAAGATCCCACGTGCCGTGGAGCAACAAAGCCCGTGCTCCACAACTACTGAGCCTACGCTCTAGAGCCTGAGCTCTAGAGCCCGCGAGCCACAACTACTGAAGCCTGCATGCCTAGAGTCCGTGCTCTGCAACAAGAGAAGCCACCACAATGAGAAGCCCGCGCACCGCAACGAAGAGTAGCCCCCGCTCGCCGCAACTAGAGAAAGCCCGCGTGCAGCAACGAAGACCCAATGCAGCTATAAACAAACAAACAAACAAATAAAGTTTTCATAGAGACTGAAAGAAAGCAAAACAAGAAAAAGATAAACAGCTTTTAATACAAAAGAATATAACTTTTTTAGAAACTAGCCGAACTACCCTGGTGCATTGGAACTGATTAAAAATAATAGAAAATACAGGACACTTCAAGTATTCAAAATGACCAAGGTAGATACTGTTTCCATAGGTACAAGGAAAAAAATAGAAGTACTATAATGAAACACCCAGAAACTACCACCAACGTGGGAAATAGAATATATCCTAAAAATGATAGGTTAACTTTACTTATTCCTTTCTTAAGAAAGCCAGAAAGCTACTAAAGGAATCATAATGATATTCCTCAGATTTTCTGCAACGTCATCTATCTTTTTACAGTTAGGGAATTCCCTGGCAGTCCAGTGGTTAGGACTCTGTGCTCTCACTGCTGGATTTAATTCTTGGTTGGGGAACTAAAATCCCACAAGCCTCAAGGCATGGCCCCAAACAAACAAACAAACAAAACCAAAACAACAAAAAACTGGTTAACTATACCAGTTTCTGCTTCTAGATTCTATTTTGTATACAGAAGTGTTTCCAAAAAGAAAATTAAATGGGGGGGGAGTTCTATACTATATCATATAAATATGGTATCAATGAAAGAAAAATATGGAAACATTAAGAAGACAAACATTATAGTTTCCTAAATAACTAATTTGACAATACTTCCATGTAAGCATATTCAAAACAAAACAAAACAAAACAATCTGCAACCCCCAAGGAAAGAACATTAACGGTAAACAAAAGAATAACCAGATACAAAAGTACTGCAGATGTCAGAACCTCTGCTGGGATCTCATGCATTCTACACCTTTCTAAGAGTTTCCATTTAAGAGGAGCTTCTTGATCCTAACTGTAGCTATCCAAATTATTCTTTTAAAAATGTGCCCAGTATGAAAAAAATGCATAGACAGAAAGGTATTTACCTCAGTGAACCGAAAAAGGGGGAAAGTAAATGTTTCACTTTTGAAATGTGTCAGCTTATACATACCTGCATACATTTGAGTAATTCCAAAAAGGCATCAAATCCTTCTAGGAACTTCTGCCTCAGATCATCTGACCATTCAGTTGGTTTGCTAATTAACACATACCTGAACAAGACAAAAACAGCAATGAATATATGGACAAACAATGACCTTTTACAAGTTGCAACTGGTTCAATAATTAAGCGAAAACTTACTTAAGATCTAAAATAAGGCTCTGAACTCTCCTAAACTTGAAGGCTTGTAAAGCAGTATATCGTTCAAACTGAAAC
Source organism: Balaenoptera musculus (assembly GCF_009873245.2). Taxonomy (NCBI): domain Eukaryota; kingdom Metazoa; phylum Chordata; class Mammalia; order Artiodactyla; family Balaenopteridae; genus Balaenoptera; species Balaenoptera musculus. Next base: position 32,671,985 of record NC_045795.1, read on the forward strand.
CTGCCCTGGGCATCTCGATGTCTCAAATGATCCATAAAAGTCTTAATGATAATGGTCATTAGGTTTTCTTCTGTGATGAGCATCCGAGCCTAGGACAAAGTATATCAGAGTACATGGTAATAAAAAACTATTTACCAGAAAGCTAAAAAAAAAAGTCACCAACATTGGTTAGCTCTTTCAGTTTAGACCTTTTTCAACACAACTATGTAATATCATAAATGCATTTTTGTGTATTTCTAAATAACAATTACTTACTCCAATTGCCACGTGTATGAAGCAACAATTATATCACGGAGAAAGATGCCAGAATGTAAGGAGACAGATCCAAGGCTCATTATTCAAAGACAATTCAGGGTGGGGGATCTGAACCAGGCTGCAAATTTTCCTTAACTGAGACATTTAGACACCTATAATAGTATGGTATAATTATTCTAGGATCCACAGGTTTATATCACAGATTCTGTAGAACTCAGTATGAAACCATACTTCCTCTTAATCTTAGTTGAGATTTATTTTTTTGTTTTTCTTTCTATATAGATATATATATTAATGTATTTTTTAATAAGCAAATACACTTAAATGATGCAAAAAACAGGTAAAAAGTCTCCTAGCTCCCAAAGTCCCCCTTGCAAAGGCAATCTCTGTTAGCAGTTTTCTTGCATATACTTCCAGAGATGGTGTGTATATGATATACACGTGTATGCACATATACACACACATATACATTTATAGGACATGGATAACTGTTATTAAGTAGATATAAGTATGGGTATGTATAATGATCTCCCCCCCTGCCCAAAGGATAGCATATTATAAACACTGTTCTGCACTTGGTTTTTTCACTTGATATATTTTGGAGATTGTCCCATACCAGTTCATATAAATTCCCTCATTCTTTTTAATTATCCCCAGTACTCTTTTCTATCATACTGTATTAGCCAGGCCCTTACTGGTGAGATATTTGGGTTTTTCCCAGTCTTATGCTAGTTATCACAAAAGATACTGCAACAAATATCTACTATGTACAGATGCAAGGATATTTATAGGATAATTTCCTAGAAGTGGAATTACTGGGTTAATGTGTATATACATTATAAATTTTGACTGATATCACCAAACCCCTCAAAGAAGACAAAACAATGCAGAAGTTAGATGTCTAAGAATATAGTAAAACTGTATTCTAATGTAGAGGTTAAGTTGTAAAGTCATCAGATAAGGAGAAAATCGATACAGTTAAACATACCTTTGAAAAACTCTTAAATAATCATCCCATTGCCAGGACTTAGGCCCCAAAAAGCTCAAAAGTCAGTAGGATTAATTTCTGTTAATTTTCCTAGACAGTGAAGACTAAGTTCAAGTTCGAAGGAGGGGAGGTGTTGACAAGTTAAGTAAAAGGATTTTCCTTCTTGTTTGCTATATTAGTCAATTTTGAGACAATTAAATGAGTATATGTGATTTCACTGACCTAAGAAAAAACTCTGGTCTCAGGAAAAAGCTTTTACTATTTCGCCATCAAGCATAATGTTTGCTTTGGGTTTTTACTTTTTGCTTTGTTTTCAGGTATTTTATCAGATTAAATAAATTCTTTCATTCCTATTTTATTTGCTAAGAGGTATTTTTCGTTCGTTTTAAATCATGAATTCAGGAAAAGCATCTGATATGATCTTTTCTCTCCTTTTTGTCTGTTAATAAGTTGAATTACGCCAGCTGATTTTTTTTTCAAATGGTATACTACTCTTGCGTTAAGGAAATAAAACCAAACTTGGTTGTGATATATTATCCTTTTTCTATATTGCTTGATTCAATCTGTGCAACCTCGTTTGTGAGAGAGATTAAATGGTAATTTTCTTTTCTTGTAATTGTTGGGTTCTGGTATCAAGATTACAGAGGACTTAATTAAATTGGCAAGTATATTCTCTTTCTCTGTTTTCTAGAAAAAGTTATATAAGACAGGTATTATTTTTTTCTTGAATATCTGGAAGAATTCCCCAGTATAGCCTTTGGGCCTGCGGACTTCTTTGTGAGAAGATTTTTATATTAATTAAAATTTTCTATTTCTTGTTTCTCTTCTAACGACCTGTGTTTTTTCTTAGGGATTTGTTCGTTTCATACAAATTTCCAATTATATTGATTAATTTGATCCTAATATTGCCTATTTTCTATTTAAAATCTGTAAGGTTTGTAGTTTTTTGTAGTCCTTTTTAAATAAAAATTTTTCTGTTTTTCTTATTAGACTTTCTAGAGATCTACACCCATCCTTTTTTTTTTCAAAGAAAAATCTTTTTTGTACATTTACTTTGTTTTATTAATTTCTGTTCTTTACTATTTCCCTTTTTCTACTTTCTTTAGACAAAATATATAAGTACTTGTATTACAATGGCCTTCAAGGTCTGGCACTAATCCACTCCCATGTTCCCCTTATCCCCAGACTCAATGACCTCATGGATCATTATCCTCCTCACTCACTCTAGCAACACTGGCCTGTTCTGGGTTCTTTCTTCCAAAATGCCAAGTGCACATTCATCTCAGAACTTTGCACTTGCTGTTCCCTCTGCCTAGGAGGCTCTTTCACCAGTTAGTCACATCACTCACTCCCTCATGTCTCTGTTCAAACACCACCTCTCTGAGAGGCCTTTTTTGATAACCTTGCATAAAATATGACCCTTCCACTGTCACTCTCTAACCCCTTAACCTGCTTTCCTACTTTACAGCCCTTCTCAACATTTGATTTATAATAAATATATAAATATGTAAATATTATATACATCTGTCTCTCCCCAATTGCACTATAAATCCCATGGGAACAGGGTCTTTTTGTCTTTTTTGTTTACTGCTATATTTATCTCCAGAGCCCCAAACAGTGCCTAGTTAATAAAGGTGCTAAATAAATATGCTCTGAATAAATGAATACATATGTTATTTTTCTAGTGCTTCTAACTAAAGGAGTCAGACAAGAAACATAAAAGGTTGAAATATCGGAAAAAAACAAAAATTATTATTTGTAGATTACTAGAAATTCCAAGGAATCAACACAAAATATTAGAGAAAATGTTAGTAAGAAAACCAGACTGATACAAGATGGATATATAAAAATCAGTAGTTTTCTTACATACTAGCCATAGTGAGATTAAAAATATGAATAATTTACAATAGTGTCAAAAATATAAAACATAAACACTTTTAAGACAAGTTATGTTCCTAGATGGGGATACTCAATATTGCAAAGATACCAGTTCTTCCCATATTATCTATAAATACAACATCTTTTCAGTCAAAAACCCTAATGTGGTTTCTGAAATTGACAAACTGATTTTAGTTCTTCTTTAAAAAAAAAAGTCTAAAATAATTAAGAATTTTTTTGAAAAGAATAATGAAAGAAGATTTAGCTCTATAAAATATCAAAATGGAATAGTAAGCTAATATTATTAAAACTGGGTACTGGCATGGAAATGGACAAAAGGATCAATGGAGGAGAGAAACAGATTTGAATACACATGGGATTGTCTCAGAGGCTTCTCAAACTCATCCCTGACTAAACTGAAAGCAACACTTTCCCTTTTTATAAGTTCTACTCATTCTCCTCTTGGTTACAAAAGTCAGAAACCCAGAAATCACCTTTATATTTTCCCCTCAAACCCAACAACCAATCACTCACCAAACCTAATATTCCTCAAACCCAACATGTGGCCCGTCAGTAGATTTCACTACTTACATATCTCTCACAACTTCTATACCCGCTGCCACAATCCCCACAGGTTTCCCACATCCACTACTGCTCCTGCAAATTTGTTCTCCAAATTACAAGAAGCATCATCTTTTAAAAATCACAAACGTGATGCTATAAGTGCCACCTAAAACTCTTCAGTGCCTTCCAATGTTCTTAAGAGAAAAACCAAAATCCTTAATTTGGCCCAAAATATCTCATTAGTGGCTAAATAGATTTCAGACAGCTTCAACTGTCCTAGAATATACCCTTGAACATAAAAATAATCTGGGGAAAAAACAGTCATTAAAAAAAGAAGCTGGAACATAACACCTTGTTAATAAAATAACTGTAGAATACTCTTAACTCCATACAATTAGGCCCTTGCCTATGTTTCTGGTCTCATTTAACTCCGTGTTCAAGGATCTTCGACCATACTTCTTCCCTTCTCTTCCCTTCCCTACTTCAGGATTTTTTCAAGTGTTGGTTCCTCTGCATGATTCCTCTTCACGCTCCTGCATAAAGTTACCTTCCCTACAGAATCCTCTTCTGAACTGTGGGAAAAGGTCAGATCTCTCCTACTCTACCAAAACAACAGAATTCTTCAGTTTTTATTATAATTTTAATTACCATTTACGTGAGTCTTTCCCTCCCTACTGTAAGTTTCATGAGGGCAAGGCCCATGTCTGTTCACCATTCATTCCCAAAACCTAGAATTGTGCCCAATAAATAATAGGTGCTCAGTAAATTTTTTTTAATGAATTAAATATTAATAAATTATTCAGTAGAACTAAAACATAGTGATGCCTCCTGGAACAACTAGCGAAACTTAGTACAAGATCACCCAATAATCATGATTCAATTGCCTTAGTTACCCCTTCCCTTAGCAGGGAAAAGGAGGCTTCTTAGAATGTGAGATTATATACAATATGCTGTTTCTTCTTTTTTTGGCCACGCCACGCAGCTTGCAGGATTTTAGTTCCCCGACCAGGGACTGAACTTGCAGGCAGTGAAAGCACTGAGTCCTAACCATTGGATGGCCAGGGAATTCCCACAATATGCTGTTTCTAATGGATAAATTTGTTAAACTAATGAGTTTAATTTTAACTCATCAGTTCAAAACCTCGGGGAAGTACTATGAGAAAGTACAGATTAAGTTCAAATGACTTTCCCCCTCCAGATTACACATTCAAAGATACATGTTCTGGGCTTCCCTGGTGGCGCAGTGGTTGAGAATCTGCCTGCTAATGCGGGGGACACGGGTTCGAGCCTTGGTCTGGGAGGATCCCACGTGCTGCGGAGCAACTAGGCCCGTGAGCAACAACTACTGAGCCTGCGCTCCGCAACAAGAGAGGCCACGATAGTGAGAGGCCCGCGCACCGCGATGAAGAGTGGCCCCCGCTTGCCGCAACTGGGGAGGCCCTCGCGCAGAAGCGAAGACCCAACACAGCCAGGAATAGATAAGTAAATAAATAAATAAATAAAATTAAAAAAAAAAAGATACATGTTCTAGTATGACTGAAGGCATGTGAAGTCTGATTACCCATTAATAAAATATTTTTCTATTCAGGAATATACAGATCTCAGTTCTCTATTATTTTAAGGCTTTACTTCTTCTAATGGAAAACAAGAAAATTCTTCTTAGTCTTTTAGTACTTACAAGTGAAGGGACTGTGAAAATCTGAACCGAGAGGTCTGCGACTGAAAACTCTCTGTCGTGGTCATCTGTCACATAATCACTCTGCAAACGCTCATAGTTCTATTAAGAAGGCAAAAAAAGGCAAGGAGTGCCAACTATCAGTTACAAAGAAAAGGCAAGCACTACTCACCAGAGTAGGTGCGGTGAAGAACTGGACAGACAGAGCAGTCACGGACACTGCTCGCTCGTGATCATCCTCCATAAAATCTCTCTGCAACTGCTGGTAATTCTAAACAACAAGGGGGAGATTCACCTCTAATCCACAATGACCAATGTTTAAGGATTATAATGAAAAATCAGTGCTGGAGGAGTCAATAAGATATTCTATGAGAATGATGACTGGAATGTACCAACTAAACTGTGTAAATATCAATACAATCTTCTTTAGCACAATGGCAATTTGTGAGCTCAAATAGGAGTAACAGCTACTAAAATCCTGGGACGTCACTGTACATGGGTGGAGCCAAATCACAGTAGCTGTACACTGTCTCTGATGAAACCAGACTTTCGTTACTTCTGGATGCCTATCAGAGTCACCTGATGGCTCTTTCAAAGTATACATGCTTGGGCCCCATTCTTGGTGAATCTGCTTCAGTAGGTTTGAGAATGGAACCCAAACACATGCATTTTGAAAGAGCTCCCCAAATGATTCTTGTATGTTTCCTTGGTTAATAACCCCTAATTCAGGTGAATAAAAAACCCAAGCAGTTAGCTTAATCACATGCTGCTGAAAGGGAGAAGAACATAATTCAATAATATCAACAACCTAGAGTTATGATTCTTAAATCACATCCAAATATACAGGTCGTTTCAACTAAAATTATCTTTTCTTACACAAAATTTAATAGGAGTAACATAATTCAATGACATAGGTTTAAAGTCTTCATTTATCATTTCACATCATACACACTGCATAGATGGATATTCACATTATCATGGCAGATGATAAACAAGAAAAACCTCACTGCTAGAATTTTATTCTATTGATGAAAGATAAAAAGATCATTTATGAAGTTTCTTAGAATTTAAAATCAACCCACTGACATATTACTATCAGCTGTTAATTTTACAAACACTGGATATAATCATGGACTACAGTTACTCTGTATATAACCTATTTCGTTAATCTTCAAAAGTGAGAAACTACTTACCTTTGCAAATCGAACAGCAAACAGTTTCTTGTATTTCAAATCCATAAGTAGACTGCTCATGAACAACTGATGATACACACTCCTAGCACCTTTTACAAAAAGAGCAGATGTAAGATAAGGATATATCTAACAAGCCAAAAATTACATTTCCAAAGTTTTCATATGATCAACTGTATTTTAAGTGTCAAGAGCAACACTCTACATGTGTTCCTTAATCAGTTTTTTAAATATATTTTTCAAACAAAACATAAAGGTGATTTAATTTGGATCATGGATCCCCAAATCTGTTTTTTCCCCAAAGAATAAGACTGCATGTGTTAATTCTAAAAACCATAAATATATTTATTAAATACCTCCCCAAATGAAAAAGAAACTAACATCCCAATTACCTGTGTAAGTTCCCCTATACCTTAAAAGTAGTTAAGATATGTACCTTTCCACAATTTGGAATCACTAAGCATCAACCTATCCACTAGAGAAGAGTTTTCACCATTTGGCCCTTCTTGTAAACCAACTTGACATAAAATTCGGCGAAGACCATCTTAAAACAAGAAGAAAAGTAGTCAAGAAACAGTAACTTCAAATATTAAAATAAAATGACATATTAGTAGAAATTTTCAAATGGATCTACTATAGAGTCTTACTTTTTCTTTTTTAACTAAAGGTCAAATTTATTCAGAAAAAGTAAACATACTATTTTATTAACATGTTCACAAAATGGAGAAAAATTCCAAATCTTGCATTATACACCAACTCTTATTCCAGAATACCAAAATACATGTGTATCAGAATGGCAATGACCTCTTATGCTGTAAAGAATTTAAATAAGCAATAAAGAACCCAAAAGCCACTGAAATAAACATGGTTTTTAAAGCATCTATGCTAATTAAACCAGGTTACAGTAAAATTGTTACATATCCCATGATAACTGAAGATAGGTATAATATAAAATTGTGCTACCATTTAAAAGAAAGAATACATTAGCTCTGTACTTTTATACCAGTCCATTTTATTAATGGTATGCAAAATGTTCTTCATTAAACAAAAATACACTATGTACTTATGTATACCTACTATATGAGCGGCTTTGGAAGGCAAATTCCATTATATTCTAAATGTTAAACTTAAAAACTATATATAAGTATTAACAAAACCACAACTTTAATACCTTCTAGTTTCATATTTAAAATCCACTGTTTTAAAGTCTTCTACAAGCATGCAAAATAATCCGAAAAAAACCAAAAAATAGAGTAACTTTAAAATTTAATTATAAGAGTCACCAAATAGAAATTGTTTACAAGGCTAAAGAGAAAACTTTATATACGAATTAAATAATAGATAAGGTCTTTAAATTGTTGATGATAAATAAATTTTCTCAAAGAAAATTTTCAGCAGAAAACTGCTTCCATGATACTATTCATTAATGCTGTAGCACAGTACTTGGCATACAGATATCCAATGGAAAACACCAAAGCCAAAAAAAAAAAAAAAAGAAAAAAGGAGAGAAATAATTGGAAAGACATTTAGATTAAACAAACACGTTCCCCTAAATTTCCACACCTCCATATTTTCACCTGTCAATTCAGTGTGGCAATACTCTTTCTAGTAGCCTTTTAATACAAATGTTTTAGAAATTTTCTTTATAGCAAACATTGGAATGTCATTTATTCAAACCACCTCCCTTGCCTGAAGAACAGTATGACAGCTTAGATCTATTCCTAGTTTACTCTTCAGTGTTACACAGCAAACTTGTATTTTTGGCATTGGACGTGAAGGTTCTTAATTCTGTTTATCACTACTTTTAAAAGATTATCTAATTTGTAGACTGTGGAAAAACAAAAACTCAAATACACAGTAACTTCAAATTTGCAAATTTTCAGGGTTGCAAATTATTAGTAACCACAAGTCGTAGAAGTCAAAACAAAGACATCCTTTAAACAGTTAATCATTTAGGTTTTATATACAGTAGCATTATGCAGCTTGCTTTGTGGAAGAGAATTCCACAGGATACGCCATTAAGAAATAGGTTCTTTTATCAAGTTGGTAAGATTTAGGTTTCATTAGCATATTATAGTCATTTACAATTGTTTAACCCACTGTTTCCTGCATTTATTTGAACACAGACTCCTCTGTATGCATATAAAAAAGATCCCGTGGATCAAAATTGGGAAACAGATTTTTTTCTACGTATAAAGATATTATGAGATGGTGTTTTAAAACATGAAACTAAAGCAAAAAAACGATTCCACTTGCTATTTTTTCCAAAACAGTTTGGCAAAGGCATATGAGCTCATTTTTAAGTCAGTTAGCACAAGTATGAACCTACCTGAATATCCAATAATACTTCCCAGCCAAGACAAAAGTTTCAAACCAAAATTCTGATGTGCGACAATAGACGAATGCATAACTTGAACTTTGAGTGGCTTTGTCTGTCTACTGGTATTTCTCTTAAAAAGAAATGGCAGGATGAAAAAACAAACTTAAAAAGGCTATTTTAGAGAAAGAAGTTAATATTTTTGTTTAATATAGCTACACTCTCATCATTATAGGGGAGTTTTTCATGTATGTGTGTAAGAAAAATACCACGTGGCTTGCTTTATTCAGATTCTAATTTTCTAGAAGCAATCTTAGGATTCTTACAAAAAAGTAAGAAGTTACAGCTTTAAGTAACCTGAATTTTTGGTCTTATATTTGAAAATCTGCCCCACCAATTATAAATTATTTAAATGCTTAAATTGGCTTTATATCTTTAAACTAATTTTTTAATGTAATTACACACTAATTTAAATAATTTACTTGATTGCACAAATGTGATGTTATCAATACTTTAAAAAAAATTGTAGTAAATACACACAAAACTTTCCAACTTAACCATTTTTAAGTGTGCAGTTCTGTAAAGCAGATTGTTGTATAACCAGTCTCCAGAACTCTCTGTCTTGTGAAACTAAAACTCTGTACTCATCAAACACTCCAGGTACCTCATACAAGCAGAATCATACATTATTTGTAGTATCTTTTTGTGACTAGCTTATTTCACTTAGCATAATGTCCTCAAGGTTCATCCACGCTGTAGCATGTATCAGAATTTTCTTCCTTTTTAAGGCTGAATAATATTCTATTGTATGTATATAGACTTTGTTTATCCATTCATCCATTGATAGACACTAAAGTTGCTTCTACCTTTTGTCTACGGTGAATAATGTTGTTATGAACATGAGATCCTGCTTTCAATTCTTTTGTGTATATACCCAGAAGCAAGACTGCTGGATCATATGGCAATTCTATTTTTAATTTTTAGAGGAACCACCATACTGTTTTCCATAGTGGTCGCACCATTCTACATTCCCACCAATAGTGCATGAGGGTTCCAATTTTTCCATATCCTTGCCAATACCTGTGATTTTCTGTTATTGTTTTGTTGTTGTTGTTGTTTGTTTTTAATAGCCATCCTAATGGACATGAGGTGGTATCTTATTGTGGTTTTTACTTGCATTCCCCTAGTGATTAGTAATACTGAGCATGTTTTCCTGTGCTTTGGCAATCTGCATATCATCTTTGGATAAATGTCTATTTAAGTCTATCAAAACTTTTAATTTAACATGTTTTCCCCCCCTTTTCCTTTTTTGCTTGGATCATCTTTCTACGCACCAGTTCATCCCATCTCCATAACCCACATTAACACAGTACACCTTTGCATACTTTATCCATCTGTATGTATTATATATGTACACATTTATAAAGGTTTTTATTTGATTTACAAAAAATGGGATACTACACATATTCTGTCGCATCTTTGTGTTAACAGTTTTTTTTTTTGGTTAATGACTCATAAAATTCTGTGGTGTGGATTTATTTAGACATTCTTTAGAGAAGGGCATTCATAGTCTCTTTGTTTTCAGTCTTCTATGACTACAAAAAACGTAGTACTGAACATTTTGTACACACACTAACTGGTGCTTGTATTTTTACAGGATAAATTCCTAGGAGAGATAATAGATGCTACTAGATTGTTTTCCAATTATGTGGTAGCAATTTATTTTTACACGAGTATTTCTGTTCTCTGCATCTCTGCCAGCAAGGTACTTTATCACTCTAATTTCTCCATCTTGTTGGGTATGAAATCTCCGTCACTTTACTAAACTAGTGAGTTTGAGTCTCTTTTTACATATATTTACCACCTAGATCTCTGTTGTGATCGTCTTTTCATATCTTATGCCCATTTTTCTATTTTGTTGTTCGCTCCCTACTTGATAATCTATGAGTGCTCTGTTTATCATAAACATTAAATGTCTATCCTTTGTGTTAGAAATAATTTTTCTAAATCTACTGTCTACTGACATTTTTTATAATATTTTGCTATGCAAATTTTTTATGCAGCCAAAAAAAAAAAGTTCTTTTCTAACTCCTGGGGTTCTAGTCTTGGTTAAGAAGCTCTCCTCCTCCCTTAGAATGTACTTGTTTCCTAGATTTTCCTCATACTAGTATCTATTTCTGGACTTTCTATTCTATATTATGCATATAGTATATCTATGCAGACACTACCAGAGATTACAAGTACTGATTTTTTAGGGAAAAACTGAAATAACACTATGAAGCAACAAATGTAAAGGGAAAAAAAACACCTTCTCCTTTACCTGGATTCATCTACTGTAAACATTCTATTCCAATTGCTTTATCATTTGCACATTATCTTTCTTTCTCCACACAGACACACACAAGCATTTAAAAAAACAAACAAACAAACCACTGAAGGTTAAGTTATATGCATAATGTCCCCTTATCCCTAAAAACTTCAGTATACATTTCCTAAGAATGGGAATGTTCTTTTTATACAACCACAGTATAGTTTCTGATGTATTATTAAATTGAGTATGTCCAGTTATCAATAAAGAATTTCTTAAATAAGACACAAACTCATGAAGAGAAAAATATATTTTGCTACATTAAAATTAAAGCTTTTGCTCAAGGAGAAGCATCACAAATAAGCTTAAAATAAGTCACATATTAGGAAAAGACACTGCAACAAAAGATCAGGATCCAGATTATGTGAAGAGTCCTTACAAATCAGTAAGAAAAAGACAAATAACCTAACAACAAAAAAATGGGTAAAGAGTATGAACAAGAAATTCACAGAAAACTTAAATGACCAATACAATAAATATGAAATAAGATACTCAGTAATCAAGGCAGTGCAAATTTAACTGATGAGATGCCATTCATACACATCAGGTTGGCAAAATTTTAAAAATCTGACAATATATAGTTTTGACAAAGCAGTAGAGATATGGGAACTCTACTTCAGTGCTGGTTGGATGTATATTGGTACCACCATTTTGGAGATTAACTTGGCAAAATCTAGTATAGCTGAAAATGCCCAAAAGCTAACAACTCAGAAATTCCATTTCTTGGTATATACCCTAGAGAAGCTTTTGCTTCTACGCAACAAGAGGACAAAAAAATGACCACAGCAGGACTGATAGTTATAGAAAAAAATTGGAAATATCCTAATTGTCCATCAACTGGAGAATGGAAAAATTATGGTATAGTCATCAATGGAATACTTACAGATACATGTATCAACACAGATAAATCTAGAAACAACACTGAAATGAAAAGGCAAATTGCAATATAATACATTCAGTATGAATCTTGTTATATAATGTTTAAAGACTTCCAAATCAATACATATAATATGGATGGATATTTAACAGATGAAATATAAAGGCATGTATGAAAATGAAAGATAAATTAATGAAAGTAGTTATCTCTCGGGAAGGAGGAAGGGGAATGGGATTTAGAAGGGATAATACAAGGGCTTCTATACTATTTTATTTATTTAAAATACGTATGAAGAAAATAAGGTATAATGTAGCACACAGGCATTTTCATCTGTATATTTAAAATATTTCACAATATATAAAATATATAAAATTATATTTTAAAAGGACATTTACATAAAATGCAGTTACATGGAATAGTTAAAAACAATAAATTCTAACTTTTAAAAATAAATCTAAATGTGGGGAATAGTTTTCTTTCAGATAAATTATACACTAAATGCTATTAGGATATGCAGCATACCTTGCTATTAGGTACCAAGAAACAACTTCCCTTGAATTCTAATCTTGGTGCTAAAGGCCAGTATAATTCCTAAAAAGTAATGTGAAACCCTATCAAAAACAAAACAGAAAGCAAAAAACTTTCTAAGACGTCTCTGATGAAAAAATAAGAAGACAGAAATATATACATATATATCTCATCTAAACATTCATTTTCTGTATCAATCTTACATAGTTTAAAAAAACTAGATAAAGCAATAAGCAATGCTCAAGTAACATATATTTAAACATGATTTTTGATTGATGTGGCTTTACATTCAGGAAGGCAGAAAAATGTGTTCATAAACACCAAAATGTGGGACTGGTTTTATACTAATAAAAAATAAGAGTGTAGACATATTTTTATATTACTTACCACAATTACTGATTTTGCTTGTTCACAATACTGGAAGTCTCCATATCGAACAGACCTACGTCCCTGTAAATAAAGATATTTGAAATTAACTTGTAAAAATATTTATATTCAGTATTAATAACTTTTGAAACAGTAAACAAATAAACACAGTGTTATCTGAGCACATAACAACTCTGGTCAATTTTTAATATCTACAATGTTTATTCTATTCATTAATTAAAAAGTAAATTAAAATATTTTCCTTCAAAGCTATCCTAACATTTTTCAAGCCATTAATAAGTTCAAGTTGTTATCCTTGAACAATACAATATTTATTCTTCTAGGCTGCTATAATTTCTATTTTCATAACTGAATATTTCTAACCACTGTGTAGGATGAGAGCAACTGTATCTACGTTTCCTCCTAAACTTTCTGACAATAGCTTACAGTTATAGCCAATATATATTTGGGCCAATATTCATATGAAATTAAAGGAAAATAGCCTAGACATATATACCTCTAACTCAATTTTCTAGGATAACTTATCTGTATTAAAAGTTTAATTTATTATGTGACATCAATATAATGAAATTACTTACATCTCGATCTACTGTAGTTGCAAAGCCAATGGCTTCTTTTTGTGTACAGTTAACAGCTTTCTGAAGAGTATAAATAACTTGTTCATAGGTATGAACCTCATCATTAAACAGCATGCAATAGTAGGTGTCACTCTTCTCTCTGTGGGATAAAACATTAATTATATATTATCTATTTGCATATCACCTTGCTCCAGGATGATTTATTAAGAACACACTTTGTTCTAGGGAACGTGCTAGGTACTAGGCACATACCTGTAATGAAGCCATCTGTGGTCCCCACACTCTATGACACTACTGGCTGGTGGGAAAGATAGATACTATACATATAATCTATGTGAATTCACTTTTATCAAGAAGAATAGGATGCTAGAGTGGGATAAAACCAGTATGGGAGTTCAGAGAACTGCCAAAGAAGTAATTTGAGAGCTGAAGTCAGAATTGGCTATCAGTGGTGCTCAAGTGGGGGCAATTCTCCTCTACCCTCCATAGATGACCACTGGGCAATGTCTGGAAACTTTTGGTTGTCATGACTGGGGTGGGAGTGCCACTGGCATCCAGTGGGTAAGGGCCAAGGATGCTGCTAAAAATTCTACAATCCACCAGTTAGAGACCATAATATCTGGGCCCCAAAGCCAACAGTGCGAAGGGCTAGAAGAAAGTGAAAGCAAAGGCCCTGAGGTGGCAAAGGTAAGTACTGGGAGCTGGAGCACAGGGAGGAAGGAGGAGATTAGTTTGGAGAGAGGCAGAAATCTTAAAGACCTTGTAATGGATTTCGATTTTGCCATCCTAAGGGCAATCAAAGATTTGAAAGTGAAATAGGAGCTATGGTCAGATTTGTCTTAAAGTTCACTTTGGCTATATGTGGAGAATGGACCATGAGAGACACGAGTGGATATGACAGTCTAGTTAGGGACGTCATGTTGTCCAAGGATGAAATTAACGCAATGTGTACTAGCATAGTAGTAATGGAGATGAACAGAAGTAAACAATTTGACAGAGGGAGAACCAGCTGGACCTGAAATCTAAGTGGATATGCATGACTCAGGTTTCTGGGTAGATGAAATGCCATTTACTAAGATGGGAAAACATTACAAGAGACGCAAGTTAGATTCTTTTCCCTTCTATGCTGGTGGTCCCAAACTTACAATGGAACAGAAAAATAAAAACACAACTCTTCTATTCTCTATGGTCTAAATTTGGATCTCAGATTTAGATCTTAGTTGGTCCCCAACTCAAAATACATGAAGATAAAGTTATGAGGTAACTAAGCCATGTTCAACATTTCCAAAAAAGGAATACTAACTCCTCATTTTACTAAAAAACAACCTACAACCTAATTATTTGGAACACTGTTGAGAAAGCAAAAAAGAAACACCACCAATGTCCTTTAGACTCTCACTTGTATTCAACCTTAACTGTGAATACAATTCCAACAAGCTTGGCTAGAATTAAAAGTAGAAGAGAAGGCTGCTTGAGGCAAGCACATTCATGCAGAAAAGTAAGCCCTTAACCTTAATACAGCTATAGCAGAATCCAGCTCTCTGGTCACAAATTTGCAATCTCCTCAATAAACTAAGAACAAATGGTAAAAATGTTAGATGTACTGTAGAAGAATCACAAAGTGTAGAATAAATTTTATACAAATTTAGAATCAAAAATGGTTAAAATTGAATTTGTGCATTTAGTCAAACCAGAAAACTCACTTAGGTCAAAGTGCTCATTCCCTAATCAAATCTCATAAACAAACAAAAAGAACTGTAGAGTTAACTTAACAGCTTTATCACACAAAGAAGAGAAAAATGCCTGTGCTTGAAACCAGTGGTAGAGCCTTGGTGTGGCTAAAATACGGCTATAAATCAGCGAAAGCAACAACAGGGAAAAACCTTTACCAATTAAATGGCTCACACATATTTAAAAACTATAAAACCAAGGTTATTATTATGCTGAAAACTAATTATTAAAAAAGATTATGTTCTATCCTAGCTGTATTAAAGTTAATTTGAGGAATTAGAATCAAAATGCTTAAAATTGAGTGTGAGCAAATACAAATACAAGGAATAAACGGGTTGTACTTACACCATCTCTAAATCTGGTGGCAATTCACTTTCCTTTTCCCAGGTTAATATCTCTACTGCATACCGAAACATAATAGCAAAAATGTTATAAGTTCTTGCTATCACATCTTCTGATAAATGCACAAGAGGATCCTGAAAGAACAGAAAAAAAAAAAATGCAACCATGTTAAATGTACATTAATTCTCCTTTTTCCCATTCTGCCTCCCTCCTCAAAATACTACTGTAAAAAGCTGACTGATCTTCCAGCTTCAGCTTCTCTTCAATTTGATCCTATATGTTACATCTCAGCAAGTCAAACTTCCTAAAACATTCTGTTCATAATAATCCATATTACTGAATCATATGAACCACGATATTCCACGGCACTCCAATGCCTAATAAATAAATCTAAAAATTTTAGAAGGGCATTCTAGGATCTTTAAAACCTAACATCAAACCATGGTTACAGCTTCACATCCCTCTAATCCCCAATTTCCAGAATAAACAAAGGAATGTTATCTAAGGATGGACAAGTAATATTTAGTTTTATAGGTCTAAAGGAGAGCCTGATTTTGAGGATTCTAAAGGAGGAGAAGTCAACAAGGTCAGAAAACTGCTCCTCGATGTTAAGAATCACTCACTTTCTCTCAGCGAGTCAAGTTGTGTATGTATTTAACAGAGAACTTCGTACATTAGACTTAACAGTGAATAAGTCACTAAATTTCAAGGTTAATGTAAAAAAGTATTACTATAAACATACTCTAAGGTTATCTTTCAGTCAAGGTTGGCAAAATGTTTTACACAATCTAATCTTAATGCTTTATCAAATCTAAACATGTTATTTAGCTTAATGGCTAAATAGTGTTATATTCATCTCTCAATAAGAAAATCAATATATTCCAACATCATGGAATGGGAACCAGCACATTCTTGAAAATATACATAAGGATACAGAACATTTTTGTACATCCTCACCAAGGATCAGCTTAGTGGAACTGATATAAAACAAATGGAGAAGGAGAATAATATCAAGGATGAAGGAAAAAAGACAAAGATTCCTAAAGGAGATGGGTCTAGGACTTAAAGAATGTAAGAAGTAAAGTAAGAAAAAGATTTTCCAAAGTCTTACAGCACTTTTTACCTACAACTCTCCTCAATAAACTGCTTTATATGTCCCATCAAAAAAAAAAATTTTTTTTATACCGCTACCAAGGTTTGGTACTATTTCTTATGGAGACTTTAGAAGTTAACATGGCAAAACCACCTGTTACAAAGAAGGTATTGGAACTGGTACCTTCTGGGGATTCATAAAAGAGTGGCTATTAATCGTAAAACGAACCTCACATTGTACTAAAATAGAAAGTAGAACCAAAACTCAGTTTTCTTCATGATACTATCTCACTATACAGTTACTCCATTTCTTACAATTACGTCCCATAATACAAGACATTTAGAGCATTGAAGAATTAAATGGTGTTGGGACAGAAACAACCGCCAATTCTTGAGAATCCAAGCCAGTAGTGTCCAAACTCTGTTCTAAAAATCCCAGGGCCTGGTAGAGATGTTTCCTATTTGAAATACACACCAGTTTAAAAACATATGATTATCCATATTTTTAAATGGCCTATGGATACAGATTCTTCTGCCATCTTTGTATGCACATGTTAACTTCTTGAGAATGGGTTACTGATGAAGAAACATTATTTCTGAAGTGAAGAGATGCTAGGCTATGCAAGTCTACTCGTGTACAATGGTAAATTAAACGCTATTTGAAAAGACTTCTGTTCCAAGTGCTCGTATCACAGCATAAGTCAGTTGGAATGAGAAAATAAATAACCATCTTATCCTATGTTGTATTATCTAAGACTAATAATTGTTTTTGGTGACATTTATGTTAGAGAATGCAAGCCTTTGTCAGTGAGTCAACTTTGATTTATTATTCTTCCAAACTAGAAGAATAGCATGCTGTTGAAAAGGTTACCTGTGGTTGGGACTTCCCTGGTGGTCCAGTGGTAAAGAATCTGCCTTATGATGCAGGGGACGCGGGTTCAATATCTGGTCAGGGAACTAAGATCCTACATGCTGCAGGGCAACTAAGCCTATGCGCCACAACTACTGAGCCTGCGTGCCGCAAACTACGGAGCCCATGCGCTCTGGAACCTGTGAGCCACGATTACAGAGCCCACGCGCCCTGGAGCCTGCATGCCACAACTAGAGAAGACCTGCCACCACAACTAGAGAGAAGCCCACACACCACAATGAAGAGCCTGCGCGCTGCAACGAAAGGTCCTGCGTGCAGCAACTAGACCCGATGCAGCCAAAAAAAATCAATCAATCTTAAAAAAAAAAAAGAAAAAAAAGTAAGCACATATTATAATAGAGTTTAACTGTTGTCATATGCAAATAAGGTATGAATGAGGGTTTTCTCCACACTGCCCAACTAAAACTAGAAATAAACTAGAAACCAGTTATGAATCGACTTTCTAACAAGAAATAAATATACATTCCAACTTATAAAAAATAAATTCATTAGTAATATTGCTTTTATCTGTTTTATTATTGGGATTTCTTAATTAAAATTTTATTAAAAAAAAATTCCACTGCCAAAAAATGTTTTCAAAAACCAGTATACTGTACTGTCAGAGTTGTCTATACTACCTAGGTTTAAAGCCCAGCTCTAGCACTTACTGTGTGGGACACTGTAGGCAAGTTTCTTAATCTAAGACTCAAGCTTCCACAGCTATAAAATATGGGTAACAGTAGTATTTATCTTACAGGGCTGTTCTGAGAATTAAATGAGATAAACCAAGAATCATATTTAGCATGATATTCAGCTACTAGCTACCACTGATCTATATTCAAATGGGATGAAAGCAGCATTGATAAGTGAAAATTTCAGATAAAAAATTTTTCACTGAGGTTGTTCATTCAGTTAATATATGTTATTGAATTAAATTTCATTCCAAAAAGGATTTACAGCAACTTTTTTTGGCCAAGTGCAGCTTGCGGGATCGTAGTTGCCCGACCAGGGATTGAACCTGCGCTCTTGGCAGTGAAAACATGGAGTCCTAACCACTGGACCTCCAGGGAATTCCCCTTCAGCAACTAGAATACATCCAGTGTAATAAAACAGTATTAAAAAATAGATATACAGGGCTTCCCTGGTGGCGCAGTGGTTGAGAATCTGCCTGCTAATGCAGGGGACACGGGTTCGAGCCCTGGTCTGGGAAGATCCCACATGCCACGGAGCAGCTAGGCCCGTGAGCCACAACTACTGAGCCTGCGCGTCTGGAGCCTATGCTCCGCAACAAGAGAGGCCGCGATAGTGAGAGGCCCGCGCACCGCGATGAAGAGTGACCCCCGCTTGCCACAACTAGAGAAAGCCCTCGCACAGAAACGAAGACCCAACACAGCCAAAAAAAAAAAAAAAAAAAAAGGCATCAGCCTCAAGTCCAACCCATTCCTTAAAAAAAAAAAAAAAAAGATATACAAAGCAGGTAAAATGAAAATAAAGGAAGGAAAATAAACTGAAGTCAAGATAACATCTATTTATAAATGCCAATCATGTAAATTTCCATACAGCTACTACAGACAAGCTGTTTTCAAGATGCCCCAACAAAAGGAAACACAGTCAGTTACCAGACTCACACCAAGAGAAACGTAACATTTCCTAATGCAGAGACCTAAGAGAAATTTCTTACGGTTTTTATAAAGATCAACAAAGGAGACACTAGGAAACGTACCATCCCACCAGCCTCCGTACTCACCCCCCGTGCTCAAGGGCCCATTTGGAAACCTAGTTGGGCATTTATTGTTGTCACAGTGATGGAAGATGCTATTACCATTTAATGAGTGGGAATTAGGTATAATAAACACAGTGCTTCTGACAGTGTACACCTGGGGTCAGTAAAGTTTTTCTGTAAAGAGTCACTAAGTATTTTAGTTTTTGCAGGCTACAGGGTCTCTGTCATAGCTACTCAGTTTTGCTGTTGTAGTGGAAAAGCAGCTATAGACAGTACATGAACAATTAAGCGTGGCTGTGTTGCAATAAAATTTTATTTATGGATAATGAAATTTGAATTTCACATAATCTTCACATGCCACAAAATACTACCCTTGTTGATTTTTCTTCAACTATTTAAAAATATAAAAACCATTCTTCGATTATGGCGGTACCAGTAACAGGTTGCAGACAAGATCTGGCCTGTGGGGCCAGAGTTTGCTGATCCCTGGCCTGTACAATGAAGAATGTCCCACCCCAAATGCCAAAAGTTGAGAAGACCTGTGGAACTTCTAAACACTACCCCAACAGAAGTATATAATCAAATTTTTTCCAACTTTTTCTTAAGATGTAGGCTGAATGTATAACAAAAAAATTATATTCAATAAAAACAATTCTATGACAGGCTAAAAAGGTTCATTTCAAATATTATATAGCCTTCTTCCATTTCAAGCATAAAATAGAAAAACCCTAGATAATGTGTGGATTTAATGAGTGGGGACCAGGTATGCTAAATATAATGTTATTTGTTATCTTTTTAATATCTTATAGTCTTTTCTCGAAGACTTCATTTCTCTTAACTGAATTCTTAAATAGGAATTAAATGGCAAAGTCTGGAGGTTCGATTCTCTGTCAAGTTGCTGGAATATATATTCTCCAGGCAGGACCATACAATTTCAGCCAGGCAGGTTATTTTGCTGGCATCTTCTAAAAATTCAGGAAACTAACCGGAGTCTTCATTATTTGATAGCTACCCCACTAATGTATGAGGATAAAGCCAAGAGAGTAACTGCAGGCGGATTCATAATTTTTCTTAGAAAATTTAAAGTGAACAATCTGGTGGTATCTAGTACATTCATAATGTTGAGCCACAATCACCTCTATCTAGTTCTAAAACATTTCTATCACTTCAACAAAGTAAAACCCCTTACCCATTAAGCAGTTTTTCTCCATTTCTCCCTTCCCTATTCCCTGGCAACCACCAGTCTGTGTTCTCTACAGACTTATTTATTCTGGATATTTCACATAAATGGAATCATACAGTATGTGACCCTTCGTGTCTGGCTTCTTTCACTTAGCATGATGTTTTGAAAGTTCATCCACGTTGCAACATGTATCAGTACTTCATTCCTTTTTACAGCTAAGTAATATTACACTGTATGTTTATCCATTCACATACTGATAAGACATTTTGACTGTTTCCACCTTTTGGCTATTATGAATAATGCTGCTACTAATGTGTGTGCATGTACTTATTTGAATACTTGTTTTTTTTTTGTTTTTTTTTTTGAATACTTGTTTTTAATTCTTTTGGGTATATACCTAGAAGTGAAATTACAGCCTTACATGGCAATGTTTAACATTTGAGGAATAGCCAAACTGTTTTCCACAGTGCTAAATCATTTTGCATTCCCACTAGCACTGTACAGAGTTCCAATTTCTCTATAGCCTCGCCAACACCTATTTGCCACTTTTTTGATTACAGCCATCCTAGTGGGTGTGAAGTGGTATCTCACTGTGGTTTTGATTTACATTTCCCTAATGGCTAATACTCTTGAGCATGTTTTCATGTGTTTGTTGGTCACTTGTATTATATCTTCTTTGGAGAAATGTCTATTCAGGTCCTTTGGCCATTTTTAATTGTGTTGTCTTTTTGTTGTTGAGTTGTTAAGATATATATTCTGGATAACAGACACTTATCAGATATGACTTGCAAATATTTTCTCCCAGAGTCCTAAAGTTTTACACTAGCTTTCAATTATTTTTTAAAAGCAAAACCATTTTTTCCAAATATGTCTTTGTTTGCCTTACTTATATTTTTATATACAGAATGCCAACCCAATATGTAAGAGATAAAAACAGAGCTGCTCCAATTGCAGTAGAGAAATCTGAAACCCTGATCACTTGGCATCTCTCTGTAGCAAATCCTAGGACACATGCACAAAGCAAATGAAACACAAATATATATGTTTTCTATAGCACTGAATCATTTTGCACAAATTTTCATCTGTCTAAAACACAGTGAAACACAGTCTAAAAGATATTGTCCTACACCATAAGTTCTCCGGTCATTCTGTTAAAATATCTGAGACCAGGAAGACATGTGCACTAGGAAGGACTATTAATGTCCACTTGCCCCAGATCGGTATCAGACCTACTTACTAACAATGCATAAGTTCTTTTAATGTACCCACCTCTCTGCCATTTAAAATTAAAATCTGAAATAAGGATCTTAAATCAAACATCAGATTGTCACAAACGGCAGAGTTTCAAGTATTTATTTAGTGAGAGCCCATTATTTCATTACAAATATCATTTAGAGAAAAATAATAAAGGATCAACAACAATTTTAGAAAGCACATATTTACAGCTGGAACGAGTATAACTTGTACTGAGCTATCATCCCAATGTTTGGTCCCATCACATATCCAATGACATTGATTTACCAGGAGATGATGAGTAGGATTGGCTGCCATGTAGGACTACAGAAAAGAAAGGTATCTGATCTACAAAGTCTTAGTCACAAAACAAACAAAAACCAACTAAGTTAACTGATCTACATATATAGGAAAAATAATCCCTTTAATAATAAATGAGGACTTAAAAAAACTCATATATGCTTAAAATAAAACAAACAAATGCAAAAGTCCAAATTAAATTAAATTTCTAGAATTTCAAGTGTGTTCTACTAGTAATGGTATGCCATCCATAAAATGCAAAAAACTTTCGAAATATCTACTTGGTCACTGTTAATAGTGAGAGGACTATTGATATTTTACTTATCCATTGCTATATTATAACCTAATTCTTATGTCTGAAAATATTTCAAACACATGGTTAACAGTACTTCCTTAGGAACAATTTTGTGAAAATGTTTTTACCTCTTCTTCCTCAATTTCAGAGGTGTTAAGTTCATGTTTCTGACAGTAAGGACCCTCTTTCCAAGCTTCAGTATCACCACAGTCACAGAAACCTCCACCTCCTGATGTTGTCATCTTGAAAAAAAATTGTAAAGTATCTTGTCAATAAGTATTTACTGAGGGCTATCGGATTATAAATAGGAATATCAAGTGCTAAGGAAATAACATTGCTGAAGTGTTAATTTCTTTGGAGGGATAAAATTAAATAAAATGCCAAACCTCTCAATGTTTTAAAGCTGATTTTAAATAAGCCTATAGGCTAATTTAAGTGATTTCAAAATAAAATAAGCTACTCTGTAGTGTCTAGCAAGCTACAGCTATTTTAAAGAGGTAAAATATGTCCACTTGCATGACTTCCTAATTAGGAAAATAACAAGGGTTTTCTTGCTAGGTTTTGGCTAAATTGGTATACTGTTGGTATCTATGCTACCAGGTTATAACATAACAGACTCAAGAGTGACAAAGATTCCTATAGCTGCTGTCTTCTACAAAAGTCTAATAAGAGTGCATCTGCATTAGAGAAAGTGACCAAAAAAACTAGAAATAGTTTATTTTTCTTTTCTAACACTCTCTAAATAGCATTCTTTGAAAAGGAAGGAAGCTCTGGAAACAGAAACATGGAGTGCCTAGTCATAAAACCTTTTACCACTTGTGGGCTTCAAAATTATTCATGCTTCCTTAAGATGTGGCAATGATTCAAGGAATCTGGCAAGATAAAACCTATTATTTAATAATTAGTAGACTGGAAATTCTGCTTTTTAAAAAAATACTGTGAGAGTTTATAGATGGGTATGAGAAGGAAATTTTAGAAAGAGCCTTTCATATCTTGCCCAAAGTAAGTATTTGTGTGTTACATATCACAAGGTAATTAATGTAAACTCACAAATGACAGTTATTCTTAGGGGCTGCAAAGATATATGCCAAGAAACATGGGCAGGCAGCCATATGGAAGATGATAACCTCACCCTATAGCTTTTATGCACGTTCTGGTAACCAAAGATAGGCAGAACAGTTTAAAGGAAACAGGATTCTCTTACTGATTTATGAAAATAAAAAGAACATATAAAAATATGAATTCAATTTTGCAGCTGTTTTAGTTCACTGTTAACAATACTCGGGTAGAGTAAATAAAAACAAACAGGAGGAAAAGTCCTGAATCAAAAGTCTTGAATTAGTAAGAAGATTGCAATATTTCTTCTCTATCTTTATTTGAGATTAGGGTGAAAAGTTCCAGCTACTAACAGTTCCCTAAATTTTTGAATGTTCATAGCTCTGTCTTCAGCTTCCAGTAGAGGAACCAGGACAGGCTTAGCAATAATCTGCCTACGTATTTTGTATCCCTGACTTAAAAGCAAACATACTTGATTTTTGGAAAAGTAACGATTGCATTACAGCAGTTAAAAAAAAAAAAAAAATTGGTTAGTCTTTTGTTCTGAAGTTGGCCCTTTTCTACATTGTAGTAGATGCCTCTTTAATATTAAGAAATGACAAATCTTCTGCAGAAGCTGACCAATAGATAGAACCATTTCTTAAAGGTATAATCCTGTCACTTTTACTTAATTGCTCACTCATCTCCCTTCAGAACCTCCCTCTTGCATTTTAACTCTCACCTTTATCCTCTAATTTTTGATAACTTGCTTTATAAACCTAGAATTATAAAGATAATAAACATTAAAAAAAATAACAAAACAAACTAGTTGAAAACCAATACTGAAAGAGCTGCTATCTATAGTCTTTTCATCTTAAACCATGTGTTCCATGAAATCTGGATTCATAATTCATCTCTACACTGCCATCGTATGTTTAATGGTATTTGAATAACACATTTCTTAAACCACTCTCCCCTGTTTCAGTGTTAAATCTTGGAATTTTAAAAAGAAAAGGTATTGAATATAAAATTCAATACTAGGTGTGGTTATTATCTGGATATTACTAACCCTATATCGATGGTCTCTGTGAATACTTCCCAAAAAGCACTCCATGCATAAAACACAAGTTGGATCAACTGCACAGTCTCTGTAAAGTTAAAGAAAAAAAAAAATCAGAGTGTCATAAAATAACTGTATATTTTACCACATAATATTTCAAATTGGAATCCATCTTGGAAGAGCCAAAATAGTGAAATGCCTTAGTGTTAGAAGAAAAGAAATTATTTTTCCCAAAGATCTGTGAGATCTTTGATTAATGGAGTCAGCTTAAGAACCTGCTTCTCATACTGGATGTGTACTAGGGGGTCTTAGAAGGCACATATTACTAGAATGGCAATTTTCCCTAAAGATTTGGGGAAATCCTATTTTATATTAAAACACACAGATGTATATGGAATAGATTTTAAATATTATAAATTCTTAAGATATTTTAACTAATTAAAATGGCAATAACGTATTAAGTGTTCAATATACAGGCTGACGTGGGTCTCCACACTCGGTCTGTATATCTGATGGTCACACAACACTTATGGTTCATAAGACATCCTGATGGGGGAGTAGGAGTTCCACAAAGTGAATGGGTTGACAGTGGTGCCTTCGATCATTTCATTTGCTTTTATCATACTGCCATTTAGATACATTTACAGATCATATCTTAACTAATTTCTACGATTCTATGAAATGAGATGGGGAGTCATGAAAATCTTTAAATTTCCCCTTATCCTTGTTTCTGTATCCTCATAGGCAACCACCCTACTATGCCTATTGTGTGCCCTTTAATTTGTATGTGTTCTTGCAAAATGTTTTTGAATGCATGTATTTAGAAAATTTTTTATTTTTTAAATTGTAGTTGATTTACAATATTTTATTAGTTTCACGTGTACAGCAAAGTGATTCGGATATACATGTGTGTGTGTATATATATATATTTCAGATTCTTTTCCATTATAGGTTATTACAAGATGCTGAATATAGTTTCCTGTGCTATACAGTAAATCCTTATTGTTTACTGAGTGCATTATTTTTGATGTGTGCAAATCTTACTGTGTTATATCTCATTCTGTTCTTTTTCAATTCTGTAACATAATCCATTCATTTTGTCTGTGTACATTTGATTTGCTGCTTCTGATTGGTATATAATATGCCATGGCATGTATCCAAAACATTTTTTCTCTCTACTATCCATGCACCGGACACCTGGATTACCTCCAATGCCTTTCTACCACAAATAATGCTGCAATGAATATTCCTGTAAATGTTTTCTTATGGATCTGATTGAGATTTTCTTCGGCATATAAACTCAAAAGCAGAATTGCTGGGTCATATACATATAGAGTTTTAATTCTGAGTGCCATGCTACTGTCCAGAGTGGCTACATGTGCCCCAGCAGTGTGTAAGAGTTTTTATAACCTGCATCTTCATCAGCATTTGGTTTTTATCTCGCTTGCTAATATGTGCCAGCTTAACATATATGAAATATCTTACTGTCTTTTTTGTTTTTTGGTTTGTTTGTTTTTTTTTTTTTGGCTGCATTGGGTCCTTATTGCTGCACGTGGGCTTTCTCTAGTTGCAGCGAGCGGGGGCTACTCTTCATTGCAGTGCATGTGCTTCTCATTGCAGTGGTTTCTCATGTTGCAGAGCACGGGCTCTAGGTGCGCGGGCTTCAGCAGTTGTGGCACGCAGGCTCAAGAGTTGTGGCTTGCGGGCTCTAGAGCGCAGGCTCAGCAGTTGTGGCGCACGGGCTTAGTTGCTCCACAGCATGTGGGATCTTCCTGGGCCAGGGCTCGAACCATGTCCCCTGCGTTGGCAGGCGGATTCTTAACCACTGAGCCACCAGGGAAGCCCCTATCTTACTGTTTTAATTTGTATTTCTCTGACTGCTAATACATTTGAGCAACTCTTCATATGCTTACTGCTTTGAGGATTTCCTTTTCTATAAACTGCCTGTTTATATCCTTTGCCCATTTTTCTGCTGGGATTGCTTTCTTTATCTTGTTTATTTGCAGGAGTTTCCTATACAGTCTAGTTTAGAGGACATTAATCACTTGGCAATTTAAACATTGCAAATATTGTCTCCCATTTGTCACATGTGTATTAGTTTTGCCCATGGGGTCCTTTGTTAAATAGAGCTCCCTCTTTTGATGCAATTAAATTTACACACAAATTGTTTGTGCTTTGAGGTTTTAGAAGTTCCTTCCCCAACCCTAGGTCACAAAAATATATATGTTTTTAAAGAAAATAATTTTCTTCTATTAAACCTTTTGGTTTTATCTTCCACATTTAGGTGTTTAATCCATCTGGAATCTACCTTTGCATATGATATAGGATAGAGATACTGTTTTATTTCTCCATATATAATGAGCTGCTTTTTCTAAAACCATCTACTAAACAACCTAACTTTTACCTATTGATTGTGGTGTGACCTTTATAACATACTAAGTTCCCATATATCCTTGGGTCTATTATCTAAGTTCTCTAAGAGTGATCTATTTGTTTGTTCTTGTACTATACCACACTGTATTACTATGGCCTTTTGTAGTATTGATATATCTTAATATCTGATAGGGTAAATTCCCCTTTATTCTCCTTTTTTAAAGGTTGATTTAACTATTCATGAATTATTATTTATTCTTCTACACAATAAGTTTACAGAGTTCCTCGAAAATACCCAGCTAAAATTTTGACAGAGATCACTTGGAATTTATTGATAAACTTCAGAAGTAATAACATCCTTATAAGAGTAAATTATCATGTCCACGATTATTTCCTGTATCTTTTATTGAAGTTTTAAAGTTTTCTTAATATGAGTCCTGTGTATTCTTGATTAGACTAATATCTAGACACTTTCTAGGTTTTGTTGTTTAAATGATACACATTTTTTTAAAATTTCATTTTCTAGTTGGTTAAGGATAATAAAAAAAGAAATAGTATTGATTTTTAAGACCCTTGATGAACTCAAGGCAGTTTTAATAGTTTGCTGATTCTGTTTTATTCCCCTGAAGTAAATGAGTATACAGTCTGTACATAATGACAATTTAATCTTTTTCCTTACAATAGTTATTCTTCTTCCCTTGTACTGTTGACAAGGACTTCTAGTAATATGTTAAACAAGAGCAGTAATAGTAGGCATCCTTGTCTTGCTTTAGATATTAAAGTAATCACATCTAAGTATTATGTTCACTGTAGGTTTACTAAGAAAGTGCTCTTCTAGAAAGAATCAAGCATCTATCTTGTCTTTCCTATATAAACTGTGCCTCAGGGTTATCGAAGGATCGATGAGGGACTGTTTCTTTCATAGAAGACTAGCTTATAAACAAAGAAGAGATGATAAATTAGTAGATGATAAAGAGTAGCACCATTTTGCTACCCCCTAATGAATAACGACCCAGGCAGCAAGCATCAGTGACTGCTAAAACATTAGGTAAAAAGGCTGATGGAGGGACTTCCCTGGCAGTGGTTAAGACTCTGTGCTTCCAACGCAGGGGGCACAGGTTAAATCCCTGGTTGGGGAACTAAGATCCCACGTGCCACGTGGTGCGGCAAAAAACATAAATAAGAGGCTGCTGGAGGCCTTCACGATGGTTGCATGTGCCAGGTACCTAAACCCACTGATCAATTTTAACAAAAGCAGCCAAGCATCATGTACCTCCTGATATCAAGAATTAAGAAGTTATGCATCAGGCTTCCTTGGTGGCACAATGGTTAAGAATCTACCTGCCAATGCACGTGACACAGGTTCGAGCCCTGGTCCAGGAAGATCCCACATGCCATGGAGCAACTAAGCCCGTGCGCCACAACTACTGAGCCTGCGCTCTAGAGACCTTGAGCCACAACTACTGAGCCCACATGCTACAACTACTGAAGCCCGCGTGCCTAGAGCCTGTGCTCCACAACAAGAGAAGCCACCGCAATGAGAAGCCCGCGCACCATAACAAAGACTGGACCCTGCTCCCTGCAACTAGAGAAAGCCCGCGCAGCAACGAAGACCCAACGCAGCCAAAAATAAATAAATAAATAAATAAAAATAATAAAGTTCCCTTAAAAAAAAAGTTATGCATCAATAATTATGAAACTATTATCCACCCCCCCCAATAATAGAAGTTAATCAAGCCTAACTACCTGTTTTGAGGAAAGATAGGGAAAAAAGAAACGTTTAAGCAACACCATGGGGCCACAATCAGCCAAATCTAGAATGTGGAAAATTCCATAGGACAAATGACCTGGTTTCTTAGTAACATAATGGAAAAAAGAAGGAAGGAAAGAGGTAAAAGAGCTATTACAGTTTAAAAGAAAAAATGAAGAATAACAGCCAAACGCAATGTGTGAACACTGAATTCACAGTTATGAGTCAATCAGGACAATTTCAACTCTGCTAGACAGCAGATAATATTAAGGAATTAGTGTTAATTATTTTAGGATATTAATGGTTATAGAGAAAAAAGGTACATACTGAGTATTGATTAAAAAGAGCATGTTGTCTGGAATATGCTTCAAAATAATCTAGCAGGGCAGGAAAAAAGTGTATGAGAGTGTATGTGTGTGTATATAGATTAAAAAGAGTTGCCATATATTGATAATTGCTGAAGCTGAGCAATGATTATTACCTGTCACGTCTATTGTACCACTCACCCTACCTTTATTATGTTTGAAACTGTCTATAATAAAAAACTTCTAAAAATCCAATACACAAATACTCAATAGAGTTCCCTTATATATTCTTTGTTTGCTAAGAATTAAATCACAAACAATAATTGAAATACATAAAATGCTTTTCTGAATCAAATCAGAAAAACATTTTTCTTTTCTCAACTATTAAAATGGTGAATTACATCAATAATTGTTTTAAAGATGAACTATCTTTGGATTCCTGAACTAAATTCCATTTGATCATGACGCATCACTCTTTTAGTATATTCTTGGATTCAGACAGCTAATATTTTATTTAGGATCCCTTTCATCTACATTAGTAAGGGAAATGGCTTTATAATGTCTCCTCTTGAATTTATCAGGGTTTCAAATCAAGCTTATTAAGTAGCCACATAAAGAGTTAGGCAGCTTTCACTCTTTCCCTCTTTTCTGCAGTAACTTGTTTAAGAAGGGAATTAACTGTTCCTTCAAAATTTGATAGAACTCACCCATACACAGTCATCCAGGTATGCGATTTTTGGGAGGCAAGATCTTTGATCACCATTCCAATGTTTTCATACTATATTCAAATTGCCTATCATTTTTCTACAAATTTATCCATTTCATCTACATTTTCAATTTTTTTTTTTTAGCATTTACTTATTCGTAATTCTCATATTTCAGAGGTTGTCAAACTTTCTTAGTTCATAGCATCTTTAGTGTCTCAACAGTTTCTTTCAGGGTATCACTAGACCAAATGAAACACCTAATCATTCTATTTATCAAACAGTTAGACTCAAAGAACTTAGTACCTGTTAGGCACCGCACAATTTCTCAAATCTTAGAATCAGACTGGATACCACCACCCTCATTTCTTATTCCACAGGTATTTGCTTTTTAATCACAACAATGGAGAGGACCCAGCTTCGGCAAGAAATGACATCACTAAAAGGAATGCAGTGAGTGTACTTCTCAATCTTCATTCTGAATTTTACATATGTGCATCTTCTCTTTTCTTACTCAGTCTTCTCAGAAAACTACCTTAATAATTCCAAAAAGTATCTCAACTTTTTACTTTTGCTTCATTTTCTGATCTTTTTATTTCCTTTCTTCTTTTTCCTTTGAATGTGCTCAATTCTGTTTCTACAAACGTCTTGAACTCAATGTTTACCTTGTTTTTCTTTTTTATCTTTGAAATAATTTTATTTATAGAAAAATTGCAAAAATAGTAGAGTTCCTTTACACCCTTACCAAGCTTTCCTTAATGTTAACCATAGTACAAGGAAATTGTACAAGGAAATTGTACCAAAAACATTGGTACAATATTATTAACTACAGACCTTATTCAAATATCATTGGTTTTCCCACTAAGGTCCTTTTTTTCTCTTCTGGATCCAACACAGGCTCCCACATTACATTAGATGTCATTTCTCCTTAATCTCCTCTAATCTCCAAAAGATTGACAGTTCCTCAGTCTTTTCCTGACTTTGAGACCATAACCCTTTTGAAGAGTACTGGTTAGTTATCTTGCAGATGTTCCACAATTTGCGTTTCTGATGTTTTCATGATTAGATTGAGTTATGCATTTTTGGCAAAAACACCAGAGGAATGATGCTGTGTCTTTCTCAGTGCATCATAACACAGGGCACGTGTTGATTTGATATGTTTTATTACTGGTGATGTTACCTTTGCTCACTTCATTAAGATGGTGTCTGCTGGATTTCTTCACTGTAAAGTTGTTATTGTTCCTTTTGTAATTAAATATATTTGGGGAGATATTTTGTGACTATGCAAACATCCTATTTCTCCTCAAAATTTCACCCACTAGCTTTAGCATCTACCAATGGATCTAGACTACAATTATTACTGTGTTATTTGCCTAATGGTGATTTTCTGTTTTATTTATTAACTGTAACTCTTCAATACAGGAAAACTACTGAAAACATCCCTTCTCTCCTGTTTATTTACTCAAAGAGTATGGACTCATGGATATTTATTTTATTCTATGGGTTATAATTTAATACTATCATTACTTATTTTATTACCCAAATTGTTTTAGCTGTGGCCATTGGGAACTCTTTCAGTTTGGTCCCCATGCCCTTTCAACAGGCCCTGTTCCTTTTTGAGCACTTTCTTACCTCTGGCAACATAACATGTTCCAGGCTTATTTTTTATCTTCCTTGTCCCAGCCCTGGAATCAATCATTCCTCCATGGAACTCTGATTCTTTTTATTGGACAATGGTATTTAGAAACCAGTATTTGGGTACCAGGTATGCTCACTGCTATGGTAGTTTCATGTCTCTAGGCCCTTTCAGCAGACACAGCCAGGAAATGTATGTTTGTATAGTTTATTTTTAACCTTTCTTTTTTTTGGCAAACATTTTAAAGTTATACATTTCCTTCTAAATACTACTTTAGCTATGTCCCCAAAATTACAACATGTAATCTTATATTCAGTTCTGTTTCTAAATTTCCTCAGTAATTTCAGTGATTTTCTTTTACTTAATGTTAGCAATGTTAGTTCCCAAACTTTGTTTAACCTACTCTTTTGTTATTTGTTTCTAATTTTTTTTTGCAATATATATAGTGGGAGAACAATCTGCATGGCTCTAAGCCTTGAGAATTAAGTGAGGTTTGGCCTTTAAGACCAAATATACAGATCACTTTTTAAAAAATTGAGATATAATTCACGTATTGTAAAATTCGCCTTCTTAAAGTATACAACTTAGTGGTTCTTAATATATTTACAAGGTTGTGCAACTATAACCAACCGGAGCATTTAGAGAAATGTCTATTCAAATCCTTTGCCCATTTTTTAATCGGGCTGTCTTTCTGTGTCCCTTACGTTTTCTACCATAAATATTATATTTGTCAAATATGAAAACTGCTACTTTAGCTTTCTTTTGTATCGTACTTTTTGCCTGGTATATTTTTCTCCACTGTTTCTATTCCTATTTTTAGCGACTTTCTGTTTTACTTTGCCTCTCACAGATAACATTTTTGGATTTTTAAAAATCTGAGAACCACTGTCTTTATATTTTTATATAATTATTAAGAAAAGTAAAGCCAGTGGCTTGTCCTCTAGGAGCCCATCATTTAACAGAAAAGACAAATGTGCATAGTTACTGTACCAGTTGTTAAATGCCATTATATTAACGGTAACTTGGGGGTTGGTGAAAGCACCCATCTCCAAACTCTCTTGATCATGGATCCCTTTTATTAAAATGTTTAGAGCACGCACCATCTATCTATACGTAAATATACTCATATTACATATATATTTATATTAATAAGTTTATATTGATAGGTTATACATATGCACTGCTGTACTAATTAGAGTCCCTCAATTATACTGTAACTGGAGTTCCAAGAGTGGCAAAAACAAGGCAGAAAATATATTTGAAGATATAGTAACCTAAATTTCCCGAATTTGGTTAAAGACATCAACTTACAGATCCAAGAAACTCAAGGAGCCCCTAGAAGATAAATACAAAGAACATATAGCTAGGCGTATCATAATCAAACTGTTAAAATTCAAAGATAAAGTAAAAATCTTGAAGGCAGCTAGAGAAAACCAACACATTTCACATAAGGGAATATAGATATGCTAATAAAAGCTGACTTATCATCAGAAATTATAGAGGTCAGGAGTGGAACAGGATCTTTAAAACACTGAAAAGGAAAAGAAAGTATCAACCCAAAATTCTATATTCAGGAAAATATGCTTTAAAAAAATGAGCACAGACTTGCAGTTTCCAGCCCAGCATGTAAGAAGTTTGGAGGTCGCCACTGTCCTAACAACAGTAAAAAGCTGAACAAACTGAAATATCAACAACTCTTCTTAGATCTGTAAGACAAGTGAAGTCATAGGGCAAACTGCTAACCCCAAAATTGGAGAGACCAACAGGTGAATACAGAGAATCACAACTTATGAGAGCAGAAAGCCACTAGCACAAACCTCCACAGGAACCAGTGCTGAGGTAGGGAAACACGAACTGTAATTAACCAACTGTTGAAGGCTCAGTGTGATCAAGTTTGAAAAATTAAAAATTCCAGGGGGACTTCCCTGGTGGCACAGTGGTTAAGAATCCGCCTGCCAATGCAGGGGACACGGGTTCGATCCTGGTCTGGGAAGATCCCACATGTCGTGGAGCAACTAAGCCCGTGCACCACAACTACTGAGCCTGCGCTCTAGAGCCCGTGAGCCACAACTATTGAAGCCCGTGAGCCACAACTACTGAAGCCCGCACACCTAGAGCCCGCGCTCTGCAACAAGAGAAGCCACCGCAATGAGAAGCCTGTGCACCACAATGAAGACCCAACACAGCCAAAAAAAAAAAAAAAAAAAAAAAAAAATTCCAGCGACCCGGTCATTGGGGGTCCCACACTTTAGTGAGTTTAATTTCCTGGAGTTCTACTAGGTTCTCACAGTGAATATCAGAGAAAAATTCTCTCATGCTTCCAGCAGAAGAAGGGTAAAAGGAACCACTTTGAAATATTCCAGAGCATTCTGTTCTTAACAAAGTCTGCCTGCAGAAGAAACTATTTAATCAGAGTCTAACCTGCTGGGGTATTATCAGTCAAACTGACCTGAAAAAAGGGAAATACCCAATTCCAGCCCGCTCTAGCCATCCTGTCCCAACTAAAGGGGGAATGCAGGGGCATTGAGAAACACATGTGAAGTTCATAGCTCAGAGGTACAGGCACACTAAAAGACTGAGACTTAATCACATGACTACAGAATGCTTCTACTCCCTGACCCATTACCACCACGTTATTTTTTTTTCTGTTATACATTTTCTAGCAGATGCTTTTGTTTTTTTTAAATTTTATTGAAGTATAGTTGATTTACAATGTTGTGTTAATTTCTGCTGTACAGCAAAGTGACTCAGTTACACATATATATATTCTTTTTCATATTCTTTTCCATTATGGTTTATCACAGGATATTGAATATAGTTCCATGTGCTATAATGTAGTACCCTGTTGTTTATCCATCCTATATACAATAGGATTGCATCTGCTAAGCCCAAACTCCCAACACTTCCCTCCCTCACACCCCCGTCTCCCTTGGCAACCACAAGTCTGTTCTCTATGTTTGTACCACCACATTATTTATTTATTTTTTTAAAACATCTTTATTGAAGTATAATTGCTTCACAATGGTGTGTTAGTTTCTGCTTTATAACAAAGTGAATCAGCTACACATATACACACGTTCCCATATCTCCTCCTTCCTGCATCTCCCTCCCTCCCACCCTCCCCATCCCACCCCCCCCAGGCGAGTACCACCACATTATTAAAGGACTATTTACAAGATCCCTTTTACCCGGTATATCACATGCCTAGCGATCAAGAAAAAATTATAAGACACACTAAAAGACCAAAAAATACAGTTTGAAGAGACAGAGCAAGCATCAAAATCAGACTCAGATATTGGAATTACCAGACCTGGAATTAAAAACAATTATGATTAATATGCTAACGGCTCTAATGGATACAGTAGCCAGCTTGCAAGAACAGATGGGCAATATAAACAGAGACTGAAATCCTAAGAAAGAACCAAAAAGAAATGCCAGAGATCAAAAACACTGAAACAGAAATGAAGAAAGACTTTGATGGACTTATTGGTAGATTGGATATAGCCGAGGAAAGAATCTCTGAGCTCAAGGATATCTCAACAGAAAGCTCTAAGGCTGATATATGGGAGGGGAGTTTGGGGGAAAATGGATACATGTATGTGTATGGCTGAGTCCCTTTGCTGTGCACCTGAAACAATCACAACATTGTTAATCTGCTATACTCCAGTATAAAATAAAAAGTTAAAAAAAAACAAACCTTTAAATATACGTCTTGGGGGAAAAAAAGAAAGCTCTAAGGCTGAAAAGCAAAGAGAAAAAAGACTAGAAGGAAAACACAACAGAATATCCATGAACTATGGGACACCTACAAAAGGTTTAACATATGTGTAATAGGAATACAAAAAAGAGAGGAACGAGAGAAAGGAACAGAATATTGAAAACAATATTTATTGAGAATTTCCCTAAATGAATAGCAGGCACCAAACCACAAATCCAGGAAGTTCAAAGAACATCAAGTGAGATAAACATCAAAAAATCTTGTACCTAGGCATATCATTTTCAAACTACAGAAAATCAAAGATAAAGAAAAAATCCTAAAAGAAGCCAGAGGAGAAAAACAACTTACCTACAGGAGAGCAAAGATAAGAATTACATCTGACTTTTCCTCAGAAACCATGCAAGCAACAGGAAAGCAGAGTGAAATGTTTCAAATGTTGAAAAAAAATGCCTACCAACCTAGAATTCTGTACCTGCAAAATTATCCTTCAAAAGTGAAGGCGAAAGGAAAACTTTCTCAGGCAACCAAAGTGGACTTGGGTTAGCTGTAATATATCACAAGTTCTAGGGCAACCACTGAAAAAGATAAAAAATATATATAACACTGATATGTTATGAAAGGAGTGGCTATATCAACATCTGACAAAATAGACCTTAAGACAAGGACTAGTACAAGAATTAATAAAGGTCACTGACATTTCATAATGATAAAATATATCAGTATATAGCAATTATAAATATCTATGTATGTGGTTAATAAAAGAGCTTTTAGATACATGAAACAAACTGATAGAACTAAAAGAAGTAAACAAATCCACAATCACATTTGGAGATTTTCATACCCCTTTCTCAGTAATTGAAAGAACCAGTCATAAAAATCAGTAAGTATAGAAGACCTGAATGGCACAATCAACCACCTTGTCCTAATTGACATTTATAGATTACTCATCCAGCAACTGCAAAATACACCTTCTTTTCAAGTGCATATGGAATGTACAAGACTGACCATGTTGCCAAGTCATAAAACAAGTCTCAATGAATTTAAAGATTGCAACCTTACAGAACTTTGTGTTAGAAATCAGTTACAATATGATATCTAGGAAAGTCTCAAATATATGAAGATTAAACAATGCGCTTCTAAATAACCCATGGGTTAAAGAATAAAATATGAGCACATTAAATCAAAAGTAAGTAGAAAGAAGAATAAAAGTAGAAATCAAAACAGATAAAAAAGAAAACTAACAAAGCCAAAAACTGATTCTTTAATCAGTTTTATTAATCTTTTCAAAGAGAGAAAACACAAATTACTAATATCAGAATGGAAGAGGGAACCTCACTATAGATACCACAGATATCAACAGCATAAGGAAATATGTACAGCTCTATGTCAATAAATTTGACATTATACAGTGAAACATATTTCTTGAAAAGTACAGTGTACCAAAATTGCACAAGATGAAATGAAGTTCTAAATAACTCTAGTAAGTATCAAAGAAATTTATCAAAAACTTCATCTGAAGAAAATACCAGGCCTTAGTGGTTTGTTTTACTGGAAAATTCTTCAAATGCTGAAGGAAGAACTCATACCAATTTTATACAAAATCTTCAAAAATATAGGAAAAAGGAATACTTCTCAATTCATTTTATAAGGCCAGCATAACTCTGCTCTACCAAAACCAGATGAAGACATTACAAGAAAGTGACAGGTTTACATATTTTCTTTTTTAATTTTTAAAAAACATATAAATGAACTTATTTACAATACAGAAACAGACTTACAGATATCCAAAACAAACTTATGGTTACCAAAGGGGAAACGTGTTGGGGGGGGTGGTGGTGATGATAAATCAGGAGCTTGGAATGAACATACACACACGACTATATAAAAGACAGATAACCAACAAGGACCTACTATATAGCACAGGGAACTCTACTCAATATTCTGTGATAACCTATATGAAAAAAGAATCTAAAAAATATATGTGTATGTATAACTGAATCACTTTGCTGTACACCTGAAACTAACACATCATTGTAAATCAACTATACTCCAATGAAATTAAAATATTTTTTTAAAAAAAACAAAGGCAGAGGACAGGGAGAAGGAAGCTGAGCCCTGAATGATATGATTGAGCCACTGAATCAAGCAACCTGAAAGCTTGCCCCATTCTCTGCACTTGCTGTTCTGACAGGTTTATGTTATAAGTGACAGTGTTATATTAAGTTTTTTTGTGTCTGTAATCCATGAAATGTACAGACACAAAAAACACTTTAATGTAACACTAGCAAACTGAATCCAGCAATATATAAAAGTTACAATACATAATAATCAAGTAGAGTTTATCTCAGTAATGAAAACCATTTGGAAAAATATCAGTCAATGCAATCATTAATGGAATAAAAAAGGAAAATTATGACAATCTCAATAGATGTAATAAAAGCACCTGACAACATTCAGTCATTTATAAAAAAACAAAAAACAAACAAACAAAAACACCACTCAGCAAACTAGGAATAGAAGGAAAAGTCCTCAATGAGATAAGGGTGTATATGAGAAAACTATACCTAACATCATACTTAACGGTAAAAGACTGAATACCTCCCATCCAAGGCAAGGATGTCCTACTTTTACCAGTGCAATAAGGCACAAAAAAATAAAAGGCAGAAAGGAACAAATAAAACTGTCCATTCAGAGAGGACACAATTATGCAAAAATCCTAAGGAACAAAAACCAGAAGATAAAAACTACTAGAACTACTAAGCGAATTTAGCAATGTCACAGGACATAAGATCAATATCAGAACCCAACTGTATTTCTTTACATTCACAGAAGAAAATTGAAATTAAAACTAAGAAACTAAAACTAAGAAAAAAGAATACCATCATAAAATACTTAGAGGTATGTACAAATTCTACATAAAAACAAAAGACATGGTTAAAAGAGATTAAAGAAGACCTCAATAAATGGAGAGATATAAGATGTTAATGGATTGGAAAACTCAATATTGTTAAAACGTCAATTCTTCCCAAATTGATCTATAGATTCAATGCAATCCTGATCATAATCTCAGCAGTCTTTCTTAAAAATAAACATTGACAAGCTAATTCTAAAATTTATAAAATGTAAAGGATCTGAAATAGACAAATGAAACTTTAAAGGAACAAAAATGGAATCAACTCAAAGTTTACTACAAAGTTACAGTAATCAAGTTAATGTGGTTATTGGCATAAGAACAGCCATATCAATGAATGGAATTGATCAGAGTGTTCTGAAATACACCCGCACTCATATGGGCAAATGGTTTTTGATAAGGTACCAAAGCAATTCAATGGGCAAAAGAATAAACAGTGCTAGAACAACTGGATCCCCACATGTAGTAAGTAAATGAAACTCAACCCCTACACCTCAAGCCATACAAAAAAAAATTAGTTTTGAAACAGATCACAGACCCACAAATAAAATCTAAAATTTCAAAGTTTATAGAAGAAAACCGAGAGAATGTCCTTGCCACCTGGGAGAAGGCAGACATTTCTTTAACACAGGAAACAATCATCATAAAATTTAAGTTGGTAAGTTAAAACTCCATCAAAATTGAAAACCCCTGCCATCAAAAGACACTATACAGGGACTTCCCTGGTGGCCCAGTGGTTAAGAATCAGCCTGCCAATGCAGGGAACATGGGTTCGATCCCTGGTTCGGGAAGATCCCACATATCATGGAACAACTAAGCCCGTGTGCCACAACTACTGAGCCCGCGTGCCACAACTACTGAAGCCCACGCGCCTAGAGCCGGTGCTCTGCAACAAGAGAAGCCACCGCACCACAATGAAGAGTAGCCCCCACTTGCTGCAAATAGAGAAAGCCTGCGAACAGCAACGAAGACACAATGCAGCCAAAAAAAAAGACACCATATAGGCCAAGTCACAGACTGGGAGAAAATATTCACAAAACATGTCTGACAAAGGACTCGTACCCAGAACACATAAAGAACTCCAGAGAATTCCCGGCAGTCCAGTGGTTAGGACTCTGCCCTCTCACTGCCAAGGCCCCGGGTTCAATCCCTGGTTGGGGAACTAAATCCCATAAGCTGCACAGCACGGCAAAAAACAAAACAAAACAAAAAAAACACACACAAACACAAAGAAACAGAACATATAAAGAACTCCAAAACTCAGTAATAAAAAATATAAAGAAGCCAATAAAAAACAGACAAAAGACTTGAACAAAAACTTCATTAGTTAAATGGGCAATGAACACATGCAAAATTGCACCAACATCATTAGTCATTAGAGAAAATTAAACCCATATTGAGATATCACTATATAGAACAGCTAAAATTTAAAAGACTGACAACATCAAATGTTGGTGAGAATATGGAGCAAGTGGAACATTACTGGTGGGAACAAAAAAATATTTTAGAAAAAGTTTTGGCCGTTTCTTATCAAGTTCACATATACCTGCCCCTCGACACAGCAATTCTACTCCTGGAGATTTATCCATGAATATTTAAATATATGTCCACAAAAAGACTTGTTTTGCAAACGGTTGTAGTCAGCTAAGAGTGTCCTCTCTTAGATAACGGTCTAGAAAAGCCTATCTTAATGGTATCTTAATATTCCTAAATGTTTCATAAAAAGCTGAAGATTTTTAATAGTGCAAGATTTATTATTTGGTATTTTATTTTATTTTATCTTATCTTTATTGTTTGGCTGCGCCGTGCAGCATGCGGGATCTAGTTCCCCAACCAGGGACCAAACCTGTGACCCCTGAGGTGGAAGTGAGGAGTCCCAACCACTGGACCGCCAGGGAATTCCCTTATTTGGTATTTTAAACACACAGATTTATAGCTGAGTACAAAATAATAATGCCTAATACTTTAATATGTTGCATTTAATATAACGTTGGCATAAGCTGATATGATTCATGAAATAAACCATTTTCCTTAGCTTTAAATATTTAAAATATCTACCAAAAAGTAGAATGAGCTGATAAAAAAGAAGTCATAGAAGCCTTATTTATGATACCCTGAAATTGAAACAACTCAAATGTTCATCAGTAGTACAATGGATTATGGGCAATTACAATACACTCATACAATGGACAACCACTCAGCAATAAAAATGGAAACAATTTCTAATAATCATAGGATCATGAATGAATCAGATATATATTATGCTGAGTAAAAGAAGCCAGGCACCAAAGAGTATGATTTCATTTTGATGAAGTTCTAGAATGGACAAAACTAATCTAAGGTGAAAATATCAGAATAGTGGTTACCTAAGGGCTGGAGCTGTTAACAAGGAAATCTCTAGTTAGATGGAAATGTTCTCTATCTTGGGAGGATGTGAGTTACATGAGGTTAACTATTGTCAAAAATGTACAATTAAGATTTGTGCCTTTTGAAATATGTAAATTTTCCCCTAAAAAATAAAGAACTCAAATAGGGTATCAACAGGAAAATTTTGGTGATATAAATCCAAGTCTCCTTACCCAAAAGGATTACCAGTAATCTATTCATACCTCTATTATTTCCTAACATCTGGACAAAGGCATACGTGTAAAGTTGATATTATACCCCACATACTCCTATGTTCGATCTTGCACCAAACTGGTGCATAAAAAATAAATAAATAAAAATGATCACAAATATCCAAACCAAGAATACAAGATTCATTTTAGACAACCACAGGAATCCAACCTATCTAGGAGATATCAACTTCCCACTCCCTGTTA
Organism: Balaenoptera musculus; assembly: GCF_009873245.2. Lineage (NCBI taxonomy): Eukaryota > Metazoa > Chordata > Mammalia > Artiodactyla > Balaenopteridae > Balaenoptera > Balaenoptera musculus. The sequence continues at coordinate 32,712,713 of NC_045795.1, forward strand.
TTTTCCTAGGTTGGAGAGAGCAAGGTAGACAAGGGGAATTCCAATATATTGAAGGTCACAGTAATAATACACAGCATTGAAATTTTATTTCTAGGTATCTCCCTTGGAAAATACTGAAACTGGTATAAAAAGAGATGTGTACAAATAGGTACACAATGTTCTCTGTGGTGCAGTTTGCTACAGGAAAAAAAAAATCCTAAAATTTACCGATTTCTAATTTCATTAACAGGGCAATCAAATAAATCATGGCCTGTCCGTACTATGGAAATACAGCAGTTAAAAGAATGATGTAGACTTATATATACTGACTGGGAAAGATCTCTAAGACAAATTGTTTCATGAAAAAAAGCCACATTTACAATACATACAGTATAATTTCATTCACGTGTCACATCCATAATTAGAGGTAACCAATATTTTTTAAACTAACACAGCATTCATTTCAATCTCTGGACCATTCATGTTAAAAAGAAACAGTCTTAGGAACTTCCCTGGTGGCGCAGTGGTTAAGAATCCACCTGCCAATGCAGGGGACACGGGTTTGAGCCCTGGTCCGGGAAGATCCCACATGCCACAGAGCAGCTAAGCCTGTGTGCCACAACTGAGCCTGCGCTCTAGAGCCCGCGAGCCACAACTACTGAGCCCGCATGCCGCAACTACTGAAGCCCACGCACCTAGAGCCTGTGCTCTGCAACGAGAAGCCATCTCAATGAGAAGCCCGCGCACCGCAACGAAGAGTAGCCCCTGCTCGCCGCAACTAGAGAAAGCCTGCACGCGGCAATGAAGACCCAACGCAGCCAAAAAAAAAAAAAAAAGTCTTAAAATAGAACTCTCCTAAAAAGAGATCAAGTGTTCAAGTTTTTTCAAAAGCAAGAAACTAACAAACAACTCTTCTTACTAGAAATAAGTGGTTCTTCCATATTAGAGCTTTATATTTCCAAACAGAAAAGGAATGAAACCATCTCTATCCCTCTGCTTAAGGTATTTATTACTCATGGCTCAGTAATGTATTTTAAGACTGAGTATTCGGCTTAAAAAATCTTATATACAAAAATTCCTTATAGTTCCCCAAGTGCTTTTATACACATTATCTCATTTTATCCTAACAACTCTGTGAGGGAGGAAAAATAACCCCCAAACCCTGAAGATCACTGAAAACACTTCTAATGTTCATCCACTTCCAAGTTTGCATCTCTTCCAGACATAGGAGAATTACACCTCCCTGCCCTGTTTTGCAGTTGGACAGAGGCCTTCTAACTAGTTCCAGCTAAAGGGATGTAGGCATGGTCATCATTTCTGAGCCAGAGCAATTTATTTGCTGTGCAAGACCCTCCTCTTCCCTTGCTGTGGTGAACCCTAAAAACATTAAGTTTATGGAGATGTTACATGGTATGAAGTAACTACCTAGAGTAGAACCCTCCACTCATCACCCCCACTGATCTGAATTGGTCACACAGTCTGAATAATAAATGTATTTTGGATATTTAAAGTCTCTGAGATTGTAGCATTGTTTGTTATTTTTAGCATAACCTCATCCATCATTATTGACAGAATCGGAGTTAAAAAAAGTTAAACAAGCAAAACTGTTTAATAAAGTTTATAATAAAGCATCATAAAGTACTATCTGGAAACATATGCTAAGAATATTCCTAACTGATGGCAGCATAACTCCCAACCCCAAATTCTGGTAATCTATAACACTCACGCAGTAAGTTTTTAAATGTTAAAAAAGAATGTTTTAAATTTAACTATACAACAAAAACAATGGAACTAAATCTAACTTAGTTTAAGTTAAAATGTAAACCACACACCAAAGTATGATTTCATATTTTACTAGTATTTTATTTTTCTTAATGGTTATGAGATGTCAAAATATACATAGCTATGATCAACATCAACACTAAGATGATTGCCCCTAATAACAACCACCTCACAGGGGCAGGACAGGAATAAAGACGCAGACGTAGAGAATGGACTTGAGGACATGGGGAGAGGGAAGGGTAAGCTGGGACGAAGTGAGAGAGTGGCATGGACTTATATATACTACCAAATGTAGAACAGATAGCTAGTGGGAAGCAGCCGCATAGCACAGGGAGATCAGTTCAGTGCTTTGTGACCACCTAGAGGGGTGGGATAGGGAGGGTGGGAGGGAGAGGCAAGACAGAGGAGATATGGGGATATATGTATATGTATAGCTGACTCACTTTGTTATAGAGCAGAAACTAACACCATTGTAAAGCAATTATACTCCAATAAAGATGTTAAAAAAAACACAAAAAAACAACCACCTCTACTTAAAAAGAAATAACAAGTGACAGGTTTGATTACATTTTTCCTAATAGAGAACTAAGTACAGACAAATATAAACATTAGCCCACTGCCTGAAAACACAGCTTTTTCTGACATCACAGAGGCTTCAGAGAGATAATTTGGGACCTACACAATTTTAGAAACAATGAACAAATAACAGAAAAATTAACCTAATTCCCTTCACAGATTCCTTTTCTAAGTACTAAACATAAAACACTCCTGAATATCATTTTTTCTGGTTAAAGAAAACCTCCACCCTATAGACATAAGTCACCTTTATCCTGAAGGGTCTAGTTTACAAACTCTCCCAGAATTCCAACAACCATATTTCATCTTTCCAAGTAATAGACTCCATTGTCATTTTATCAGGTTCCTAGGGTTTCATGGGAACACCTACTTTTAACATAAGACATTCATCCTCAGGACCCCAGCATGGCCATTTACTAAGAGTTTACTATGTACCAAGTATTGTGGAAAGCACTACACAAAGGACCTCGTTTACCTTCTCAACAACTGTGTGATAAAGAATCTGGCTGACCTTTGTCTAGGGTTCCTAGGAGGTAACCTGTAAATCCTCGAAATTTCTCATGTGATAGCAGTGTCTTTGCTAGTCATGCTCTCACCCCTCCCCCACATATCTGAAAGTTTATACTAATGTGATAACTTAGAGTGGAGGTTGGCCATATCAGAAAAACCAACCACGTAATTAGAGGGCTGGGGTTTTCAGGCACATAATATTAGCCCCACCTCTGGGAAGGGAAGTGGAGCTGGATATTGAGTCATGTGGGCAATGATTCAATTAATCATGCCTGTATTATGAAGCCCCAGTAAAAACTCTGGACACCTAAGCTTGGGTGAGCTTCCCTGGTTGGCAATACTCTGTGTGTTGTCAAGCATTAATGTGCCAGGAGGATAATAACATGTCACTGAGGACAACAAAAACTTTGCACTTGGAAATCTTGCCCTTTGGCTGGTTCTGATTTGTGTCTTTTTGCTATGATAAAACTTTAATCATAAGTGCAGCATTTTCCTGAGTTGTGAGTTGTTCTAGTGAATTATGCAACCTCAAGTAGTCTATGGAGATGCCTGAAATTTGTAGCCAGCTGATGAGAATTGAGGATGGCTCTGGGGATCCCCAAACTTGCAGTTGTATTTTAGACAGTCTTGTGGAAGTCTGGGCCCTTAACCTGGAGGTGGCCAACTTTAAGTCACAACAAAGTTTAGAAATATCCTCTAAGAGTCTGGTTCAAACTTGAGTCCTAGTGGGGCCATCATATATTATATCCCTCTCCCCCATTCCAGGCTACTTGTCTGTCCAAGTGCAGGTCCCCAGATACTGCTTTCTTTCTTCAATAGTTCAGGGAATTGGCCAATCTGCCTCTTCTTTCTGGCTGCCACAGCCTATCCTCTGCTCCCCGGTTTCTTCCCCTCATAAGGCTGGCTGAAAGACATTTTCTAATCTCTTCCATCATAACTATAGCAGTTTCTGTTGTTTGTCCTCCACTCTGCCTTTCCTCCTCCAACTAGCGTATTGTATCTCCTTTTCATTTTGTAAGTTTTTGCTACTGGCTGTTAAAAGGAAATAAATGCATGCATCCTTCGACCCAGAAATTCTACTTCTAGGAATGTATCCTGTGTATATACTTCTACACATGCACAAAGACACACACAAAGTATAATAATGCAGTATTATTTATAGTCCCAGAAACAACCTAAATGTCTACTAATAGAAGACAAGTAGGTAAAGAACAGAACATCCATACAAGAGAATAATAACCAGCCATTAAAAAGATAAGACAAAGTCAGCTCTCTCTATACATGTTATATAACAATCTGAAGGACAAATTTTAAATGAAATAAGCAAGATGAAAACAGTTTATGTGGTATGCTAGCATTTACTGAAAAAAGTATAAATGTTTGGATCTAGATATTCATATGATATCTAGATGAATACACAAGAAGCTAGTAACAGTGGTCACTTCTGGATAAGGGAACAGGGAAATTAAGGGATGAGTGGGAGAGGGTACCTTTCATGGCATATACTTTTGTACCTCTTGAGAGACATAACCAAATACATGTTTTGTCTATTACATTAGTTTTTCAAGTCAATTTTTAAAAAGCAGTGGCTAATGCTGTTCTTGGTGTTCTCTATCCTTAATAAATGTATCCTTGTGACCCTTTAGATGATGTCATGAAAATGAAAATTCTCTCCTCAAACCATGAGGCAATCCCCTTACCCAAGGTGCCTTCCTTTTCATTAATTCCATACATCCTTTAAATATACAGTTAGAGTCCCAGGATAGGTATGAATGGATTAACCTATACCTCCACGCTCTAGTGAAATGATTTTTATATCTCAAAGAAACTCCAGACTGACACATCCAAGTCCAAACTCCACCAGGCACATACAGGAAAACTCTGCTGAGATCATCCCTGACTTGGTTTCATCCACAAATCCTTTAGGCACACTTAATCTTCAAGTACAGGCAAACAGCTTTTCAGTGCACCATTTTCATTGAGGGGATAGATATACTCCTCCTCCCATCATCCCACCTCTACTCCTCCAAACTCCCAAAAGCCTAGTCCATGAACACTGTTGAAAACACAATTCTTCCTCCTTCTTCTTCTAGTAATGGAAGCTCTCAGAACTCTGTCAATTTAATCAAGGCCTTCCTACAAAGCATTCAAACCTGCACCCAACCTGTTCTCCTCTGGGATGGACCCACACATAGACACATATGACATCAGCAGAGAAGGGAGTTAAAATATGCAAAGGAAGAAAACAAGAAAGAATCCTGTGGTGTTGGACTGGAACTAGAGGGACCTACAGATACACAGATCCACTGACAGGGCCTGGGATTAGTGACATACCAATGGCAACAGGCACACTTAGTATCTTATTTCTGAACATTAATCTCTACTAAAAAAGAACTAGGTTCCTTAGAGAAATGGTTGATTTCAGGGCTGGGGTAGGGAAAAGCCCAAGATGTGTCCAAAATATCTTGTGTCATAAAGAAAAAGGAAGTGCTCAAAGAATGATGGGGACATGAAAAAGAACAAAGACAGAGTGAAGGGCCTCCCACTGGTCAAATCTAGAACAATTCTGACCACAAGAATAATGGAGCTCTATGAACATATACTGATATAAATAAATTAAAAAACTGAACATTGGTAAGAAACAGGATATTTAATAGTCTCAAAGTATCTCCCCACCAAATACTTACTGATTAAAGAGGGAAAAAGAGTAACTTTACAGTGGAGAAGCCTTGCAGAAATCCCCTTAATCAAGTGATCAAACTTAAGAGTTACTGAACCAAATCAAAATCATATACTACTAGATAGGATACAATGAGAACACGTGATTTCTGCAGTATTTCTGTGAAAGAGGCAACCTGACTCTAATCATGAAGAGTATCAGACAAACCCAAGTTGATGTACATTTACAAAATAAATGGCCTGTAATCTTCAAAAGTGTCAAGATCATGAAAGTCAAAGAAAAACCGAGGCAACATTCCAGATTGAAGATTAAAAGACATGACATACAAATGCCTTCTTTGGAACTGGATCTTTTTGCTACAAAGGATGGTACTACAACAGTTGGATCTCAGTTTTCTCAAATCATGAGGTTGAACTAGATCTATTGCTCCAAACACCAATAAAGGACTCAAAGAGGTTTCTGTATAGACAAAAAACTAGATCTAACAGCCTTTCAATATATAAAAAGATCTCTATCGGTATTCTAACCATGCTGATAAAGAAAGATTACAATAGACACCCGGAGGTCTCAACCAAAATTAAGCTTATTAAATTTAAGTTGTATGGGAAAAAGTCTTAAGAAAAAAAATGACTCTATCAATAGTATATCCAAACAATGGAATATTACCTAGCTATATCAGCTGATATGGACAGATGTCAAGGTCAAGATTTTGTTAAATAGAGAAAGGAAAATTTAGCCCAGTATAGCTAACATATTTCCTTTTCAATGTATGTCTACGTATGTGTATGTTTAAGATAGCCCCATATGTGGGCATGTATATGCATAGAAAATTTCTGGAAGGACACATAAAAGTATGTTAACAATGATTAGTTCTGAGAAACAGGAGTAGATAGTCATAAAGGGAGACAGAGCACTTTCCTCTCCATCTTCTACCCTTGTATACTTAATTCTCAACAAGAAAAAAAAAAAAAAAAAAAAACTCAACCTAGTAGCAGTAAGTACATATAGCACCCAGATCATGGTTTCTAACTAACATTCCCAACTAAAAGGAAATTCCCTGCATAAATGGCTGATTCTACATATGGGTCAGAGTTAAGTACAAAGTGAGGTGTGGACATCTTATGCCAGAAAGCAAAGAGGCACTCAAAAACTAATAAAGGCATGTGAAAAGGACAAAGAAGCTAGTGTGATGGGGCTCTCAAAGGCCAAATGTAGGATAATTCGAACATCAAAAAGAATCACTGTAACCATCAAGAAAAGCAAGGAAGTGATTATTACAAGAGTCAAGGTAGGAGCTAATTATGGGGGAGGAAGAAAGAATACAATGGGTTTCTGGAATGCTGGTGATGTTCTATATCTTGACCTGGAAAATAATTATATAATGTTTGTTTATAATAATTTATTAAAACATATATATTTGTTGTGGAAACTAACACACATATATACATATATATAATACTGATATTTCATAATTTGAAAACAAAAACGTAAGGTTTCAGGAAAAAAAAAAGTCAAGTAAAGACAAGGAAAGAAAGAAAATGACAATATCTTACCTGCAGGAGTATGTAGGTTCTCCCACTTTAAAAACGCGACCACAAAGATGAGAAGGTTTGTTTGTTTGTTCAAGTTTTGAAAATCCCAACTCAGGATCTTCACCACAAAGGTACCATTCCATTGGTCCCAACAAAACTTGGTGTGCCAACATGTCTTCTTTCTGTGGAAAAGGGTTGGGACCCCTGCAGTAGATTTTGGGTACATAGTAAGCCAAATGTTGGTTCACTTCTCTAGTGAGGTCAGTTGCTTGCAGCCATTTCTTTAAAAAAAGAAAAAAGAAAAAATAGTTTTAAACAAGGTCAATAAACTGCTAATTTGAATAAACATACTCTACTTTCTTTTAGGTGCAAAAATAATGATGAATCTTATAAATTATTTTATTGACATTCATCACTGCATGTCTTCTTTCCAAAAAAGGATAAAACTCAATTTAGAATTTTACTAAAATGCCCAGTATTTTAAAATTCTACTTAAAGTGAAAGTAAAGTGAAACGAGCCCATCTCCTCAAAATGACTCTTGAAGCAACCTTCTGTAGGCAATACAGGAAAATGACCACAACATATCATCTTATAAGACACTAGCCATTGAGCCCATCTGACTTCCTTTCTAATTTCTAATGCTTTGCTCAAATGATATTCTGATTGTGATTTGGATTCTCCTGTCGGTTTGCTGACAGGAAGAGCATACAGTGAACATGAACAGCCAATACACTAATTCTATTTCTCAATGATTATAAAGGACACGCCAGTTTCTTATGAATGTCAGTCCACAAGAGAGTTTGTTCTATCGATTATATCTTTATTCCCTGATCAACCTCTCTATAAGCCCTTTCTCCTTTGCTCTCCCTGTTAAAAACATTTTAAAAAGTCACGTTTCCCTGTCCCCAAACTTTCATGTCCTACTACCTGTGATAATTACACTTAGATATCTAATAGATACTGTGATATTGTAATTTATGATAAGAAAAACATATTTGGTCTTCTCATTCCTAGCACAGAGCTCTTAAAACTCTTCAAATTTCCTAAGCGATAAGTGAGATAAAAGTGAAAGGAATGTCTTTTGTTATTCATAACAAGCCCCCTTCCATCAGACCTGAGTTGATATTACTAAGGTGACTTTTGGAAAGCCCCTAAGGATGGGAAGCTAGTTGCCAGGGGAACTAGCCACATGATTAGTAGGGTGGAACTTACAGCCTCCATCCCAACCAACTTCAGGGAAGGGAGAGGTGCTGGAGGTGGAGTTAAGCACTAATGACCAATCATCTGATCATCATGCCTATGGAGGCACAAAGCCTCCATAAAAATCCAAAAATGTCGGGGTTCAGAGATCTCCTTGGTTGATGAACACGCAGAGGTGCTGGCATGCCCAGAGAGGGCATGGAAGCTCCGCACCCCTTCCCACACACCTTGCTCTATTCCATCTGGCTGTTCCTGAGTTGTATCATTTTATAATAAACAAGTAATCTAGTAAATAAACTGTTTCCCTGAGTTCTGTGAGCCATTCTAGAAAATTATCGAACCCAAAGAGGGGGTCATGGGAACTCCCTAATTTGCAACATAAGTTGTGGGTAACCTGAGGACCCACTGCTTGTGATTGGCATCTGCAGTAGTGAAGGGGGGCAGCCTTGTGGGACTGAGCCCTTCATCTGTGGGATCTGATGCTAACTGCAGGTGTACAGTGTCAGAACTGACTGAGTTGTAGGACACCCAACTGGTGTCTGCTGAGAACGAGAGAATTGCCTGGTGTGGGAAACCACCCCCCCCCCCCCCACGTTTGGCAGCCGGAAGTATTGATGTGAGAGTAAAAAGAAAAGGAAGAAACAGTTTTTCCTTTCAGACGCCAACTCAATATGTCCAAAATTGAACTCATGATCTCCCACACCACAAAAAACACCCTGCTATTTTCTCCATTTCTCTCTTTTAGACACCAGCATCTACCCAGGTATCCAAACCAGAAAAACTCAGAAATCTTTTTTCCTCACCCCAACATCCAATTAGTCATCATGTCTTGTCTATTAGGCCTCCTAAGTATCTGTTGAATCCATCCATTTCTTTCTCTCCATCTCCGGTGGCACTACTTCCACTACCCTAGTCCGAATTCCCCACTCCTGTCTTCTGCAAGGATTAGTGCAACTGTGTCCTAACTAGTAATCCCCACTAGTCTGGTCCCTCTACAGTCCATTTCTCCAACCTCACTACCAGAGTGTTTCTTGCAAAATGCCAGTCTGATCATGTCATTCAGCTTCCCCTTCTATTTAGGATCAAATCAAGTCCACTGACATGGTTTATAACAGCGGTCCCCAAACGTTTTGGCACCAGGGACTGGTTTAATGGAAGACAATTTTTCCACAGACGGGGGGTGGGGGGGTGGTTCAGACGGTAATGCTAGTGATGGGGAGCGGCAGATGAAGCTTCGCTGGCTCGCCTGCTGCTCACCTCCTGCTGTGCAGCCCGGCTCCTAACAAGCCGCAGACCACTACCGGTCCTCGGCCTGGGGGTTGAGGACCCCTGGTTTACAAGGTCCTTTGCCTTGTATCATACTTTCCAGTTTCCTCCTCCTCATCAGTATTGCTCCTCTCTCTCTGCTTTACAGGGCTATATTATCTACTCATTCTTCAGATCTCAGTTTATGTTTCACTTTCTCTAAGATGTCTTCTTAGCCCATTCCTCACCCCCATCTCCTGTTCCCCTACCCCCCATGTCTAAAACAGAACCAAGCCCCAGTGGGCAGTTAGTAAAATCCGTTAACTGAATGACTATAAATATGTATATACTACTGACTGTCATTTAACATTGACATTACAGAAAGATGTTTGGCTTTAATGGAACGTGGCTTCAATGGACGCAGAAATAAAGCAGATCCAGGCCTGCAGGTTCTTAAAAACCAAACCAAATAAGCCCTCTATAGGCATCCTTCAAGCCACCTCCTTTCTTTTCCCTTTCTATTTCCTTAAGTCCTAAGACTTTCCCCTATATTCTGTCATTTATTTATTCCTGCCTCCCATGCCAATTCCATCTATGTGTTTATTTGTCCTCCAAATAAACATAATTTATTTAGTTATAAATTATGTAATTAAGACTTGCTCATTTTGGCTCTAAACCAAGTGAAAATTTGAAATCAGAAAATATGAAACAGGGCTTCCCTGGTGGCGCAGTGGTTGAGAATCTGCCTGCCAATGCAGGGGACACGGGTTCGAGCCCTGGTCTGGGAACATCCCACATGCCACGGAGCAACTAGGCCCGTGAGCCACAACTACTGAGCCTACGCGTCTGGAGCCTGTGCTCTGCAACAAGAGAGGCCGCGATAGTGAGAGGCCCGCGCACCGCGATGAAGAGTGGCCCCCACTTGCCGCAACCAGAGAAAGCCCTCGCACAGAAACGAAGACCCAACACAGCCATAAATAAATAAATAAATAAATAAATAAATAAATAAATAAATAAATAAATAAATAAATAAATAAATAAATAAATAAATAAATAAATAAAGGAGTTCCTTAAAAAAAAAAAAAAAGAAACAACTCACTTCTACAAAAATGCAGTTAACTGTTAACTCATAAGTCCAATGTTTACCTATAGATTACAACCTAAATTTCAAATTACATCCTTGTTATAAAGAGTTTATGAAGACTGGGATTGACACATATACACTATTGATACTATGTATAAAATAGACAACTAATGAGAACATACTGTATAGCACAGGGAACTCTACTTAATGCACTGTGGTGACCTAAATGGGAAGGAAATCCAAAAAAGAGGGGATATATGTATATATATAGCTGATTCATTTTGCTGTACAGTAGAAACGAACACAACATTGTAAAGCAGCTATACTCCAAAAAAAATTAATTAAAAAAAAAAAGTTTACGTTTATGTGATGTCTAACACTGTTAAGACAAGAGTATAAGGTCTTCTTTTTTTAAAGAAATTCACGTTTATTTATTTATTTATTTATTTATGACTGTGTTGAGCCTTCGTTTCTGTGCGAGGGCTTTCTCTAGTTGCGGCAAGTGGGGACCACTCTTCATTGCGGTGCGCGGGCCTCTCACCATCGCGGCCTCTCTTGTTGCGGAGCACAGGCTCCAGACGCGCAGGCTCAGTAATTGTGGCTCACGGGCCCAGCTGCTCCGTGGCATGTGGGATCTTCCCAGACCAGGGCTCGAACCCGTGTCCCCTGCATTGGCAGGCAGATTCTCAACCACTGCGCCACCAGGGAAGCCCAAGGTCTTCTTTTTAACTATTACTTGCACAATCTTCAGCTCACTTCTTTCCTTTGAAAAAATAACATATATAGAGAGATTTTACATATTCATGAGGTGATATAGACTACCTTTCTAGTCAATTTCACATTTTAGAGAACTTTTCCTAAAAATGTAAAAATCTCATTCATAAGTTAAGGGGCTGGATGGAAGCTTATAACAGTGAAAAACTTTTCACCCTGGAAGTGAAACAATCCTTTCTAAATGTTACTAATTTTGCTGTGTTTGCTTTATGCAAGTAGGAAAGAGACTAAATTACTCTTAAAACAGTACTTCCGGGGAGACAATCCCATAGGTTTAAGGATTGTTCAAGTGATGTCTAACACTGTAAGACAAGAGTATAAGGTCTTACAAGGAGAAGTGGCTCCAAATCAAAATTATACACACACACACACATTAAGTTCAGTAATTATAAAACAAACGAGAAAAAAAAAAAAGGATAGTCAATAGTAAAAGACAGAGTCAACCAAAAAGCAAACAAAAACCTAATTCTTTGAGCTAAAAAACATGTTTTTGGCCACATCAAAGGGGTTTTCACCCACTGTCAGCAAACCCTAACTCAAAATATGAATGAAGGCAGTCAAATTATCCTAAGCAATTTATTGTTTATGGATGAAAAATTAAGCATTAAGATTCAAGAATTCACCTCCACAATCCTAGGAAACTATGCTTCATTTTAAATTTACAACACGTTTAAAGGTTTTATTTTAACAGCAATTATTTGTTTTATATTTTATGTTCCCTTTTCTCTTAAAATTTCACTTTTGCAGAATTTTAATCCAGGGAGGATAAAGGGTGATGCTTTCTAAAAGAAATTATGTTGTCTTGTGGCTCCAACAACACTGATGGGTCAAATCTGTTCATAGATTTCTTAAACAAAAAATTCAGAAACTAATATCAGCTTCTGGTTAAGAAAAAAAAATCAGCTGCCTTATACAAAATATATTATTAGTAAAACAAGCATTTCACTCTAAATATCTTTTATTATACATTATTATAAATTATTAACAAGACACAAAAGTCTGTTTCAAGAAAGGCAGGCATACGCTCCATTTAAAATCACCTAACAGGACTTCCCTGGTGGCACAGTGGTTAAGAATCTGCCTGCCAATGCAGGGGACACGGGTTCAAGCCCTGATCTGGGAAGATCCCACGTGCCACGGAGCACACAGAGTAGAGTGCACCACAGCTAATGAGCCTGCACTCTAGAGCCCGTGAACCACAACTACTGAGCCCATGTGCCACAACTACTGAAGCACGCACGTCTAGAGCCCATGCTCCGCAACAAGAGAAGCCACCGCAATGAGAAGCCTGCAAACCACAACGAAGAGTAGACCCCGCTCACCACCAACTAGAGAAAGCCCGTGCGTAAAACAAAACAAACAAAAAAACACCTAACAGATTTGGGATTTTAACTTTATTAAATTTAAACACTTAATATATAAAGCAAGACACCTTTACATGAAAAAATCTATACCAGAAATATAGAATTAGTGGTTAGCGACACTACAGATTTAAAAAAAAAAGTTGTGAAGAGAAAATGAGTAGGAGGAAAAAATTTCTGGCTGCCTTGAAGAATAATGGTTCACATATTTCTCAAAAGAAAGAAAACCTATAGCTTTTCATATCAGTTCTCAGTAACATAAGCTAACTGTAACTGTTTCTTCAACATGAAAAATTACTGATATTTCTAATTTGGTTGCATGTTAATCTGTCCTTATTTCAGACACCTGTGGCGGTCACACTAATGTGCACACCAGAGTAATAAGCACTATCTTATCAGAAGTCCTCAATAACGGAAGTAGAGAAACTGTCAACTCATTCCACTAAAGTAAACATGTTATGACAATGTTTGCAGGAGCTCTCCTTTTTCTGAAAGCTAATTTCAGCCTTGGGATAGACAGCAAGTACAATAAACACAAAAATCAAAGAATCCCTAGGGGTTAGTCTTTTATCACAGTATCTAATTATTATTCTATGTCAAATTAAAATTGTATTCTATTTAAGCACATTTGATTTTGCTTTCGAACAAGGATAACCAACATGTAAGTTAACTACAAAACAACAATCTAAAACAACAATCGCTAGGGCCGAAATGGAGCTTTCGGGACTCTACTAAGAAAAAATTAGAACTAAGAAAAATTTAAAACACATCATATTAAGAGTTCTAGAAATGAAGTAAAAACATTCACAAATCAAAATAATATAGAAACTCAGTAATAAAAAACAAGAGAATCTAATTTAAAAATAGGCAAAAAAAAAAAAAAAAAAACGAAAAAAATAGGCAAAAGATCTGAATTGACACTTCCAAAGAAGAAATACAAATAGCCAATAAGCTTGTGAAAAGATATTCAACATCATGAGTCACGAGGGAAATACTGATACAAATCAAAACTACAAGGAGATCCCACTTTACACCTAACAGAAGGGCTATAATCAAAAAGACAGACAATTAACTAGTGCTGGCAAGGATGTGAAAAAACCCACTGAAAACTTCACATCTGCTAGTGGGAAGGTAAAATGATGCAACCATTTTAGTCTAGCAATTCCTGACCCAGCAATTCCACTCCTGGGTATATGCCCAAGAGAAATGAAAACATATGTCCCCACAAAAAATTGTACAGAAATGTTCATCATAGCACAATTCATAATATCCACAAAGTAGAAATAATCCAAATCCATCAACGGATGAATGGATAAATAAAATACGGTATATCCACGTAATGGACTATCATTTGGCAGTAAAAAGGAATGAAGTATTGATGATACATGCTGCAATGTGGACGAACCTTAAAAACTTATGCTAAGTGAAAGAAGCCAGTCACAAAAAAACAACATATTACATGATTCCATTTATATGAAATTTCCAGAATAGGCAAATCTATGGAGACAAAGAAATAGGTTAGCAGTGGGCTTATAGTTTGGGAGGTTAGGAGAAAATGGGGAGTGTATAGCTAATGGATATAGGATTTCTTTTTTGCAGTGATGAAAATGTTCTAAAGTTGATTGTGGTGAGGGCTGCACAACTCTGCATATACTAAAAACCACTGACTTGAGTTGTAAGATATGTGAATTTTATATAAAACTGTTGAAAATTTTAAGGCAAAAAGTAACCAATATAGGTATAATACTCTACATAAGACTTCTATAATGAATATGTATTTCTTTCAGATTTGGGGAAAAACAATATATGTACTTCTTAAATCATAATCATCCACTGGAACATATAATCAAATCTGTGGAGCATGAAATGTAGATAGACTCAAGAAGTGTTGGGCAAGTCATACTTGTAGAATCAACTCTATCAAGGAAAAGAAAAAACTACAACAGAGGGCCACTTTAATATCCTAAACTTAAAATTATTGAAGTGAGTACTTAAATACTTTTATTTGTGAGGCATTCTAGTAAGAATAGATGGGATCACAAAAAGTCCTTCCTCCTCATAATACAAGTAAGAAAAGCAAGTGTGTAAATAAATTGTGCAAAAAATGCCACTAGTCGTTATTAAGTAACTTTAGATGGATATGATCCCAACAAATGACCAGCAACAGAGGTCTAAAGGCTGTAATAACTGCTTTGCTTGTTTACCCTCTCTAAAATTTACTTTTACCGGAGAAAACTTTGTTAATTAATTTTAATTTTTTAAAAAATATTTATTTATTTATTTGGCTGCGTTGGGTCTTAGTTGCGGCAGATGGGATCTTCGTTGCAGCATGCAGGATATTTAGTTGCAGCATGCGAACTCTTAGTTGCAGCATGTGGGATCTACTTCCCTGACCAGGGATTGAAACTGAGCCACCTGCATTGGGAGTGCTGAGTCTTAACCACTGGACCACCAGGGAAGTCCCCCAATTAATTTTAATTTGTGATAAATGGCTGGGCTGGGGCCTAAGCTGAAAGAACAGTAAAGTGTTATGCTGTTTTAATCAAATACAAACAATAAACCCCTCACAAAGTGAGGGCAAATTATACTGCTGGAAGAATCCTGTATTTTAATATTAAATGAAATCTTATTTAAGAAATTTTGTTGGCCTTCAGACTAAATTTTCTTTTTAATCTTATTGTTCAGAAAGTCATTTAAAAGTAAACAGAGCAAAGGGACTTCCCTGGTGGTCCAGCGCTTAAGACTCTGTGCTCCCAATGCAGGGGGCCTGGGTTTGAGCCCTGGTCAGGGAACTAGATCAAGCATATCGCAACTAAAGACCTGGCGCAGCCTAATAAATAAATAATTTAAAAAAGAAGAGTAAACAGAGCAAAACTAAAATGTAGCTCAGACTGTGAACTTCACAAACTCGAATTAAGTCGAAATTTATAAATTTTGACTGCATTTTCATTAATTTCCCCCACTACATCTGAGAATTTCACTACACAAGGACTAGGAACATTGCTCTCTAGCACCAGTTTTATAACTAGTTTCCTCAGGAACCTCAACAAACTGGAGAAGCTCTAATCACTTGATAGCTTGCACTTTTATTTGTTTAATTTTTATTCTATATTGGAGTATAGTCCATTAACAATGTTGTGTTAGTTTCAGGTGTAGGTACGGCAGCTTGCACTTTTAGAATTGGAAAAACAAGAGTACGTAGCCTGTATCACTGGGTCAACAGACAAAATTTGGTGGGAGTAAAAAAAAAATTTTTGAGGTAAATAACAGGTTAGCTATCAATTTAGATATTGATAAGATCACATGGATAGGGAATAGCTGTCATTACCATTTTACTGTTTACTTTGAACACTGCTTTCGTTTTCTTTTTCAAACCTCTTGATAAATGAAAAGGCAGATGGGGAAATCCTTGGGTTGTTGCAATACTAAGCGGAAAGTAAATGAAAACAGAACTAGACTAAACAAGTTGGTTTAAAAACAAACAAAGATGCATCATTCAACAATGTATTTCTTTAAACTTTTCACCTCTACTCCTGACATTTATTTCCACTATGACTTTAGTGTCCTCATCAATTCACCCAAAATAACTCCTCACTAACCAACAGCCCCACAGCGCCCCACTAGAATTTTGTTCCTAACATTCAGATTGTTGACTGGTGCTCAAAGGTCACTCCCTTCCTATCAGATTTTTAAATTGGAGGCCCTAGAGGTGGGGCCTCAGCTGTTTTGGCCCATTCAGAATCATTCTGGACAATGTGTTCTAGGGGGTGTTCCCTGTCCTTGAGGAAAGATACCATCGAGTTTTATTAATTATTTTACAACTCTGTTACTTATACAGCATATTCGTATTACAGTTTAAGTACAAGACTAGGTTTGAATGCTTTAAGTTTGGGGCATAACTGCTCCCACTACGCTGTGACCAAACCTCACATTATTAGCTTCCATTTACTGAAAGCTGCTCTCTCAAAGTTATATAACGTTTGTTCTCCATCCAACTACCCCCAACTCCTAGACAAATTATTGTTTTAATCTCCCAGTCTCCAATACCACTTTCTCACACTCAGTTAGCGTGTCAAGACACTACTTTCCGCACATTCATCAACGTTGTAGACTGACCAAACCGGTGCGAAAACGCACTGAAGGGGTAAAGAGGGTGAACAGTGTCGCTGGCATCCTTTGGTGCCTAGGGCGGTCCCAGAAACAAAATAAGGTAGCAAGTTTCAGAGGAGGAGGCAAAGGAATCAGGAAGACAAAGTACCCAAAAAACCAGGAAGCGTCTTTCCCTCCCCTCTTCTAAGAGTTGACATAAAGGGCAAAGGCCCTGTGCTGGGGGCTTACTGGGAGTGTGGGGGAAAGCAAAAATAATGGAAGAGCGAAAGGGAACGTGAGGGTGGCTGGTGCACCCAGCAGCCCTGCGCGCTACTCGTGGATAAAGGAGGAAAGAAAGGGGCAAGATCTGGGGCCTCCCCAGGCCGTTACCCACAAGGCGAGGCCGGCGGGGCCAGCGCGGTCGTCACCCCAAGTCAGGGCCCGGCCGCTCCGGGATTTCCAGTAATCTGTTCCTCCCCCGGGGCGCGGCCTGCGACGGCCGGACGTCCCCGCCCGGGTCCCGGCACTCACCCCCGCGGTCTCCTCAGCCGAACATTCCAGCAAACTCCGGTCTAGGCCCTGCACCTCGGGCTCCAGCTCCGACGCCATCTTCCCTCCTTCGCCTCCCCAGCGCTGGCGCCGCTACCGCCGCCCCGAGGGCCGTGACCTCGCCACAGCCCCGGCGGCCGAGACCGCCACCGCTGCCCCGGGCGGTCGGTCCCGAGCCGCCCAGGCGGCCGCGGGTGGAAAAGACAGAGAGTAGCGTGAGGTGAGCCGGGCAGAAGGGACGGCGCCTCCTGCGCTCCCTCCCGGGCTCTGTGCCCAGAGTCAAGTCACTGCCTCGTCCCTGCCCCGGGGAAGGACACAGAGAACCTCGGACCTGGCACTCTTGCCCGCTTCTACCGCGTCCCGCACCGGGAAAAGGGCAACAACACCCAAAAGAGGAAGCAGAGCACTCTGGGAACTGTAGTCGTCCTCCGCACGGCCAGGGAAAAGGTGGAGCCCTTACAAGGAGGCCCCAGGATGGCATTGTGGGAGTTGTAGTCCATCTCCTCCTAAGAGCCTGAACAAACGGCAGATAAGCGGGCGGGCGGGGCTTTTGTGCCCAGCAAGAATCATAGACTAAGTGGCGAGAAGCGCCCACCAGGGAAGAGGCAGAAGCGCGAGATCATGTGTGGTACTGAGTTTTATTCCCTTAACACCCTTTGTTCATTTTTGTATCCCCAGAGCTTAGAACAGTGCCTGGCACGTGGCAGAACTCGAGTACTTTTCAAAGCCTGGCATATGGAGGAACTCAAATACTTGTCGAATGAATGAATTACGTTCTATCCCTATTGTTCTATGGCCCTGTCATCCATCAACCCCTCATTCTTTAGACTGGTAACCGAGGTGTACATTTCTCAGATTTTTGAGGGTTTTAAAACATGTTAAAATGGTGTTAAAGGAAACGTTTCCAAGTGATTTAGATATGACCGTTTATTAAAATTTATAACAAATCTTGCTGCAGAGGAGAAGGAGTCTACCAAGCCAATTCAAAGGTTTACTCTTGATAGGGACATTTTATAGAAATAAATAACCATTGTTAGATTAGATACAAAAGAAAATTACGTTTGGGTAGAGGTAATTAGGCTCTTGACTGATAGTTGGGTGAGTGGATTTCTTAGAACAAGTCTCCAACTCCTTTAGAGTTATCAGAAAATTGCTTAACATTTTATTAGGCATGCTCATTTATTCCCACAAAGAAATTGTGAATTACATTAGGCAAAAAAAATTCTGATCCAATCCAGGTTTGGGACATGCTTTTGTTGTTGTTATTGTTGTTAACAAAAGTATAATATTAACCAAGTTTTTTTTTTTTTTAAGGAAATAAAAATTACCCATCATCCCACAGTCCAAATAAGCCTTGTCATCACTTTAAAAAATAAAACTAATATATGTATAAGGTTAGAACTTCAAGCTCAATGGAAATATTCAATATTTTTAAAGGAAAAAAATTAAAACTATGCCTCTTACCCCAAGTCCCTCTCCCCAAAGAAAAGCCTTTTTAATACTTTCTTATGATTCTATCCAGAAAAAAATGTATGCATCTATCTGCATAGATATCTAGAATGAGAGATCTTGAAATGTTCTTCTATATGTTACTTTCTTCTTTGCCCAACTTCCTTGCACTGATGCACTCCCTAGTCAGAGTCAACCTGGAGGAAAACTGGGGTTGTTACAACCCAGAAGCAAAGATAATGCCTCTTTAAGAGTCCTAATATAGAATTAAAGCCATTAAAATACATTGTAAAGAAATTTTTATTATTTTTTATTCTTTTTGGATTGATTTTAACATCCTTTTTTCAAAATTGTTGAGTTGGATGTTTGCCATTAACCATTCTCTTTTTTTTCATTATGTACATCTAAGGCAGTGGTTTTCAAACTTGAGCATGTATCAGAATTACCTAGAGGTCTTGATAAAATACAGGTTTCTGGACCCCACTCTCAGAATTTCTGATTCAATAGGTTTTGGGTGGAGACTGGAAATTGCATTTCTGTCAAGTTCCCGGTCACTCTGTGGGCCTGGGGACCAATTTCAAGAATCACAGGTTTATTAACCCAGTACATTTCCATTATATAATGCTTTAATTACATTACACAAATTTGGGTATATAGTGTTTTCATTATCATTCTTTAGTATATTTTTAAATTTTCATATGTGTGTGGCATTGTGATCTTTTCTTTTCTTTTCTTTTTCATATACTTGACTCATTTATTTTGCAACTGGAAGTTTATACCTCTTAATCTCCCTCACTTTTTTCTTTCCTCCTCCCACCCGCTCCCCTATGGCAACCACCTGTTTTTTCTCTGTACCTATAGCACTGTTTCTGTTTTGTTATATTTGTTCATTTGTTTTGCTTTTTAGATTCACATATAAGTGAAATCATGCGGTATTTATTTTATTCTGTCTGACCTATTTTTCATAGCATAAAACCCTCTAGGACCACCCATGTTGTCACAAATGGCAAGATTCCATTCTTTTTTTGCGGCTGAGTAATATTCTGTTGTATATATGTACCACATCTTCTTGATCCATTATCGATAGGTGCTTAGGTTGCTTCCATATCTTGGCTATTGTAAATAATGCTGCAATGAACATAGGAGGGCATATATATTTTCTAATTAGTGTTTTCATTTTCTTCAGATAAATACAGAGGAGTGGAATTTCTGGATCATATGGTAATTCTATTTTTAATATTTTGAGGAATCTCCATACTGTTTTCCATAGTGACTGTACCAATTTACCTTCCCACCAACAGTGCATGAGGGTTCCCTTTTCTCCACCTCCTGTTATTTATTGTCTTTTTGATAATAGCCATTCTGACAGGTGAGAGGTGTTATCTCATTGTGTTTTTGTTTTTTTTTAATTTTATTTTTGGCTGCACTGGGTCTTCATTGCTGCACACAGGCTTTCTCTAGTTGAGGCAAGCAGGGGCTCCTCTTCGTTGTGGTGAGCAGGCTTCTCACTGGGGTGGCTTCTCTTGTTGCAGAGCATGGGCTCTAGGTGCACAGGCTTCAGTAGTTGTGGCGTGCGGGCTTCAGTAGTTGTGGCTCACGGGTTCTAGAGGCTCAGTAGTTGTGGCACATGAGCTTAGTTGCTCCGCGACATGTGGGATCTTCCCGGACCAGGGCTCAAACCCATGTCCCCTGCATTGGCAGGCAGATTCTTAACCACTGCGCCACCAGGGAAGCCCCACTCATTGTGGTTTTGATTTGCATTTCCCTGATGATTAGTGATGCTGAACATCTTTTCATGTGCCTGTTGGCCATCTATTTGTCCTCTTTGGAAAAACGTCTGTTGAGATCCTCTGCCCATTTTTTAATCAGGTTGTTTGTTTTTCAGATGTTGAGCTGTATAAGTTCTTTGTATATTATATTTTAGATTTTAACCCCTTATCAGATATATCGTTTGCAAATGTCTTCTCCCTTTCAGTAAGTGGTCTTTTCACTTCGTTGATAGTTTCCTCTGCTGAGCAAAAGCTTTTTAGCTTGAGGTAGTCCAATTTGTTTATTTTTGCTTTTGTTTCTCTTGCCTGAGGAGACATATCAAAAAAAATATTACTAAGATCAGTGTCAAGGAGCTTACTGCCTATGTTTTCTTCTAGAAGTTTTATGGTTTCAGGTCTTACATTTAAGTCTTTAATCCATTCTGAGTTTATTTTTGTGCATGGTGTGAGAGGGTAGTCCAGTTTGGTTCTTTTGCATGTAGCTGTCCAGTTTTCCCAACACCATTTACTGAAGAGGCTGTCTTTTCCCTATTGTATATTCTTGCCTTCCTTGTCATAGATTAATTGCCCATATAATGTGGGTTCATTTCTGGGCTATCTGTTCTGTTCCATTGATCTGTGTGTCTGTTTTTTTGCCAGTACCACAATGGTTTGATAGTTTAGTTTGAAATCAGGGAGCATGATAACTCCAGCTTTGTTCTTCTTTCTCAAGATTGTTTTGTCTATGTGGAGTCTTTTGTGTTTACATACAAATTTTAGAACTATGTATTCTAGTTCTGTGAAAAATGTCATTGGTATTTTGATAGGGATTGTATTGAATCTGTTGATTGCCTTGGGTAGTATGGTCATTTTAACAAAATTAATTCTTTCAATCCATGAACACAGTGTATCTTTCCGTCTGTGTCATCTTCAATTTCTCTCATCAGTGTCTTATAGCTTCCCAAGGACAGGTCATTTACCTCCTTAGTTAGATTTATTCCTAGATATTTTATTCTTTTTGACAGGATTATAACTGGGATTGTTTTCTTAATTTCTCTTTCTGATAGTTCACTGCTAGTGTATAGAAATGCAACAGATTTCTGTATATTAATTTTGTATCCTGCAACTTTACTGAATTCATTGATAAGTTCTAGTAGTTTTTTGTGGCATCTTTGGGAGTTTCTACATATAGTATCATGTCATCTGCAAACAGTGACAGTTTTACTTCTTCCTTTCCAGTTTGGATTCCTTTTGTTTCTTTTTCTTGTCTGATTGCTGTGGCTAGGACTTCCAATACTATGTTGAATAAAAGTGGTGATAGTTGACATCCTTGTCTTGTTCCTGATCTTAGAGGAAATTCCTTCAGCTTTTCACCATTTAGTATGATGTTAGTTATGGGCTTATCACATATGGCCTTTGTTACATTGAGGTATGTTCCCTATATACCCATTTTCTGGATAATTTTAATCATAAATGGATGTTGAATTTTGACAAAGGTTCCTCTGCATCTATTGAGATGATCATATGGTTTTTATTCTTCAATTTGTTAATGTGATGTAGTATTGAACCACCCTTGCATCCCTGGGATAAATCCCACTTGATCATGGTCCTTTTAATGTATTGTTGATTTTGGTTTGCTAAAATTTTGTTGAGTGTTTTTTAAAAATTTATTTATTTTTGGCTGCATTGGGTCTTTGTTGCTGCTCTAGTTGTGGCGAGTAGGGGCTACTCCTTGCTGCGGTGCGTGGGCTTCTCACTGCAGTGACTTCCCTTGTTGCTGGAGCATGGGCTCTAGGTGCGCGGGCTCCAGAGCACAGGCTTAGTAGCTGTGGCGCACGGTCTTAGTTGCCCCGTGGCACATGGGATCTTCCTGGACCAGGGATTGAACCCATGTCCCCTGCATTGGCAGGCGGATTCTTAACCACTACGCCACCAGGGAAGTCCGTGTAATTTTCGTTTTGTTGTGATATCTTTGTCTGGTTTTGGTATCAGGGTGATGCTGGCCTCATAGAATGAGTTCGGAAGCCCTCCTTCCTCTGCAGTTTTTTGGAATAGTTTGAGAAGGATAGGTGCTAGCTCTTCTCTAAATGTTTGGCATAATTCACCTGTAAAGCCGTCTAGTCCTGGACCTTTGTTTGTTGGGAGATTTTTTTTAATTTTTATTTTATATTGGAGTATAGTTGATTAACAATGTTGTGTTAGTTTCAGGTGTACAACAGAGTGATTCATTTATACATATACGTGTATCTAGTCTTTTTCAAATTCTTTTTGTTGGGAGTTTTTTTTTTATTACATTCAATTTCATTACTGTTCATATTTTCTATTTCTTCCTGGTTCAGTCTTAGGAGATTGTACATTTCTAGGAATTTGTCCGTTTCTTCTAGGTTGTCCATCTTATTGGCATATAGTTTTTCATGGTAGTCTCTCATGATCCTTTATATTTCTGTGGTGTTCATTTAATTTCTCCTTTTTCATTTCAGATTTTATTGATTTGGTCCCTCTTGCTTTTTCTTTTGATGAGTCTGGCTGAGGATTTATCAATTTTGGTTATCTTTTCAAAGAACCAGCATTTAGTTTCATTGATCTTTTCTATTGATCTTTTTTAGTCTCTATTTCATTTATTTCTGCTCTGATCTTTATGATTTCCTTCCTTCTACTAATTTTGGGTTTTGTTTGTTCTTCTTTCTATAGTTCCTTTGGGTGTAAGGTTAGGTTGCTTATTTGAGATTTGTCTTGTTTCCTGAGGTAAACTTGTATCGCTATACACTTTCCTCTTAGAACTGCTTTTGCTGTGTCACATAGGTTTTTGATTGTCATGTTTTTTTTTTTTTATAAGATTCTGGATGCTTTTAATTTATTTATTTTTATTTATTTATGGCTGTGTTGGGTCTTCGTTTTCGCGCAAGGGCTTTCTCTAGTTGTGGCTAGCGGGGGCCACTCTTCATCGCGGTGCGCCAGCCTCTCACTATCGCGGCCTCTCCTGTTGCGGAGCACAGGCTCCAGACGCGCAGGCTCAGTAATTGTGGCTCACGGGCCCAGTTGCTCCGTGGCATGTGGGATCTTCCCAGACCAGGGCTCGAACCCGTGTCCCCTGCATTGGCAGGCAGATTCTCAACCACTGCGCCACCAGGGAAGCCCGATTGTCATGTTTTCATTTTTATTTGTCTCTAGGTATTTTTTAATTTCCTCTTTGACTTCTTCAGTGATCCATTAGTTGTTTAGTAACATAATTTTTAGCCTCCACGTGTTTGTGTTTTTTGCAGTTTTTTTCTTGCAGTTGATTTCTAGTCTCATAACGTTGTGGTGAGAAAAGATGCTTGATATGATTTCAGTTTTCTTAAATCTACAGAGGCTGGTTTTGTGGACTACCATGTGATCTATCCTGGAGAATATTCCATGTGCTCTTGAAAAGAATGTGTATTCTGCTGCTTTCAGATGGAGTGCTCTATATATATATCAGTGAAGTCTGTTTGGTGTAATGTGTCATTTAAGGTCAGTGTTTCCTTATGGATTTTCTTTCTGGATGATCTGTCCATCGATGTAAGTGCGGTGTTAAAGTCCCCTAGTATTATTGTGTTATTATCAATTTGCTTTATGTCTATTAATATTTGCTTTATGTATTTATGTGCCCCTTTGTTGGGTGCATATACATTTATAATTATTATATCTTTTTCTTGGATTGATCCCTTGATCATTATGTATGTATAATAATGTCCTTCTTTGTCTCTTGTAACAATCTTTGTTTTAAAGTCTATTTTGTCTGATATAAGCATTGCTACCCCAGCTTTCTTTTGATTTCCATTTGCATGGAATAACTTTTTCTATTTTCACACTTTCAATCTGTGCATCTTTAGATCTGAAGTAGTGTCTTGTCAGCAGCATATAAATGGGTCTTGTTTTCGTATCCATTCAGCCACTTTGTGTCTTTTGGTTGGAACATAGTCCATTTACATTTAAAGTAATTACTTATAGGTATGTACTTGTTTGGGGGTTGTTTTGTAGTTCTTTTTTGTTGTTGTTCCTTTCCTCTTCTTTTGCTCTCTTCCCTTGTGATTTGATGACTATCTTTAGTGTTATGTTTGATTGGCGGTTACCATGAGGTTTATATATAGAAATCTATATATATGTGATTATTTTAAGTTGTTGATCTCTAAAGTTCAAATGCATTTTAAGAACCCTGGATTTTTACTGTCCCCACCCACGTTTACTGTTTCTGACATAATATTTTACATCTTTTTGTTTTGTGTATCCCTTAACTACTTAGTATGGGTATGGCTGATTTTACTACTTTTGTCTTTTAACGTTCCTACTAGCTTTATACATAGTTGATTTAATATCTTTACTGTATATTTGCCTTTACTAATGAGATTTTTCCTTTTGTAATTTTCATATTTCTAGTTGTAGCCTTTTCTCTTTCACTTTAAGAAGTCCCTTTAACATTTCTCGTAAAACCGGTTTGGTGGTGCTGAACTCTTAGCTTTTGCTTGTCTGTAAAACTTTTGATCTCTCCATCAAATCTGAATGAAAGTCTTATTGGGTAGAATGTTATTGGTTTTAGGTTTTCCTCTTTAATCATTTAAAGTATATCATGTCACTCCCTTTTGTCCTGCAGAGTTTCTGCTGAAACATCAGCTGATAATAGCCTTTGGGACTCTCTGTGAATCCTGGACCTGGATATCTGTTTCCATTCCCAAGTTAGGGAAGTTTTCAGCTATTATGTCTTCAAATATGTTCTCTGCCCCTTTCTCTCTTTATTTTCATTCTGGGACCGCTATAATGCAAATGTTAGTATGCTTGATGTTGTCCCAGAGGTCTCTTAAACTGTCCTCATTTCTTTTTATTCTTTTTATTGTTGTTGTTCATCTTCAGTGATTTCCACTACTCTGCCATCCAGCTCACTAATCTGTTCCTCTGTATCATCTAATCTACTGTTGATTCCTTCTAGTGTATTTTTCATTTCAGTTACGATATTCTTCATCTCTGGTTCTTCTTTATATTTTCTAATTCTTTGTTAAAAACTTCCAACTTCTCACTCTCTTCATCCAGTTTTCTCCTGAGTTTTTTTTTTTTAAAGGAATTCCTTTATTTTTATTATTTATTTATTTATTTATTTATTTTCGGCTGTGTTGGGTCTTCGTTTCTGTGCAAGGGTTTTCTCTAGTTGCAGCAAGCGGAGGCCACTCTTCATCGCGGTGCGCGGGCCTCTCACTATCACGGCCTCTCCTGTTGCAGAGCACAAGCTCCAGACGCGCAGGCTCAGTAGTTGTGGCTCACGGGCCTAGTTGCTCCACGGCATGTGGGATCTTCCCAGACCAGGGCTCGAACCCGTGTCCCCTGCATTGGCAGGCAGATTCTCAACCACTGCGCCACCAGGGAAGCCCCTCTCCTGAGTTCTTTGAACATCTTTATGATTACGTTGAATTCTTTATTGAGTAGATTGTCTATTCCCACTTTATTTAGTTCTTCTTCTGGGGTTTTATCTTGTACTTTGTTTGAGATATATTCCTCTGTCGTCTCATTTTTGCCTAATTTGCTGTTTTTATTTCTGTGTATTTGGTAAGTGCTTATGTTTCCTGACCTTGGAGAGGTGGCCTTTTTTAGGAGGCATCCTATGTATCCCAGCAGTGCACTCCTCTTTGGTCACTAGAGCTATATGCCTTAGGAGTACCCCCTATGTGGGCTGCATGGGTCCTTCTGTTGTGGCAGGCTGATTACTGTGGGTGGTCTGATAGGTGTGGCTGTCCCCCTGTCTGGTTGTTTGCCAGGCCCTGCATTGTGTGGAGGCTGCCAGCTGCTGATGGGTGGGGCTGGGTCATGAGGCAGCTGACTGTGGAACCCCATGGGGCCCCAGGGCTAGTGCTGGCACACTGGTGGGTGGAGCTGGGGTGGGTGGTTGCAGGGAAGAGGGTTCTGGGTCTAGTATCAGCCCGCTAGTTGGTGGGGCTGTGTTCCCCATCCCCCAGCTAGTTGCTCACCCTGAGGTGTCCCAGTACTGGTGCCAACAGGCTGGTGGGAGGGGCCAGGTCCCAGCTCTAATAAGCTAGAGGGAGGATTCCAAAATGGCCCTTGCCAGCACCAGTGTCCTCGTAGAATGAGCTCCCCAAAATGGCTACCACCAGTGTCTGTGTCTCCAGGGTGAGCTCCAGTTGCCTCCTGCCTCTCCAGGAGACTCTCCAAGATCAGCAGGTGGGTCTGACCCAGGCTTCTTTCCAATTATTGCTTCTTCCCTGGGTCCCAGAGCATGTGAGATTTTGTACGCACCCTTTAGGAGTGGAGTCTCTATTTCCCACAGACCTCTGGTTCTCCCAAAAGTAAGTGCTGCTAGCCTTCAAAACCAAACATTCTAGGAGCTCATCTTGCTGATGCAGGACCCCTGAGCTGGGGAACGATGTGGGGCTTGGACCTCTTGCTCCTTGAGGAGAACCTCTGCAAGTGTAGTTATCTTCCTGTTTGTAGGTCACCTACCCAGGGGTGTGGGTGTTGACTATATCACGTCTCCACCCCTCCTACCTGTCTTGTTGTGGTTCCTTCTTTATATCTTTAGTTGAAGAAGATCTTTTCTGTTAGTCTTCCAGACTTTTTCATCAATATTTGCTTAATTTTATCATAGTTCTGGAGTTTGTAATTTTGGTGTGCCCATGGGAGGAGGTGAGCTTAGGGTTTTCCTTCTTTGCAATCTTGGCCACTTCTGGCATTGTTATCTTTTGTTACTGATTTCTCATTGTATTGTACTGTGGGCAGAGAACACAGTCTATATGATATAGTTCTTTGGTATTTGATGACATTAACTTTGTGGACTAAGGTATATGGTCAAGTAACTCTACAAAGCCATTATTTCTTCAAATATTACCTTCCTTGCATTCTCTCTATTTCCTCTTTGTGGAATTCTTTTTTAAAAAATTTTTTTTTATTTTTTATTTTTTGCTCTGTTGGGTCTTCATTGCTGTGCGCAGGTTTCTCTACTTGCGGTGAGTGGGGGCTACTCTTCGTTGCAGTGCGCGGGCTTCTCATTGCGGTGGC
The DNA here is from genome assembly GCF_009873245.2 of Balaenoptera musculus. NCBI lineage: Eukaryota > Metazoa > Chordata > Mammalia > Artiodactyla > Balaenopteridae > Balaenoptera > Balaenoptera musculus. The sequence goes on from NC_045795.1 coordinate 32,740,292, forward strand.
TTCTCTTGTTGCAGAGCACAGGCTCTAGGTGCGCAGGCTTCAGTAGTTGTGGCATGTGGGCTCAGTAGTTGTGGCTCGCGGGCTCTAGAGCTCAGGCTCAGTAGTTGTGGCACACGGGCTTAGTTGCTCTGCGGCATGTGGGGTCTTCCCAGGCCAGGGCTCGAACCCGTGTCCCTTGCATTGGCAGGCAGATTCTTAACCACTGAGCCACCAGGGAAGCCCTCTTTTTGGAATTCTGTTTGACTTCCTTTTATATTTTCCATGACTTTCAATCTCTTTTTCATTTTCCCATATTTTTAACTGTTTTGCATTCTAGTTATATCTTCTAGCATACAAATTCTCTCTTCAACTGTGTCTAATCTGATATTAACTATCTACTGAGTTTTTATTTTCAGTGACTTCATTTCTCATTTCTAGAAATTATATTTAATTCATTTTCAAAGATTCCTGTTCTTTCATAATGTCTTATTATTTATTTATGGCTCTAAATCTTTCTTTTATATCTTTAATACTTAAGAAAATGCTTATTCAGTAGTGTTCAGTAGATTGTTGTATTTATAAAGACCTTGAGAATTGAATCTCACTTTGTGTGTCTCTGTGGATCCTCATTTAAATGATTGTTCCTTTGTGCTTTGTGATTATCAAATTTGAGATCATTTTCACTTAACATTAGCTGTGGGAATCTTAAGAGGCCTGTGTTAAGAGCATGTATCTTCAAAATAGTTTTCCCTTTGCTTCTACAAGGCCAGATGTTCTAGGAATATCATATACTCAGGACCAGGTACACTAGGAGCATCATATACCCTGGACCAATTTTTACGTCAGTTTCTTGGCTTGGTGATTCCCTAATAGTATTAATTCAATTGTGTGGCATTGTTCCTGTTTATAAATTCCTAAGGGAGAGTTATTTTTCCTACTCAGAGTCCAGTTTAAATGCTTCTTTGTCATTTTCCTCTGCCAGTCAATGAGTTTTTTCCTAGTCTATCCTTTCACTGATATTCCATTCCTTTGAAAGCTCTGGCTTTATGTGGGGATCTCTGTTTCAATTCATGTTTCTTGGGCCCAAAGTCTTATCTTCTGTTCCCATGTGGGCATTAAACCCGAATCTCCAGCTTTCAGTTAGACATGGCACATTGAATACCTCCTGACAGTAAAAGGGGAAAAAAAAGAAAGGTAGACTAGGTATGGAGATGACAGCACCAAACTTTTGGAAGATAGAAAGCCCATGGATGAGAAGTAACTGACTTAGCAATCAGTGAATGCTGAAACCTAAGACAGCAGTAGAGCAACACAGACTCAAGGAAATTCATATCCAGAACTCTGAAAAACTTAGAAAAATGAAGCACCATGTTACTCTGAAAGTGGGTGAGGATGATGCTGAGAAGAAGAATATTGTTTGAAAGTCTGTATAACAAGAAGTTAGGGACTTCCCTGGTGGCTCAGTGGTTAAGAATCCGCCTGCCAATGCAGGGGACACGGGTTTGATCCATGGTCTGGGACGATCCCACATGCTGCAGAGCAACTAAGCCCGTGCGCTACAACTACTGAGCCTGCGCGTCTGGAGCCTGTGCTCCGCAACAAGAGAGGCCACGATAGTGAGAGGCCCGCGCACTGTGATGAAGAGTGGCCCCCGCTTTCCGCAACTAGAGAAAGCCCTCGCACAGAAACGAAGACCCAACACAGCCAAAAATAAATAAATATAAAAAAAAAAAAAAAAAAAAGAATCCGCTTGCCAATGCAGGGGACATGGGTTCGATCCCTGGTCCAGGAAGATCCCCAATGCCGCTGAGCAACTAAGCCCGTGCACCGCAACTACTGAGCCTGTGCTCTAGAGCCCACGAGCCACAAATACCGAGCCCGCGCACCACAACTACTGAAGCCCACGTGCCCTAGAGCCCGTGTGCCGCAACTACTGGGCCCATGCACAGCAACTACTGAGCCCGTGTGCTGCAAGTACTGAAACCCAGGCTCCTAGAGCCTGTGCTCTGCAAGAAGAGAAGCCACCAAAATGAGAAGCCCATGCACTGCAATGAAGACCCAACACTGCCATAAATAAAATAAAATTAAAAAAAAAAAACCTTTCAGATACATGTTATTATTTTCAGTTAAGATGTGATGAAACTGAGGCTCATGAAGATAAGATAACTTGCCCAAAGTCACTATGGTAGTGATTCAGTTTTACGGCCCTAATTAATGGGCTTCCTGTACTTACTCCCTTGGCTGTGTAACTCTGCCAGTCTTTGAGTGGTGTATTTTCCCAACCTTTGAACCTGGGCTGGCTTTGTGACTTGCTTTAGAGAACAGAATGTGGTGAAAGTGACAGTATACCAGTTCCAAGCCTAGGTCCCTAGATGTGGTCTTGCACACTTCCACCATCTCTCTTGGACCTATGCTTTCTCCGTGAGAACATATTTGGACTGACCTGCTGGAGAATAAGAGCACAGGAAGGAAAGCAGCAGTACACAGGTTAACAGCCAGCCAACTCCTGAAAGCAGAGCCACCTAGCTGACCTGTGGGTAGCTGCAGGCACCTGAGGGACTCCCGGGAGACCAGTAGAACTGGCCTAAATTACTGACCTGCAGAATTGTGAACTAAATGATTGTGGTTTTAAGCCACTGAATTTTGAGGTGGTTTTATACGCAGAAATATCTAATCATTTCAGGATACATAGTTCGATTAGTAGCAGAGCTGGTGTTTGAACTCAGGTCTCTTCTGAGTTCCAAGGTCTCCAAGGCTCATATTCTTTCCATGCCATTTTGCTCCCCCATGGACCTACTTCTAAGGAAATTAATTTATTATTATTTTTAATATTTAAAATAACCAAGCTCAAGTATAGTATGCCAAAATCCAGTCTCCCTTTTCCTTGACAGATCCTAAAATAATTAATTGACCCTTCTTAAAGGCCATGGGTAAAAGATTGAGGACTTTTGTTCTTGAATTGTTTCAAAACACTGAGCTGACATCTTCCCATCTCAGGAGAGTCACACCAAGGTAGGTCCATCTACAGTTAAGTCTGTGGATACCTGCTCTGCTTTTCTTGGGGACAAGGTTATCCACCTCCCTCTTTCATACTGAGATAATTGACCGTGATGACAGTAAATTGCAACTTTTTTTTCTCTTTGGGGGTTAAGAGCAGCTTTCCTCTAATCTTTAATAGGAAAGTTATAAAGCAGCTGGTCTCTAAAAAGTCCTCAGGCAGTGAAAAAAAGTAAACAAATGAATACATTATATAGGCAAAGATTTTGCAGAATATTTCATATTTTCTGTATCTGTTGTCACTGATATAAATGATCTCCTACAAGTGTGGTTTTCTGCTTCTTAAAGTCAGCTTGTCAAGGCCATCTTTCTTCCAGATGTGGGAAGGATTGTCACATGGCATGTTCTGAGGCAGAGTTGTCCAACTAGCACATTCTATCCCCTCTCCAATTATTTCTGTCCATTGGGTACTGAGCGGTGTGACAAAGACTCTCTCCCTGACCAATCTCTCGTCAGGTTCCTCTGAGTCCTCTTTTTGGCTAGAAATTGGGCTCTGTCCTTGGCCTGCTTCTTCCAGTTTTAGCAAGAATCCTGCTGAGTCAGTTTAGCAAGAAACTCCTACCCTTGGTCTGATCATGTTGATATTTGATCAAATTCCTCATCCCCAATCCTTGCTGTCTTATCGCCCTGGCCTGCCTTCAGCAAGAATCCTGTTGAGCTGGTCTAACAAGACTCTCCCTAGCCCTGATGTCTCCTCTTAGTAATCTTCCATTCATTGACCCCACTCTGCTCCTTGGCTATAAATATCTGTTTGTCCTTGTTGTTTTCAGAGTTGAGCTCGTTTTCTATCCTCAACTGCAAAACCCCATTGTAGTAGCCCCTTTAGAATAAAGTCTTCCTTACCATCTTTAACAAGTGTCAGGAATAATTTTTTTTTCTTTGACAGGTGCAATATATTCTTTAAGGCATGTAAATTATTGTACTTGGTCATTATGGGAGGCAAAATGAAAGAAAAGTTCTGGTGGCTTTCTGGCTTTGCAAAGGCATTAGAAAACTAATGACACTGAGCCCAAAAAGGACAAGGGCTTAAGGCTGCCAGGTATGGGTACTATTATATCAGACTCTCAGAAACCACCTTCACAAGTTTAGTTACTGTGGCAAATGCTGTGGATTGGCTTCCCCAGACAATGTCATCTCCTGATATGCTTTCATTTACTATAAAGTGTGGTAAGCTAAACATATTGCCCACCCTCCTTTGCAGCTAGAGTCCAGGAAACAAATTAAATTTCATCAATTATATGTGCTCTGGTGAGATTTAGAAGTTGGAAGTGAATTGGAGGCTATCTCTTCCTGTGGCTGTTACGGACATCAAGCTTGGTTGTGGAGATATGTACCTATTGGTTCTGTTTCTCTGGAGAACCCTGACTGATACAGTTACTAGTTAGCAAATATCCATTTGCCTTGTCTTTGGGTTCATTTAATTAATTCTGTGTTTTTCCATTTTGTATTAAAGTTTTTGGTTTTTTTAAAAATAAATTTATTTATTTATTTATTTGGCTGTGTTGGGTCTTTGTTTCTGTGGGAGGGCTTTCTCTAGTTGCGGCGAGCGGGGGCCACTCTTCATCGCGGTGCGCGGGCCTGTCACTGTCGCGGCCTCTCTTGCTGCGGAGCACAAGCCCCAGACGCGCAGGCTCAGTAGTTGCCACTCATTGGCCCAGTTGCTCCGCGGCATGTGGGATCTTCCCAGACCAGGGCCCGAACCCGTGTCCCCTGCATTGGCAGGCAGATTCTCAACCACTGCGCCACCAGGGAAGCCCTTGTATTGAAGTTTTTTAATTAAAATTTTACTTTTTTAATAGATAACGTCACATGGTCTGCAGTTTTAGAAGTACAAAAGGGTATAGTTATGAAAAGTAAGTCACTCTCCTATCCCTTCCATTAGCCATTAAGTTCCCTCTCCTGGAGACAACTACTGTTTCCATTCCTTGTGTGTCCTTCTAGAGAGTTTCTGTACATTACAAGTGTATTTATTTTTGTTTTTATACCAGTGGTAGCATATATGCAAATTTTCTGCATTTCGCTTTTTCATTTAGGAGATTCCTCCGTATCAGGATACATAGAGTTGCCTCATTTTTAAATAGGCTACCTAGTATTCCAATGGGTATATGTTTCATTTATTTAACAATCCCTTATTGATGATGTTTAAATCATTTCCAATCTTTTGTTCTCACAGACCATATGGCAATAAATGACCTGGTAAAAATGTAATTATGCACATGTGTGAGTATGTCTGTGGGATAGTTAAAATCTTAGAGCTAGAATCCCTAGATTACAGGATATGAGTGTATTTTAATTTTTAATTTGTCAAAATTATTTACATGCAAATTTCAACAGTTATATTGTTCTACAAAGTTTGTTAACAAAAACGAAAGAAGAGATAAAGGGAAAGAAAGCAGAGCAGTCCCTAATCCCTTTCCCCCCACTTCTGCTTTCTCAGAGGCAAACACTGAATTATTTTAACTGCTTCCACATCTCAAAATAGCTTCCTTGTATTGCTTCTTTTTTGTTGTTTTGTTTGTTTTAAAGTTTTTTTTTAATGTGAACCATTTTTAAAGTCTTTATTGAATTTGTTACAATATTGCTTCTATTTTATGTTTTGGTTTTTTGGCCACGAGGCATGTGGGATCTTAGCTCCCCGGCCAGGTATCGAACGCGCACCCCCTGCATTGGAAGGCAAAGTCTTAACCACTGGACCGCCAGGGAAGTCCCCCTTGTATTGCTTCTTGATTTTTTTTTCCATTTTAGGCATCATTTATGCACTTCCTGTTAGGAAAGATGAGGATTTCACTCTCTTTCATCCCCTGCCCACACCATGTACGTATACCTTCATATTCCTCCACCCTCCTAATGCAGTTATATTGTAATTTAGATAGGCAAACTTTCAGAGCTTACATTATTATGCTGATAAAAATTATTTATAGCTGAGCCATCCAGTAAATTATGATGACTTTTCTTTCCCTGAACAACTTTTTATTTTCCATGGAGTTAGTAATTGTCTTATTTTTCATTTTCATCATTTTCTCTGAGCACACCAGAATGTTCAAGCCCTAATTCTCTACCAATTGTCGAAGTCTCTCGTTATACTGAGTCACATCCAGTTGTCTATAAATTTTATCTTGTAGAAATCTCTGCTGGAGTTTTCTGACCTCTTCCAAAATGGACTGGCTACCCTGTCAGCCTAGATTTCCCATGACACTCTGAAGCTTAAGCTTCAAGAGCTTTCATTTGCCTTAGCAATGTATCCACATGATGAGTTCTGTATAATTTGCAAAGTAAGATATTTTAACTTTGGTTAAATACATTGTCTCTTTCCTATCCAGCTTTCCCTCTGTCACAATTTCTCTCACATTGCAGTTTTGGAATCCAACCAAGGGGAAGTAAGTTGGAAATCCATTTAACTTGGATTTAGTTGGATTTATTTATGTAGTTTGAAGTCACATCTGTATAAAGTTAAGTTATTGTCAGTCATCCCAGTAGGAATTGCTATAGGCATATTCCTACCTTCTACTGTGCTAACTCACCCTGGGTTGTAACATGAAGGTGCAGGGTCAGAGGTTATAGCAAGATATGAACATGTCCTATGGTGCCTGACAGCAGAAATAGGTGAGTACAGGCAGAGAAACAAGGTCTGAATGTAAGGAGCCAGAAACTAGTCAGTAGAACAGTTTTTTTCCATTCACCAGATGTAGGAGATTATAAGTGACAGATTCAGTTTCCAGCAATTTAGTTTTCTCCTATCAGGAAGATACTGAATAGTGCACCACATACAATTATAAATGCACTGTACAGTTTTTCTTCTTTGGTGGGAAACACATAAATAGAATTTATCAGAATTCTGCTTAAGCCTGTAGCACTATTACAAACAGTACTGTGTATATGTAAATGTTGCTTATTTCATACGTCTCTTCTATTGATAATAAAAACAAATTTTGATTAACCACAGTGGAGAAAAGACTGAATTATCTCCATATTCTCTCTAGAGAAAGATATCACAAAATCATTGTCATATGTAGAGATGACCAAAAAGTATACAGCGTATGCTTAAGATTTTTACATTTCATTGTACATAAATTTTACCTCAAACGAAAAAAAGGCAAGGATTGTAAAAAAAATATTGATCTCCTATTAAGGATAGGCATGCTGAGGTAGTTGGTGGGAAATGTACTGACATCTGCAAATTATTCGGTCTGATATGCATCAAAAAAATAAGATGAACTGATGGACAGAGAATTGGATAGATGGACAGATTTGTGATATAGTAAGTATAGTAAAATGTTAAATGTAGAACTTAGGTGGTAGGTATATGGTATTTATTGTAAAGTTCTTGTAAGTTTTTCTGTAGGTTTAAAATGTTTCATAATAAATTATTGGGGGAAAAATTATGCAGCTGAAAAATATAGAGAAAAAAGTATTAGAGACATGAATCAAGTAGGTGACTCATAAAAATAATATTCTATTTTTCTGGATTTGTGTGATGTTTGTGGTATTTGTCAGCTCTTTAAAATTTATAGTTTGTTATGATTTCTTTTCTCATTCTACATATTCATTTTCAAACCCTACTTTGTATTTTGTATTTTATTTTCTTGAAGAGGATCCCCAAACTGTATAAGCTTCAAGCTCCACAAAGCCTGGATCCACCCCGTCTGGTACACAGCCAACATTCTGAAATCTCTTTTCACATTCTCTTTGGAATCTCGTCTCCATTGTCCTTAAGGTTCTCTTTATCCTTCCTGTGTTGAAGCTCCTGTTTACTGGATTCTATGTCTTCTTATCTTCTTCATTCTTGGATTCACCCCCGTTTTGATGGACCATATATTCCAGTAGTTTCCAAAGAAAGGTTGCATGAGAAATTCATTTTTGGGACCTTGCAATTATGAAATTATCTCTATTTTATTCTCCAAGTTGACTGATAGCTTGTCTGAGTATAGAATTCTAGGTTGGAAATAATTTTCCTCCAGAATTTTGAAGGCAGTTCCCACTTATCTTCTATCTTTCAGTATGTTTATTGAGAAATCTAAAGTATTCTGATTTCTTTTCTTTTTTTTTTTTTTCTGGCTGCGTTGGGTCTTCGTTGCTGCGCACGGGCTTTCTCTAGTTGCAGCGAGCCGGGGCTGCACTCTTCATTGCAGTGCGCAGGCTTCAGTAGTTGTGGCACGTGGGCTCAGTAGTTGTGGCTTGAGGGCTCTAGAGCGCAGGATCAGTAGTTGTGGTGCATGGGCTTAGTTGCTCTGTGGCATGTGGGATCTTCCTGGGCCAGGATTGAACCTGTGTCCCCTGCATTGGCAGGCGGATTCTTAACCACTGCACCACCAGGGAAGTCCCCATTCTGATTTCTGATTCTTTATTTATGATCAGTTTTTCTATCTCTGGAAGTCTAAAGGAGCTTCTTTTTATTCCTAGAGTTCTGAAATTTCACAACTATGTGACTCAATGTGGGTCAATTTCCATTCATTAATGCTGAGCACTAAGAGGGCCCTTTCAGTATGAAAACTCATGTCCTTACCATCTGGGAAATTTTAAAGAATTCATTTTTAAAAATAGTGTTCTCTCCTGTTTTTCTTTCCTCCTGTAATTCCTGGGCTAGTCTTCTATTTCTCTTATCGTTTGTCTCTTATTTCCATCTCTTTGCCTCTTTGCTTTTCCTTCTGGGAGATTTCCTGAATTTTATCTTCAGTCTTTTTAATGAATTTTTCATTTCTTCTTCCCATTTTTCATTTCCAGGAATTCAGTTTTATTCATTGACTCCTTTAAAGAACATCTTGTTCTTTTTTTTTTCTTTGGAATTTTATTCTATTTTTTTATACAGCAGGTTCTTATTAGTTATCTATTTTATACATATTAGTGTATATATGTCAATCCCAACCTCCCAATTCATCCCACCACCGGCCCTCCACCCCCCCACTGCCCTGCTTTCCTCCCTTGGTGTCCATATGTTTGTTCTCTACATCTGTGTCTCTATTTCTGCCTTGCAAACCAGTTCATCTGTACTATTTTTGTAGATTCCACATGTATGCGTTAATATACGATATTTGTTTTTCTCTTTCTGACTTACTTCACTCTGTATGACAGTCTCTAGGTCCATCCACATCTCTACAAGAACATCTTGTTCTTATTTTATGGTTTCAATAGTGTGTCTCTGAGGATATCAGTTATAGGTGTGGTTTTGGCTTGGTTTTGTTTTGTTGTTGGAGCTTTCTTCCCTCCTGTATAGCTTCGGTTTTATCCAGATTTCTTCTTTCTGTTACTTTTGGTCTCTATTTCTCATATTAGAGGCTGTAATCTGTGGTTGTTGGCTCATTTTTAAGAGTGGGAGACTAAAAATCTGATGAGATGCTCTGAAAGCATGAGTAGGGTGTATCAATTGTGAAATTTGCTGTAGGATTATCTGTCTGGGATGTTTTGCTGGGAAACCTCTGCTGTCAATATCTTTAGGTCTTTCCTCTTAGTCTTGCCAGATTTCTTATAGGAGACACTTATTCTCTTGCCTGGATGGTAAATGGCCCTATCTTTTCCCACTGTCAAGGGAGTAGTTCAATATGGCATCCAATATCAGAACTTGCAGGAACAGAATTCCCAGCCTCCCAAGTTGCATCAATTAAACTCATTGTAGACTAGAAGGGATGGATGTGTTCATTTTTATTGCTAAAAGGGCACTAGTATATATATATTTTTAAAAATCACACCCAGTCATCTATGGTCTGTAAACATCAGTTACTATAGGCATTTGTTTCAGTCCATTACTTAGTGTTGCCAATGGCTACAATAGTTGAATCCTTCCACAGCTGAGCTTACACCCATGTAACTTTCTGTCTGCAAAGACTGTAAAATTGAACATTATTAATTAGAGTAAGTGGCTGTTCTCTATTATACATCCCACCATGGTTTGGGAGATTCTTATATGTTCAGTTTGTCCACAGCTGATGCATAAGGAGCAACCTCATGCTGTAAGGTTATGCTGCTTCCCAACGGAGGGAATAATGCCACATACATCATGGATTGGTCTTTGACCAGCAGGAGCCAGCATGAAAAGATACAAGATCAGAGGAGCTATACTAGAAAAGAAAAATTCAATCAAAGACTTTTCAGATGATTTGGGGGATACTAAATTTGTGATTATGATCATATTAAGGGTTTCCTGGGCCTCCCTACTTCTCACCTTCCTGATTTGATTCCCGGATAGTAAGTTTATTATTTACCTACCATTTGGTTATAAGGAGTTTTAATTTTACTTTAATATTTCTGGTGAATTGTGAAATCATAAGTTTCTGTCCCAGATTACTCAGTGAATTATCATCAGACTGGTCGCCCATATTGTGTAAAACCCAAAAGGGAGAGGGAACTTTCATTTTAGACTCATATGTTTAGTTGTTATTTTTCCCAATTCATAATTCTTTTCCCACTCTGCCTCAACCCTTCACTTGTGCTTTATCAAAGCTAAGTTTAAAACTCCTTATTTGTATTTATCAGGCTCCTTCATAGGTGGCATCACCAGATATAAGGTATCCGGAATGTCATATTTCTGCACAACTTTCTAAGTAAGCTCCCTAAGAGTTGATTCCATAATGGCCGTTTTTACCTAGTTAAGCATAAATTTTTCTGAGGTCATACTTTTGGCCTTGATAGGCTGGGCAGCAGGGAAAATGATCTACCTTTCAGCAATGGGCAGGGCGTCACCTCCAGGCACAGAAGTAGGTAGGGGAAGGCCAATCTCACAGGGCTGTTGAATGTAGCACATTGGTTGTTAAATACTTCAGACCCTTGCCCTTGCCAAGGCAGCATCCGTTTCCCTTTGATCACTGTGTGATCACTCTTGTGTCCACTTGCCGGCCTCCCTCATCTTGTCAGAATGTCTCCAGCTTTGTTCCAACAGGATTCCTTACCAAGGATTTGGTGGCATCCACAAGAGGAACCAGGAGCTTAATTTTGTCGGAATTGCCAGTCAGTTGAATCAAGCAACCAAGCCAATGGTCTAAACATTAATCACTGCCCAGGAACTTGAATACCTGAGAGAATTTCCTGTGTTTGTCTCTAGAGCCCAGGTTCATGTCATGGGACTGCCTTTAATCTTGCAGTGGGATGAGACCCCCTCATTCTCCTCTCGAAACAGCCCCCTCCCCCCCAGGCTAGGTGTAGGTTTAAAGTGAGGTGGCAGAGCCACTCATATACATCCGGCAGCGGCTCTAAGAAGACAGCGCTTCCTCGGCAATGATGCCGGTGTCTGCAGGGGGCGCTCTTGCCCAGGGCTGGCCTCTGCAGCGCCGGGAAGAGCGACGAACATTGGTGGGGCTGGGCTTTCCTATCCCTGGGGTTCCTCTTCTTTAACAATGGAGCTTGCATTTATTTGAACGTGACCTATTCCCACTGCACAGCTTGGGACGCAGAAGTACTTGATGTCCATTTGTTGTTTTAGATTCAATAAGCAGCTGGTAACTGACATTCAAAGGGAGAAAGGGGTCCGGCATCCTCAGGACCGGAAGCCTGAGGCCAATTCCTTCCTCTCCCTCAGGAATCCCGAAGAGGCTCTAGCCTCCATTAGCCAAGGAGGCACACCTCCTATACTGATGGATGATATGGACCCAGAGGAAGAGCAGCAGGTACAGCTGTCTATAAGGCTTCCGAGGCAGTGTGTGGTTCAGATCCTATACAAATTCTGATACAACACCCAAATGTGGGGCGTCTGTCTCCAGGGTCCAACATGACCATTAAAATCTATGCCTGCTTTTAGGTGGCAAGGTGCTTGAAGAACAAAAGCCTCTGCCTGGTCCCGGGTGAATGCCTCTATGCTCCAGAGATAGAGCCAAGCTGTATCTTTAAGGGCCCCTGAATTTTCTCCTGGTGGATAATGCATCCCTTTTCAGTCAAAAAAACAAGGGAAGACAGAGCTTCAGGCACAATTGTTTCTGAATCATCCCTAATTAATATGTCATAAGTTAATCAAGTAACTTCAATATCTGAACTAGGCCACCTGTTGAAATCCTGCTTTATCAGATGTGGCTTCTGGAGAACTAATATTTCACTGTGGCAGGACCAAGGGAATTGCTGCCCTTGCCAAAGGAAGGGTCATTATAAGTAGGTTGTCAGATTTAGCAAATAAAAATACGGGACACCGAGTTACATTTGAATTTCAGAGAAACAAAAAACGATTTTTTTTTGTGTGTGTGTAAGTATCTCCCAAATGTTGCATAGGATGTACTCACACTGAAAATCAATTTTTTTTCTAAAATTCAAGTGCTAAGTGGGTGTCCTGTATTTTATCTGGCAACTCTAACTGTAAAAAGAAAGTTCAAACAATCTAAAAACTAAAATCCTGCAAGCAGCGCAGCGCAGCCAAAACAAAACACAGCAAAGCAAAACAAAACAAAACTTAGATTCTCAATCTCACTGGGCAGAGATAACCAGCATTAAGTTTCTCTGGATCTTAGTTTCCTTAACTGTAAAATGGGGCTAATAATAGTATCAGCCTTATAGAGTGTCAATGGGGGTTAAATGAGTCTGGCACATAGAAAGCACTGAATTATCTGTTATCAATTATGATAATTATTAATCATTAATATCATATATCATTCTTAAAAATTCAAATGGAGACATGTTATATGAATTGTTCTATACCTTGCTTTTGTTCACCTTTTATATCTTACTTATTCTTTTCCACAGATGTATAGAATTCCTTTTTAAAAATTAATTAGTTGCTATTGATGGTCATGTATTTTCAACCCTTTTCTATTTGATTACTGCTTCAGTGAACATCTTTGTGCTGCAAGGATTGTCCAAAGGCACTTCTTCTGGGTAGTCTAGGCAGTGAGCCAGTCACAACTTGGAGCTGACCTCCACTCTCCTTCTCCTAGTGGGCGGGGCTACAACTGAACTCGTTGCCGTTGCCGGTGGAACCGGAAACCGGTCTCCCTCATCTAGGTGCTGGCACTTGGCTTTCGCAGAGAACACAGTAAACAATGGCAAAAGGGCTGAGACTAGGATGCTTGGATGCAAAATTAAGAGGGTACTCAAATCTCAGTAATCAAGGAAAATAACATTTAATGCAATACTTTTAAAAATTAATGTTAATTGCAAAAAAAAATCCATGATGAGCAAAATATCAAAATTTTAAATGAAGACGGGATGAGTAACAGTGCTATGCCAAGTCCTTTTGGATTATACATTAATCTTTATTTTAAAATATTTTATTAAATTATAATTTCTCTTGATTACTGTGTTTTTTGGTGCCCTCTTAAATTTTGCACCAGAGATGAGAGCCTTACTTGCCTCACTCTAATGTCTAGATTCTGGCTGGCACCATATCCAGGTAGCACAATGTCCAAGCTTGTGCTTCATTGATAAGGTGGTTCTCATGCTTGCCCTAAAAGAAGGGAGCCCCTCACGGCAAGGGGGTCCCTCCTATGGAACACAAACCCACATTGCATATACAGTAGGTTGCTTGGTCCTAGCACACCTCTCCTGGGGCAAATGGGTTGATGAGGATCACAGGCCTTCCCTTGCTGGCCCTGACTTTTCTTTTTCTTTCTTTCTTCCTTTCTTTTTTTTTTTTTTTAGTAGAAATGTATTTTTATAAGCTCAAGTTTTAAAAATGTTACTTATTACAGATTGATTCAGGGGGAATGCTAGGTGTACTCAGTTGAATGCAAAAATATGCATTCTTTAAATGTCAATTCTTTATCCTGAGTCCTGTTACACAACAGGAGTCACTCCTGAAGGGATCTAAGATGACAAATCTTGTTTACATGGTTTCGTAAACATATAAGAATATATCTACAGTATAAAGAACTGCCAGTCCAAATGGTGTGTACACCACAAGTTTTGATAAATACAACCAATTTCCTCTCCTATGATAATGTATTAATTTACATTCCCACTAAAAGTCTGTGAGAATAACTGTTTCCCCATATTCTTGACAACATTGAGGATTGTGGCACTTCTTAATCTTTGCTAATTTTACAGATAAAATAGTATTTCATTTTTGTTTTAATTTATAGTTCTTATTTATGAGCAAAACCAAGCACTTTAAATCTTTTTATGTGTTTATAAAACATTAATATGTTCTTCTGTAAGTAAGTTCCCTGGTCCCATTTTTCAAGTAGATTATTGATTTGTTAATACTCTTTATATATTAAGGAAAATGACTCTGGCTGTTATATGTATTGCAACTATTATCCCTGATTTTTTTTTGTTGGTCTTTTGACTTTTCAATGATTTTTTTTCCCCGTAGGAATGCTTTACATTTTTATGTAGTCAAAGTTATTAATATTTTTCTTTGTTGTACTGGATTTTGTATTTTATTTAAGTTGTTTCTCACAATGTTTATATGCTGTCTACCTATGTTTTCTTCTAGTACCTTTTATGGCTTTATTTCATCTATTTACATCCATCTAGGATTTCTTGGGAATAAAGTAAGAAAGACATCTACCTCTTTTCTCCTAAATGACTAGCCAATATGATTCATTGAGAAACTATTTTTTCCCCCACTGATTTGAAATGCCACCCATATCACATTTAACATTCTCATTTGTATATGGGACTTTTCCTGAATTCTTTAATCTGTTATAATTGTGCATTCCTGAACCAGCACCAAATTGTTTCAAATAAGGAAGATTTGCAACGTGTTTTAGTATTCAATATTTGTTTTCCCTGGAGTTAATTATTGCCACCAGCCACCCCCCTGCATTTGTTTAGTTGTTTTTCTTAATGTCTTTATCATTAATTCACTTCAAATTCTTTGCCAGTGTATAAAGCTCTTCTCAAGATTGATTATTTTATCAGTTTTAGCTTCCTGAAAAAAAATCTGGACTTGCTGGTCTGTATGCCTGGTGCATATTTGTTTGTCTTTGTCATTTGCCCTGGGGATTCCCTTGGCCTTTCTCCTGTGACAGAGCTCCAATTTTTGGACATTAGACCTTCCTTTTTCTTGGTTTACTATCATGTTTTAGTAAAGCATATCCTTCAATAGCTTCATAAGGAAGGATGCTTTGGAGGTAAATTTTTTCACAACTAAAAATGTCTTTACCTTACTCTCATGCTTGAATTGCTAGGCATGGTACTCTAGGTTGAGAACCACTTTACTTCAGAATTTTGAAGACATTGTTCTGTTGCTTTCTAGCTTTCTCTTATAGAAGTCAGAGCTATTTTTATCCCTCATCTTTTATATAGGCCTTTTGTTTTCCTCTCTAGAAATTTGGAGGATTTTTTTTCTTTGTCCCCTTTGCTCTGAGATTTCACAATGATATGCCTTAGTACAGGTCTATTTTAATTCTTTGTTCTGAACGCTTTCAGTTTGGAAACTCATGCTCTCCAGTTCTGGGAAATTTTCTTGAATTACTTCTATAATGGTCTCCTCCCTTTTATGTTCACTGTTTATTCTTTCTGGAACTCGTATTGTTTTTGTATTGGGCCTCCTGGACCAGGCTTCTAATTTTTCTTGTCTTTTCTCTCTTATTTCCCATCTCTTTTTTTCTGTGCTGTACAGTCTGGGAGATTTTCTCAATATCATCTTCCAAACCTTCTGTAGGTTAAAAACAAATCTCTGATATCATGTCTTTAAATTTCAAGACCTCTCTCTCAACTGTTTTTCTCTGAATATATTTTCTTTATAGCAGCGTATTCTTATTTTAGGGATGCAATATCACAATAGCTTTTCATTTTTCGAAGGATATTAATGATAGTTTTTGTTTTGTTTGTTTTTGTTTTCCTCTCCTTGCATAATGGCCGTAATCCATTTCCTCCAAGTTCCTTTTTCTGTTTTCACATTTTGGTTTCTATGCTTCATGTTAGAAGTTTTCCTCGGGTGCCTGGTGATCTTTGGTCATCTGCTCCTATTTAAGCTGATTGGAAGCTTTGATGGTGCTGAGAAGGATTTGTTGGGTGCTGTCCTTTATATATCTTCATGTCTTTCCTTGTGAGCTGGTCAGATTCTCCAGTCTCCTCGTGGAATGGTGAAAGGCAGGCTGACATCTTCTAGGAGCAGAGGCAGAGGAGGGCAGAGGTTTCAGCATCCAGTACTTACACCTAACCCTGTTTTCTCTCTGGTACCCCTGCCCTCAAGTGTGCCTAGTGTCCTCCAGACCAGAAGAGCCGCCCCCTGCCCCTCAGATTTTCCCTTTACAGAGAATAAACCTCCAGTCTTTTGCTGTGGTGGGACAGGTAGTTGGGAGAGTATTTAGGGCTCTAACTGCCTCTTAAACAGTATTTCAATCAGTTTCCTTTGTTTTATCCCTCCTTCAACCTCCAAATGTAACTAGTTCCACCAATTCCTGAGCCTTTGGGGGATTCTGTGGTATAATTGGTTTGCTTATTTTTCCCACTGCCACCTTAGAATTCTATTCTCTCAGGTCTGAGTCCTTTACCTATAGAACAGCTGTTCATTTTTGTACATTTATTTTGCAGTTAGACACTGTAGTGCATTTTCTTACTCTTAGGTCTTCAAAGTATACAGTCACAACATCTGCAAATAATGAAAATTTTCTTTCCCTTAACAATTTTTATACCTTCTATTTCTTTCCCTTCTATAATTGCATTGCCTTATACCTTCAGTACAACGTGAAAGAGCAGTGGCCATGTGGGCATCTTTGTCTTTTTCTAGGTTTACTGGGTGTCCTTTTAGAATTTCACCATTAAGCCTGATGCTGGTTTTGATATGACTGCATACATTTATTATGTTGAGGAAATATTCCTCGTTTCTATTAAGAGATTTTTATCAGAAATTACTGTTGAATCTTTCAGATTCATGAGTGAAATTTGTCTGTAGTTTTCTTTCGGCTGCTGTGTTTTTCAGGGTTTGGTATCAGTGTGATACTGGTTTTGTAAAACAGTCTGAAAGCTTGCTTTCTCTCTTATGCTTTTGAACAGTTGAACAACATTGAAACTATCTGATGAGTAAATTTTAAAAATAATAGTGTCCAGTACTTGAACAGATTGGTGCTGCACCATCCTTCAAATCAAATTATAGTTTGTAGGGTGATGCCTACCTCTAAGCAGATGCGTATTATAAGCTGTCGTATCAGCAGGCACAACAGAGGTAATATTGAATGAAAGATGTAAAATTTACTTTCTGGAAGCTTCAGGGAGCCGGAAAAGGAGGAGAAGGAAAAGGAAAAGGAGGAGGAGGAAGTTAATTGTATTGTTTGGACAAGAATTTAGTTCAGCAGAACCATGCTTCTCTTCAGCAGGCCTGATAACACAGGACAAAGGAAAAGGAATAATACTACTCCTTTCTCCACAGTCCTCAGACTTGGCCCACTATTCTGTGGTCTCCCCAGTCACCTTTGTAGAAACTTTCCCAGAGGAAACATGTGAGGCCCTCTCTGTACCACTGGAACAAGGTCTGGGGTTGCCACGTGCTGACAAACAGAAAAGCTCTGTGTTGGTTTAGGGACTCAATCATCCCTTTCCGTGATGAAAGATGGTGTTTGGTACATTCTACCAGCTTGACTTGGCTGTCTAATTAAAGACCTAATGGCTTTTCAAAGTTTGTCTACCACCAGGAAAAATGCTGAGGTGGCAGGTTCTGGAAAGAGTTCAGTATGTTGTAAGTGAGAAACCTCTGGCTCTGTTTGCAAATGGAAGTTGCTGCCTCTAGAGGCTGAGCAGGGTGTCTGGGTGACTCTTGTAATTCTCTAATGTCCACAACTCTATGACATGGGGATGTTTTGAAGATGTCTTCATATTTTAATTGGGGCTTTGCACTTAGATCGTCTCTACACTCCCTTTAACTGTCATAATTGATGAGAGAGTCAGTAGAGTTCAAGTGACCAAGAACATAGACTCTGGATTCAGATAGACACAGTGTGAATCCCATTTCTGCTCTAATTAGCTATATGACCTTGGTCAAATTAATAAGCCTCTCAGAGCATCAGCTTATCTATAAAGAGGAGACGTCCTAGTACCTACTTCATAAGGCTGATGTGAAAATGGAATGAGATATTGGGTATAAGACTTCTGACATGGTGTCTTATTACAGGACTTATTATATAGAAGCTATTGTTAATGCTGCTAATATTATTCTATAAGCCTTCTGAGACTGATACTTATATCACGAAATAGGAGCTTTTGGAGAGATACTGGTAAAATCCAGGCCTATCTGGGAGTAGATGGGAGCTGAGGACCTGTCAGTCAGTCCTGTGGTCAATCAGAAGACCCTGATCCCTGACTCTCCACTTCTTGCTCCTGAGTCTTTTGTCTTAGGGAAAACGGCAGAGACTTTTTGGATGCCTAAGTTCTGTCCTCTGAAAGTAGACCAGACTCTTTTGTTTCTGGCTAGAGACTGGACTCTAGGTCTGCAAATCTGGTTGCTACTTCTGATTGGTCATCAAAAGAACAAAGGCCACCTCAGGGGAGTCGCTGCTCCCTGTGCCATCTGAGCTTTCTCTGGTCATCACAGTGCCCCCTCACACCTTCTGGATAACACTGTGCAGCTCAGCTTCCCTTCCCTTTGACTCCAGCCACTGTTGAGTCCTTTTTCTGACTGGTCAGCTAGGTTCCCGGGAATAGCCTAGACTGGCTACAGATGAAGAAGTTTGTTCCCTTCTTCCCCCACTCTACCTTCTCTGCAATGTCCCCTCTTGCTCCCCCAGGGATCCCCCAGTCCCCATCTCCTTCCGTTACCCTGTGTTTACATTCTTCTTCCCATTAAAATCAGATTTTATATCTTCTATTCACAAAATTTAATAAGTGAATCAAATTACTGGGAGTGCGTGTTGGGCTCTTTTGCTGGTAATAAGGAGTCTTCCTCGGTTTACCACAAATAATTCCCTTACCCCCAGTGGGAGGATGGGGTACACAATTATTGCAAGGAGTCCACATGGTAATTAATCAGGGCTCTGCAGGCACCTACAGTAGTTTCCCAGCTGGGCTTCATTGGAATTAGAACACAGCTCAGAGACCGGAAGGGGGTTCAGGACCCAGAGTTCTAAGGACAGTGATGTGTCCCCACCTGGGCAGGAGACTGCCCACTCCCCAGCATGACAGAGACACAGCCCCCTTCTGCCTCTGCTTCTCACACTTCTGTCACTACCAGCCTACCTCTCACTCTTCTTTTCTCTGCCTCATGGCTTCTGTTCTCTCCAAGTTTCTGCTTTTTGAGAGTTCTGGGCCTCTGTGGCGTCTACTACCTCGTGATACTGCCTCCTGTCTGATGAGCAGGAGTTTTCATAGCATAGCTCTGTGCTGGCTGGGCCACACTCACTGTGTTGGTTTCCCACCTCTGGTCCATCCATCTGTGGCCATGGAAGACATGTGGTTCTGTCTGGGGCTTTGCTCCTCTGCACAGGGATGTGGCAGGGCCATGACTGTGCCCAGCACTCTGAACTTGGCTTTATCCAGGAAATGCTGTTATCCTTCCCACAAGCACAGAAGGGTTAAATTGGAATTTCAGTGATTCCCAAACCAAGTGAAAGCAGACTCTTATGGGCAAATTTTTACAAATGCAAATTTCTAGGAGCCACTCATCTGTAAAATGGAAACAGTAATAACACTTACTAGATTGATGTGATCTATTTTTTTTCCAGAATTTTTTGTGTGCTATGTTTATTATGAAAAATAGTTGGAAATCTAATGCCCCCCAAATAAGAATTTGTTAAATCAGTGGTTTTCAAGGTCTGGGAAGAGAGAGAGGAACAGTATATCAGAAATGCTTGGGGAGCCCCATCCCTGATCTATGTCACCAGAATGGAGGCAGGGATTGAACTTCCCAGATTATATACCAGCTGCAAACCCCAGCCCCCAACGCACTGCACTAAGTGACCTACAGTAATATATCCTTAAAATGGGATCTCATGTAGCCAGTCAAAACGATCTTGCAGGTGTGTATTTTTTTTTAACATGCAAAGGAGGTCATGATGGATCATTGAATAAAAAGAGCAGATTATAAAACAGGGGTAGGAATTTTTAGAGAAAAGGTACATATAGGTATTTATGAATAATGAAGCATATGGAATATTAAAAGTATGTTTGGCAGACCTGCTGCATTAGCATTACCTGGGAGCTTCATAGAAATGAAGAATCTGGGACCTCACTCCAGGCCTACTCAATCAAAGTATGCATTTTTGACAAGATCAACACCTGGTTGGTGTGCAGAGTCAAGTCTGAGACTCATTGCTCTAGGACACTGGCTCTTGTCTTGGGTGCTCATCAGAATTCACCTGGGGAGCATTAAAAAAAATCCTGATGCCCAGGTAGCACCCAGGCCAATTAATTCGCAGTCTCTGTGGGTGGGGCTGGGCATCGTATATCTTGGAACTCTCAGGATGCCGAGGAGCAGCCAGGGTCGGAAACACCAGCTGTGAGACTACACCCCAGCCGTTAGAGTGCTTATTCTGTGGATGGTGCCAACCTCGTGCTTCTGATTTTGTTCTTTCTGCTTTTCTACATTTTCTGATTTTTGTTTAGGAAGCGTGCATTATTTTTATAGTGATAAATAAAAGTTATTTTGAATTAAAAAACCCGAAATGAATGCAAGGCTCATCTGAAGTTTAGACAGCAACCTTGAAGTGAGGAAGATGTTTCAGAGCAGGATTCACCATAGAAAGGGGAGTAGAGGGCACATGCTCCCAGGTTGGGGGAGGGAGAGTGATAACAAAGCAATAGGTTGTGCTATTTCTTTTAGTTTTAGTCATGATATTGAACTTTTAAAATTCTGTTTCGAAATAAAAGCGATCAAAGAAAGCATGAGCTTTTAATGTTTAGCAAAAGGGAACATGGGTTAAATGTTGAAAAACCCTGTTTTAGAGGAAAAAGAGAAGTCATTCCACTTGCCACCTGACCTGGTGCATCTCTGCCCCTTAAAAGAAGCTAAACGTTGCTGAGAGCTCGCTAACCACCAGCATCATAATAGGCATTTCATTATCCTTGCAATAGTGCCGAAGAGCAGCATTAGCATGTCCCCATTTTAAGGGAGACTGAGCCCTACAGAGGTTACTTAATTTGCATGTAACCCCTAGCCTTGCCAATATGGCAGCCACTGGCCACACACTGAGCACTTAAAACAAGGCTGGCCCGAACTGATATGTGCTGTAAGCATAAAATAGGCACCAGATTCCAAAGACTTAGTATGAAAAAAACTGTAAAATAGCTCATTAATAATGTTTCATATTAATTACACATGGAAGTGATATTGTTTTGGATGTATTGGGGATAAATAAGATATATTATTAAACTTTGTTTCAGCTATTTCTTTTTCCCCTTTTAAATGTGGCTACTCGAAATTTAAAAATTATTTACGTGGCTTGCCTTTTGTGGTTCATACTTTATTTCTAGCCAGGCAGAGGCAACTAGGAGTTAGACCCAGGGGGATTATTTGTTGTTTATTCTCTTTGGAACCCTTCTAAGAGCAGAGGAAGAGGTGAGCGAGGAAGCAGCGTCTCCCTGTCTGATTGAGGATTGGCTGGAAAAGAGGTTAATCAGTTTGAGGGCATCCCTGCCAACTTTCTTTAGCATACTGGTTCTCAGCCTCAGCTGAACTTTTGAATTTCCTGGAGAGCTTTTTAAAATCCTGATGTTCAGCCACACTACTGTCTGATCAAATCAAAATCTCTAGAGAATCTCTATTTTCCAAGATACCGAGGTTCAGCCAAGATTGAGAACAACGGCTTTAGCCAGATTTTTTTAATCTTTCCTCCCTGGGAACAAACTACAGCTGTCTAGGAAAGTAGGCTAGCAACTTTTAGAAAGCAGAGACCTTAGATGATATTGAGGGGTGTTATTTGGGTCGTTATATATTTTCTTTAAGATTAAAAAAAATGAGGTTGCTTTATTTCTGTTTTGTGAATTAATCTTGAAAGAACAGGGTTGGTTTAGTTATCTTGAAAATTCAGTCTCTTGGCCACTAGGGGGATTGGATTAAAACACTTGCAGAAGGATAAGCCTTTGTCCCTTGGAGAAACTCCTTAGAGTGGAGGTAAATTGGCACTGTCATCCTGGTAGGCAAAGGAGCAGCTTGTATTGCTACTTTTTAACTTTTATTTGACTTAAATCCTATAGCTGAAAGGGCTTGACCTTTGTCTTGGTTTTTTTTTAAATTGGGGTATAGTTGTTTTACAATGTTGTGTTAGTTTCTACTGTACAGCGAAGTGGAGTTCACTGTGCTATACAGCAGGTTCTCATTAGTTATCTATTTTATACATATTAGTGTATATATGTCAATCCCAATCTCCCAATTCTTCCCACCTCCCCTTACCCCCCTTGGTGTCCATACGTTTGTTCTCTACATCTGTGTCTCTATTTCTGCCTTGCAAACCGGTTCATCTGTACCATTTTTCTAGATTCCACATATGTGCATTAATATACAATATTTGTTTTTCTCTTTCTGACTTACTTCACTCTGTATGACAGTCTCTAGATCCATCCACATCTCTACAAATTGAAAGGGCTTGACCTTTGTGTCAATGAAAAGTGATATAATCTTTCTGAAGATCGCTTTAGCAATATAATTATAGAAAATATTTATGGAGGGCTCGCTCTGTGTCAGACACTGTGCTCAGTCCTTCACACACATTATCTCATTGTGAAATCCTCACAGCAACCAGATGCAGCAGGTACAATTATTATCTTAATTTCAGATTAAAAAAACACAACGGCTGGAGGGATTAGAGAACAAACCCCATGGCCACAGAGCTGGAAAATAAAAGATTTGAACCCAAGCAGTCTGTCCCTAGAACCTGCCTCTTAACCTCTAAATGATATCATATAAAATATACCTAGACTTTGCCCCGTGACTTTAGTCCTAGGACTTTACTCAAGGAAATGATCAGACAACAGCACAATTCAGAACACAACTACATCTAGAAAAATCTCAATGTCCCTATTCTTGTAGGAGACTAAACAGATTAGTGTATCGCCATAAAATGAAAAAATATGTAACAGCTAAGAGTACTGATATAGAAGTGATGTATTGAAATGGAAAAAATCTTCATGAAGTATTAAGTTAAAAAAGCAATTTAGAAAACATATAAGGCACAATATCCAGAAAGAAAAAGCCAGCGGGTATGTGTGTAGGCGGGAACACTAAAACATTAACAGTGGCTATTTTTCGAGGGAATATCAGGAACTTTAACTTTCCTCTTTACATTTTTCCTTATATTCTAATTTTTTCATAATGTCTTTTCAGGCAGTAATTTTTTTAGAGCAATGCAAACGAAGATATTTCAGGATATGAAAGAACAATGCCTGCTTAAAGGAAGTGAAAGGAGTTAGTGGGAACATCTTTGAGGTGGTCCTGGGCACTAAATTTAGGACTAGAACTCTGGTAGCCAAAGGAAAAAGAGAAACATGTTGGTTGTATAAATTGCATAGTATTTCATCTAGTGTTTTATGAGAGAGTCTCTTAGGTGGTTTTCTGCATTTCTAACTGTTTACTCTTGTGAACTTCAGAGTGTGCGACCCTAAATAGATGCTCCACGCATATCCCAATTCTCTGTTACCAAGTGCCCTGAACTTGTGTTCACTGAGTACCTGCCATGTACCAGGCTGGGGGCCGAGTGCTAAATCTTCTCTTCCTTGCAACAAAACTCTGATTCAAACCTTCCGCTCATTCCCCACCTGGAGTCCCATCCCATGCAAATGCTTCTGGTTCTAAAGTCTAGTTCAAGCACCACTACTAGAGCCTCCAGTGCAAGCCAATCGTCCCCTTTTGAGATGCCTATCATACCCCCAGTCCTCATGGGACAATTCAGTACATACACATTCCCTCATCTTTTCATAAGCATTCACTATGTCTCCACTATTAGACCGGAAACAACCTGGGAACATGGGCCTATTTTCTCTTATGTATAGAACTCTGGAATTCTAGCATTTTAGAGTTTGAAGGGGATGCCTGACAGCTGGGATGACCGATGCACCCTGGTTTGCCTGGGTCTTTCCTGGTTTTAGCACTGAAGGTCCCATATCCGGAAAACCTACTTAATCCTGGCAAGACAGCTGGGTACTTTCTGGGTACTCACTAATTATTACTTGATTAGTTGGATTATTTTATATGGTAAAATGCCTACTGGGCGCATTCCCATTTTTAGCTGTATATTGACAAAATAATAACCCCTGTATTAACATGGCTCTCTCTACTGCTGTGTTAGTATAATCTTCAGGCAAACTCTGAAAGCAGGAAAAGACAGGGGTTATTAGTCCAGCTGAGAAAAGTAAGGCAGAGAAAAGTTTTGTAAATTTTTCCAGGTATTAAGTGAGTAGTCAAAATTATGAATTGGGTCTTTTGATTCCTATTCAGGGCTCCCTGGAATTTGAAAATACCCACCATGGAGCTTCCGTTGTTTTAAATAATTGCATAAGATTTTTGTGAAGAAAAACACAAATTGTAGTTTGAGATCCAAAGGGCTTGCATAAATGGAACGTGGAATATCATCATCTTTCTAAATGGAACAATTCAATATTATGAAGATTATTTCCCCCAAATTAGTTAATAAGTTGAATGCAGTTTTAACAAAAATTCCAACAAGCTTTTTCTTAGAACGTGACAAAATTATTCTGAAGTTCGTCTGCGTACAATACCCACTGAAGAAGAGTTCAAGAAAATTTTGAAAAGGAACAGTTGTGAAGGGGGATAATTGTACTTCTAGGTTTTAAAAGTTATTAAACCACAGTGCTTTAAGCAATGAGGTGTTGGCACAGAATTGAATGATCAGTGGAATGAAATAAAAAGTCCAGAAAGAGAACCCAAAGCATCTTAGAAATTTGGTATATGATAAAGCTGGTTCAGGTCAATGGGGAATGATTATTTAGTAAATGATGTTGGGCAAATAGACCGATCATTTAAATGCAAATAGGGACTTCCCTGGTGGCGCAGTGGCTAGGTCTCTGTGCTCCCAATGCGGGGGCCTAGGTTTGATCCCTGGTCAGGGAACTAGAGTCCACATGCATGCTGCAGCTAAGAGTTTGCATGCCACAACTAAGGAGGCCTGGAGCTGCAACTAAGGAGCCCGCCTGCTGCAACTAAGACCCAGTGCAACCAAATAAACAAATAAATATTTTTTAAAAATAAATGCAAAAAAATTAGGGCTCTATCTCTCCCAAAGTGCCCAAATAAATTAACTTTTAATGTAAAAAAAATAACGCTGCAAAAGAATCAGAAGAAGAACCAGTGAATGTTGATGTGATCTTTGGGAGAAGAAAACCTTTCTAAATATAACATGAAAGGCAGACATCATAAGGGTGAAAACAGATTAAATTTGACTATATGAAAAATAAATTTTTAAAAGGTTTAATAGAAATGACAATGTGGGAAAAACCTTTGCTGTGTATACGACAATTTGAAAGAAGTCTTACAAATCATTAAGAAAAAGATAAACATACTAATAGAAAAATGGCAAAGTACACAATTTGCCACAGAAGTACAAATTATTAAAAGTTCTACCTCCTTAGTAAGCAAATGAAAGTACATAAAAACCAAAAAGTTCTCCCCCTCCATTTTTTAATCTTACCTAATCATATTGAAAAAAAACAATTTAAAACCATCATATCCTTTGCTGATGGGAGAATAAATCAGCAGCCTTCCTGTAAGGCCAGTTGTGATAGGAATTAAAGCCTTATTAACCTGTGTTCATTTTGATCCAGCAATTCCACGACTATATATATATTTAAGTAATAATCAAAAATATGTGCAGATACCTCTTTATAACTATGTGTGTGGGAATTTTATTTACTGTAGTTAAAAGGAGGAAACAACTTAATGTCTAGTTCTAGGGAATTGGTTGCATAAATGACAGAATATTGCTCCAGTAGAATGAGAGGCAATTATACAAATATACTTTACAGTTAATGTTGTAGAAGAATATTTAAGGACATGAAAAATATTCATGATGATGTATATTGCTAAGTGAAAAAAAGCATGTTACTAGGCTGTATTCATAGCATGATTCTGTGTTTGTTTACACACATATGTAAACATATACACAGAACATGACTTGTGCATTACAAATGATTTGTTCTTTATTTTTACGTTTTTGCATTTCTACTGTACACATTTATTGACTTTTTAATAAGAAAAATTAATAATTACTATTAATTACTGTTAAAGAGAACTTAGATCCTGGGTCAGTGTTTTTTTTTGAGGGTATGGAATGGTTTGTGTGCTATGATATATACTTCTGTAATGCTTGAATTTTGTTTACTGAATTTGATCATTTTTATAGTCAAAAGGAAACAATTTAAAAAAATTAAGAAATGGCTGGGGAACAAAGAAGTTCATACTCTTTAATCCAACAATTTAACTTTTAGAAACGTTCTTAACCCTGAATATGAGTAAATATTTATACAGAGATTGCTCGTCATAGCAGTATTTACAACAGAAAAAACAAACAAAAACCTGATAAAAAACATATAAGCACCATTTAAACAATACAGAGCTAGATAAATTATGACAGGCCCATTAGGTGAACCTACAGCAGCATAGTGAAGTCAACATGAATCCAGCCTGCCTAGATTCAAATCTCAGCTCCCCCACTTACTTGCTGTGTGACTTTGCACAAGTTACTTAACCTCTCTGTTTCAATTTCCTCTAGTAAAATGAGGATAACAATAGTTCCTACATCATTGGATGGTTATGAGGATTTTGAAGTCAGAGCCCATGCAGGAAACAGATGACACACTCAAATTAGATAATTTGAGTAGAGTTTAATAAAAGGACTCTTTACAGAGGTGTGGACAGGATGTAGTGAAACCACCAAGGATAGTGCAGTACTCTGGGCAAGTAGTAGTAGGAAGTCATAGGGAGCAGTTGGGCAGGTACTGGAACCTGGAGAGAGAGAGAGTTCCTAGGAGGAGCTGTGCTCTTTGTGAAAAGCCCAGTGACCCTTCATACCTTAACCTCACCCTCCAGGCTTCTTCTGAGACATCTGTGATAAGTCTGCCACTGCTGCAATAATGGTGCATATAAACAACCCCAAATCTCACTGGCTACAAACTGTAGACATTTGTTTTTCTCACTCCCAGGTTGACTGAAGCAGCTCTGCTTCAGGCTTTGGGTTGTTTGGGTTCAGGTCAGCTTCCTGGGCTTCTTATTTTGGGAACAGCCACCAAGAGGCCAAACCAAACAGGCAAGTCCTTTTCAGGCCTCTGCTCACACCAAGTGTGCAAACATTCCATTGGTCAAAGCATGTCCCATGACTGAGACTAAAGTAAATAGAGTAGAGCTATTTATATTCCACATACTCTAGTAGAAGGCAAACTCCCATGGCAAATCCTAACACAGGAAGAGAGGAAGAGAGTGGAGTTGGGAATGATAATCCAATGACAACTTGTCATTGGCCAAATCCAAGGAAGTGAGAGGGCACAGAAGCCGGGTGATGCAGTCTGTACAGGTCGGCCTTCGGGGGCACAGAGCAAGGTGGAAGAGGGTAGGTAGAGTGGTCTGGAGAGGCAAACAAAAATATCTGTGCAGGATTACATGAGTTAATGTTTTTAACGAGTTTAGGATAGTGACTGGCATGTAAAAAAATACTATATTAAGTGTTAAATGAAATAATAAAATATGGTGCCATTGGAAATGATGTTTTCAAGAATATTTAATTAAACATTTAAAATGTTTATAATTAACTGTTAAATGAAAGAGGTTATAGAGCAGGTGTACATTATAATATCATTTAAAAATACAATATACCTAGAAGAAAGACTGGGAGGAAACGTAGCAAAATAATAATGTTGTTGCTGGGAGGTAGAATCATGGGGAATTTTTTCTTTTCTGTGCTCTGTGTTCAGAAATAGGTTGCCACATACGATCTCATCGGTTGTGCACTGCACAACTCCAGGAGCCCCATTTGTCCCTCTGCACACCTTCAGCTTATACAACCTCCTTCATTGCCCACAGCTTCTAAAACACATGTATCACTCTTGTGTAAGCAAATAAATGCAATAAAAATTGCAACCTTGCTTTTTCTCCCTAAAACTCTTCAAAGACAACAGAAATTGACCTAGTTTGGCATTTTCACTAGAGTGGCAAAGAAATTATTCCAGTATAGTTGTCCTTCAGGATCCTGGGGGAATGGTGCCAGGACCCCCATGGGTACTAAAATTCATGGATGCACAAGTCTCTTTTATACAATGGTGTAGTAGTTGCATATAACCTACACAATCCTCCTGTACACTTTAAATCATCTCTAGGTTACTTGTAATACCTAATCCAATGTAAATGCTATGTAAATAGTGTGCAGCAAGTTCAAGTTTTGCTTTTGGGAACTTTCTGGAATTTTTTCCCCTGAATATTTTTGAATATTTTTTGGTTGAATCTGCAGATGTGGAATCCACGGATAAGGAAGGCCGATTGTGCTCTAAGATGATTGTTATAAGGCACACTCACCAACGCTTGAGGCAATCGAGGTTATACAGTCACCGTTGCAGAACTGAAAGGTATTTCTTCATGCATGTCGTATAAATAGAGAAAACATGTTTGGCCTGCGTGAGTTACTACAACTTTTAAAATCCTGTAATATATCTTCTTTAGCGGAGAAATTCAGAACTGCTGGATCAGAAATGATGAATATAAGAATGGGATATTCCTACTAAATCCACAATGGAGAAGATTTAAAGTAAAATGAAAGCTTCCCTCTCCATGCCCAAGATGAAATGAGCCTAGCTCTTTTTTTTTTTTTTTTTAAAAGAAGAATTTTTTTTTTTTAATTTTATTTATGGCTGTGTTGGGTCTTCGTTTCTCTGCGAGGGCTTTCTCTAGTTGCGGCAAGCGGGGGCCACTCTTCATCGCGGTGCGCAGGCCTCTCACTATCGCGGCCTCTCTTGTTGCGGAGCACAGGATCCAGACGCACAGGCCTAGTAGTTGTGGCTCACGGGCCCAGTTGCTCCGCGGCATGTGGGATCTTCCCAGACCAGGGCTCGAACCCCTGTCCCCTGCATTGGCAGGCAGATTCTCAACCACTGCGCCACCAGGGAAGCCCGAGCCTAGCTCTTAAAGACATTCAGGCCAACCCTGCACTTCCTGTCTCTGTATTTCTTGTTATATGAAATAATAAGTATCTTTACTACTTAGGCCACTGTATTCTATTACTTGAAGCCAAAAATTATATGTATTCTCTTCAAAGCCCTCCCTTCCCAAGATAGAGTTAAACATCCCTTCCTCTGTGTGTCCACAACCCCTGTGTATGTACCTCTATTCTAGAATTTAACATATAGTGTAATAGTCATTGACATGACTTGTTTATGAGATCATCCAAAGAATTCATGGATTTTCCTTTCATTTTTGTGACCTCAGTACCCTTCCTGGTACCCAACGCAGAAGCATTTGTTGAGTAGGTGTCAAGACTTCCTATGTTCACTGTTCTGGGAGGCGTGGAGGGCGCTGTCTCTTGAGAGTGTGGGACAGTGGTGGACAGCCCATGTACATACTCGGGTGAGCCTGTTGGGAAAGGCTGAGTCACAAATACCCTAGAGAACCTCCAGCCCTGAGCTCCCGACAGCACACTCCTGAAAACTGGGAGACAGAACCAAAAGCCATCCTAGATGTGGGGTGGGGCAATTCAGAAGAGTGTGTCTCTTTTCGCATTTGGTTCTTAGGATCCTTTTTAGGTATTA
The DNA here is from genome assembly GCF_009873245.2 of Balaenoptera musculus. NCBI lineage: Eukaryota > Metazoa > Chordata > Mammalia > Artiodactyla > Balaenopteridae > Balaenoptera > Balaenoptera musculus. Next base: position 32,769,854 of record NC_045795.1, read on the forward strand.
TTTTTATTTTTTTATAAAAATATTTTTGGAGATTAAAATGTCGGTTTCATTGCAAAGTTAGATTGGAGGGTGTGGCTTGGTTGTGAAGTCAAATGGGTTTGCTAATACTCTCCTGTTTTGAACTTAACCCTCCAAAACGCCATCCTCCACCCCTGCTGGGACAGAAGCTGTCCTGTTTGGCTTATCACACGGCTGGGGGTACAGACCAGAAAACACCTGCACTCCACAGAGCAGGTTCCCAAGCAAAAGTGAAGTCAGAAAGCCAGGCCTGCCAGGGGAGCATATACAACGACATGAACTTCTACACTGGAGAACTGGTGCTGCACATTCTTTGTAATCTTTTTCACTTTCCTCTCCTGGTTTGGATCATTGAGAGGTCACAGTATTTAAACATTTCCCCCAACCTTGGTTTGGCTTTTGCTTTCTTACAATATGAAGAAAGTAGCCTCCGAACCAGCTGAGGAATGTGGGTGGCAGAGTGTGGACTGTTTCATGTTTGATATCATCATATTTTGATACTTTCTCCACAAAGTCTCAGTGTGACGGCTGGAATGATCATTGGCAGAAATACACAGGATTCTGAATTTGAAAGTTTGGGCCACAGGTTGCAGTAAAAGTAACCAGACCAGGGTGCTATTTTCAGAGTTCAAATATCCTAACGGACAAATCTGCTAAACTAATTTGAAAAGTGTTAATGGGAAAGAATAGGTTTATATGTTAGACCACCCAAACCTCATTTGCTTTTTCTTTTTTGATTTTTATTGGAGTATAGTTGATTTACAATGTTGTGTTAGTTTCTACTGTACAGCAAAGTGAATCAGTTATACATATACATATATCTGCTCTTTTCAAGATTATTTTCCCTTATAGGTCATTACAGGGTACTGAGTAGAGTTCCCTGTGCTATACAGTAGGTCCTTATTAGTTATCTATTTTATATATAGTAGTGTGTATATGTCAGTACCAATCTCCCAATTTATCCCTCCCCCTGCTTTCCCCCCTGGTAGTAAGTCAGAGAAAGACAAATATCATATGGTATCGCTTATATGTGGAACCTCATTTGCTTTTCAGCAGTCACTTTCAATGTCTTGCCTGAAAGGAGGGTGTCCCGTAGGAATGGTAAGCCATGTGGCAGGTGTCTTCAGGGAGGCGGCTTTATCTGGAACCCCTAAATCACGGCATATAGGAAGCTCCTACTTTATTCTCCCCCGCACAAGGCTGTGTAAGATTGTAAGAATGCAGTGGAAAAGGGGGAATTTTCCAGGTTTAATTCAGAAGGAGCAAAGCACAGATGGTCCCAGAACAGGGATCCTTCCAGCCCCATGCCATCATGATACACTTCACCAGCTTGGGCAGAAACAGGAAGTAGGTGAGGGCAACACAGAGCCCTGAGAATGTGACCAGGGCACCATTTCTGGGTTCTGTAGAGTAGGTTGACCGGACCAGGCTCTCTCCAGACAGTTTGAGACTCAGCCTCTCCTGTCAGCCTCCTCAGCCTAATACCGCCCTGGGCCCCAAATGTCCACAGTTCAGCAGCCCCAGGCTCCATGACACAGCCACCGTCCCTGTGCTGCTAATCCTGGCCTATTGTCAAGTTAATGAGTCCCCGGGGTTCTTAGGGGCCTGGGCAAGAGTGTGGATGACTCAGTGTGGCCCATCCCCGTTATTAGAGAAACAGCTCAAAGCAAATGGCTTGTGACGGTGAGTTAGTAATGTCAGCTTCATTAGAGAATATCTTGTGGAAGGTGCAGCAGTGAATAGCAGTTGCAAACCTTTTAAGACTAATTTTTGTGTCACGGAAGAAAGGGGAAATTAGAGTAAATAGCCTGAGACTCAGATGATTTATTTCTCAGTTTAGACTTGTGTGTTTCATTCACTTCTGGGACGTTTCTTCTTGTCTATCTGCCTTTGGGGATCAGCACTGAAAGAGGAGTGAGTCATCATTTGGCCACGTCTTCTTTTCTGTGTTTAATCCCTTAATGTAAAAGAGAATTAGGCAAGAGGATTGAGAGAGATTAAACAAGATTCATTATTGAATTATTAAAAAGTAAGCTCTGGCTTAAAACTGCTTAAGAGGAGGTGCATACAATAATGTAAGGGACACAAAAACTCCACAGAAACTCCTTATTCAAACACAAGAGATGGTATCCATTTGTTCTTGATAAAAATCAATGATTAACAATAATACACTCAAAAGATATCATAATGTCTCTTCATTCACGAAGAGACCCTACCAACCCGCCTCTGGGAGGGTAAAGACTTAGAGAAAAATAACTCTAGTCCTGAGATGGGTTAACCTGATATTTCTCTTCATCTGCCATAGGACCAGGTCTTCTTACCCAGTGGGTACTCAGCGTTTCCAACCGATACGCCATCAAACGCGGGTAGGAATTATAAACCCCTAAGTAGTACTCTAGGGCAGGGCTTGAGTGAGATACTGAAAATGAACAAACTTCCCCTTCCTCCTTTTGAATCACAGACGTAGCCCCTGAGGTCAGCTTCTCAATCTCTTCAGGCCTTCAAGTCTTTATGTGGGAGAACCAGGGAAAATTCTGAAAAATTTAAAATTAGGTTTTTCTCAGAGAACCTCTCAAAAAATGAAAATTTTAGATTATAGAAAGATGTATAAAACCTTTAAGATAAGATGGTCATGGTTTGCACATTCAGCTTTATTCCTCTGAAGACATTTCTTTTTAAAATAATTTTTAAAAACATTTATTTATTTATTTACTTGGCTGCGCGGGGTCTTAGTTGTGGCATGCGGGATCTAGTTCCCTGACCAGGGATTGAACCCGGGGCCTCCTGCATTGGGAGTGCGGAGTCTTAACCACTGGACCACCAGGGAAGTCCCCGAAGATATTTCTTAAACCACAAAATAAGGGAAATTTCTGTAGGGTCCGCTCAGTCTCAGATTACACTTCGAGACTTTAGAGGCAGACTGAGACTCTCAAAAGACAAAATGTGTGTTTGCCTTCAGAGCTGCTGTGATTTTCATGAGGACTCACTGCCTTCTCTTTGTGGGCTTGTGGCTGCTGTGTTTAGTCTAGAGCAAAGGTTTATATAACTCTCTACGAGGACCATGGATGGACAACTAGGGGTTTTTGAACCCCATGAACTTGTAGCAACTTTCATGATACATGTATTGGTTGGGGTAATGTGGAGGATCCAAAGCTCTCATTAGAGTCTCAGAAAAGTCCATGACCTCATATGGAAGAGGGTTCCAAGGCCTTTCCAAGGCTGGAACATCTGCATGCTTTCTGGTTCAGCAGTAGCCCCACACCTGAAATATAGGTAATGTTATTATACTCACCTTACAGATGAGGAAACAGGCTGACAGGGTTTAAAAAACCCGTCGAACCTCCCACAGCTGGTAAATGGTAAAGCCAGGTTATAAACCCAGATCTGTCTGACTTCAGAAACTGAGCCTCTCATTAGTGGGCAATGCTTTGTCTACACTTAACAGGTTTAAAAGAATAAGATCTGGAATTTGTTAGGGCTCTTCCAGCTTTCCTGAATCTTTACGGTAGCATCCCTGACAGGTGACCCAGCTCTGTCCGAACCCTTCTGGGGATGGGAGCTTCCTACCTCACCAGGGATCAGTCCTGTTGTTGAACTTAATGAGCGTTTCTCAAATATTAAACCCCAATTTACCTTACGATTGGATGCTGGCAAGTTGCTTTCAAATGTAGTGAAATGCAGAATGTCTTCAGGTGTGCTATCCAGGACTGGAGTCTGAAATTCTGAAGCATGAAGACCTCTGCTTCTCTCCCTCTTCAAAGTGGGGCACATGGGGGAAGGTGGCCTGTGTTGGAAAATCCAAGCATGCACATCAAGAAAGAATCTAACATGTGAAATGATGGACAAGGCAATCATTCAAAGACATCAGAAGGTATGCTTTGAAAATGAGAGTGACCTGACAGTTTCCATATACAGCAAAATCTTTATTAGCTGACATTAGAGGTCTTTTTTTTCTCTAGCTTCTTTGGTAAAAATGATCCTTTATGTATCTCCTTTACGCTTTAGTGAATAAGAAATCTGGAAGGTGGTGGAGGATGCTTTCTGAGAGTATTGGTGGTTTCTTGTGAGCTCAAGTTCTTTCCTGCCTCTCAAAAGGTCCTCAATGATAGATGACTTAAATGCCTTAAAAAATGGAAAGCATTTAACAGTAATGTTAGTAAATTAGAAAAATTATTATTATCGCCTGAGTAAACTATTCTTTTTTGGGGCAGTTAGTCTTCATAGATGGTCACTAAGGGTCCATGCCTCCCAGGACTCATGCCTTGGAATCTAGACTGGCCCAATGGAGTGTGGTGGGAGTGATGCTGTGCCAGTTCCAAGCATCAGCCTTAGAAAGGTCTCAAAGCTTCCACTTTTGCACTTTTGGGAGCTCTGTGCTGCCATGTATCAATCCAATTACTCTCATGCTTGAGGGGCCATGTAGAGAGAGAGAGAGAGACGCCCCAGGATGATGTGGAAAGAGAGAGAGTCCCAACTGCTCAAGTATTCCATCTGAGTTCAGCCTTCCAGCCATCCCTGTGAAGTCACCAGACATGTATCTGAGCTATCTTGGATGTTCTGTGTAGTCGAACTTCCAGGTGACTGCAGCCCCAGCTGATATCACACAGAGCAGAAGAACCACCCAGCTGAGCCTAGCCAACCTACAGAATCATGAGAGATAATAAACTGGTTGTTATTTTAAGCCCCTAAGTTGTGGGATGGTTTGTTACATAGTAATAGATAACCAAACACTTTTCATATTCATATAGCAAAACTGATTATTTTTATGGGTAAACAAAGTTGATAAAAATGCATATTACAGTAAAGTGATTAAAAACACTCACTTATCTTGCAAAACACCCAATCAGAAATAAGCCTCATTAAAGCAGTATTCTAACCACAATGAGATAGTGCTTTATAACCACTAGGATGACTACAATCAAAAAGACAGATAATAACACGTGCTGACAGGGATGTGGAGAAGTTGGAGCCCTCATACACTGCTGATGGGAATGTAAAATTGTGCAGCTGCCTCAGAAAGCAGCCTGGCAGTTCCTCAAAATGTTACTCATAGAGCTGGCATGGGACCCAGCAACTCCACTACTAAGTATATATCCAAGAGAAATGAAAACATATGTTCCCGTAAAAACTTGTACAGAAATGTGCATAGCAACATTATTCATAATTGCTGAAAAGTGGAAATAACTCAAATGTCCATCAACTGATGAATGGATAAATAACATGTGGTATTATCTATACAAGGGAATTGTACAGATAAAAAGGAATAAAAAGGGATGAAGTACGGATACATGCTACAGCATGAATGAACCTTGAAAATGTTAAGTGAAAGAAGACAATCACAAAGACCAGATACTGTATGATTCTGTTTATATGAAATGTCCAGGCAAATCTGTAGAGACAGAGTGTAGATTAGTGGTCGCCTAGGGCTGGAAAGCAATGGAGAGTGACTGTTAATGGGTACAGAACTACTTTTTGGTATAATGAAAATATTCTAAAATTGAATGGGTTGATGATTTCAACCTCCATGAATATACTAAAAACATTTAATTGCACATTTTAAATGGGTGACTTGTATGGTATGTGAATTGTATCTCAGTAAAGGTGTTACCAAAAAAAGAAAGTCAATCTCCTATAAGACTGATGTTCATTTTGTTTTGACTGCTTTGGGCACCAGACTCTTGCCTATCATCAGATAAGGCTAAATCAACCCAGATAGCTAACAGCAGTTGAATGGGCTTTTTGATGGGGGAGTTTATAGAAACAACATATGAAGCGAGAGCTGAATGACAATTTATTATACAGTTAATATAGTGTAAACTTACAGTTATATTCTTAGCTTCTTCTTATCAATAAGGTGAAGATCAATACAGAGATTTGGTCTGAATCCTTAAATTCTCTGATTGTGAGGTTTGTTAAGTCACCTCTTGGGACCTGCTGTGTTCTAATTATGACGTGATATTAGCTTGTCAGTATGAGGGCAGTATTGCCCCCTCCTCAATTTCCCAGAAAACAAAACAATGTTCATAACTATATTTGCAGGAACTGTCAAAAGTATCTGAATTCATTACCTACATAGAAAACATAAGTTCCAGTTAGACTATCCTGCAGCAGTGTAATAGCACATTTTTCGTTGTCTAATGGCTACTGAATGGTTGACTTTTGTAGATGTTTTAGGTGGGTTTTTTAAAATTTATTTTTTATTTTATTTATTTTTGTCTGCATCGGGTCTTCGTTGCTGCATGCGGGCTTTCTCTAGTTGCGGTGAGCGGGGTGGGGGTGGGGGCGGGGGGTGCTACTCTTAGTTGCCATGCGCTGGCTTCTCATTGAGGCGGCTTCTCTTTGGTGCGGAGCGCAGGCTCTAGGCACGCAGGCTCTAGAGCGCAGGCTCAGTAGTTGTGGCGCCCGGGCTTTGTTGCTCCGCGGCATGTGGGATCTTCCCAGACCAGGGCTCGAACGCTAGTCCCCCGCGTTGGCAGGCGGATTGTTAAACCCTGTGCCACCAGGGAAGCCCCGTTGTAGGTGTTTTTGAAAAAAATATGTATGCCCTATTTGTTGTGATGTGCAATTGTATACGTATCCATTAATTTAAGCTTAATTGTGCACTTATGTCCTCTATAGCCTTATAATATTTTAGCTACTTCGTTTAGAATTATAAATATTATAAATATAATATTTACTCATTGATACCCTAAAATGTATCAGGTCCCATGGCAGGCTCTGAGGATTCAGTCCTGATCAGTACACAGCTCCTGTCCTCACAGAACTCACAGTAGATGACAAATGTCTCAGTGTATGAGGATATAAGACCTGCAATGCCAGTTTGTATTCACTTTGAATGTATATTTTTAATTTATAGGTATATTTAATTTAAAGCTTTGCCTTTTTATCTATTTTTTTTAATAAAGTAATGTTAAAATCTATGGTCGTGAAGTCATCAAATTCTCCGTTAGATCTGTTAATTTTTGCTTAATATACTTTGAGTCTCCTTTGTTAGATGCACCAGTTCAGGATTTTTATAACTTGCTGATGAATTCTCTCTTTTATCTCCTGCAGTGTCTAATCTTCACACCATCCAGTAAAACTTTCATTTTCATCTCTAGAGGTTCAATTTGGGTCTTTTTATATCTTACCATGCTCAATCTTTCCTCTATGTTCTTGAATTTATAGAATATAGTTACAATAACTTTTAATGTTCTTATCTACTAATTCTGTCATCTGCGCTGTTTCTGGACGTGTTTCTATTGATAGATTTTTCTCCTCATTGTGGGTCAGAGTTTCCTGCTTCTTTGCATCCCTGGTAAGTTTTGATTGGTTGCCAGACATTGTGTATTTTACCTTGTTAAATGCTGGATGCTTTGTATGCCTGTAAATGTTCTTGAGCTTTGTTCTGAGACACAGTTAAATTACTTGGAAACAGTTTGATCCTTTTAAGGCTTTTTTATTTTCAAGCTTTGTTAGGCGGGATCCAAGTAGACTTTAGTCTAGGGCTGATTTTTCCCCACTACTGAGGCAGTACCCTTCTGGTTACTCTGTGCCCTATGAATTACAGGGTCTTCCATTCTGTCTGATGGGAGCCCAATTCTTCCTAGCCCTGTGTCCTCTTCCCGGATTGCTACCTCTGCTCTTTTTGGGTCATTCATTCTCTGGCTGTGGGTAGGTTTCTCACACTCATGGGCTGATGAGCATTCAGTTGAGGACTCAAGGGGGATCCTGTGTAGATCTCTGGGACTGACTTTCTCTGTGTGCAATTTCTCCTCTCCACCACTGTGCCTGCAAACTCCAACAGCTTTGGCTTCCTTAGACTCCCGGGATTTATCCCTTCAACTCAGAGACCCTGCGTCTGCCTGGGTTCCCCCTGCCTGGCTATGGCCTAGAAACTCTCCAGCACTAAACTGGAGCAATCATAGGGCTCACTAATGTGTTTCCCCTATCAGGGATCACTGTGCTGTGTGATGTCCAAAGACTGAAAGACCTTTGTTTCAAATATTCTGTCCAGTTTTTTAGTTGTTCCAGGCAAAGAGGGTAAATCCAGTTCTCATTACTCCATCTTGGCTGGAAGCTGAGGTCTACTTAATTTCTAGTAACACTTTTTGCCTTAATATCTATTTTTGTCTGGTATTGCCACACCAGCTTTCTTTCCACAAGTATTTGCCTGGTGTTTATACGTCCATCTCTTTACTTTGAGCCTTCTTATATCATTATGTCTCAGGTTTGTCTCTTTAAAAAGAACTTAGCAGTTGGACTTTATCTCCTAGTCTGAGAATTTTTGTCCTTTAAACACTGGGTTTAATCGTTTAAATTTATAGGGGTTAGTAATCTATTTGGATTTATTTCTATTCCTTTTCTGTGCTTTTCTTTATTATGCTTTTTATTTTTTTCTTTTATTGCTTTCTATTGTATTAATATAGTTTTTCTTATGCTCCCCCTTTTTATTTCTACAGGTTTGGAAGTTATGTATTCTATTTTTGTTCTTTTAGGAGTTACACTCTGAATTTTTTTTTTTTTAATTAATTAATTAATTTATTTATTTTTGACTGTGTTGGGTCTTTGTTTCCGTGTGAGGGCTTTCTCTAGTTGCGGCAAGCGGGGGTCACTCTTCATCGCAGTGCGCAGGCCTCTCACTATCGCGGCCTTTCTTGTTGCGGAGCACAGGCTCCAGACGCGCAGGCTCAGTAGTTGTGGCTCACGGGCCTAGTTGCTCCGCGGCATGTGGGATCTTCCTAGACCAGGGCTTGAACCCGTGTCCCCTGCATTGGTAGGCAGATTCTCAACCGCTGCGCCACCAGGGAAGCCCCTACACTCTGAATTTTAATATGCATTCTTGACATAATAAAGTACAAAGCTAATTGGTATTGCCATCCCCCTAAAAAAATACAAAGTCTTATAAAGATTTAATTCCTTTCTCTGTCTCCCACATTCCACATTATTGTGGCCTAAAATGTATTTCCATCTTGTTTTTAAACATCCCCAACAAATTAGTAATTTTTAATAGCCAGTGTTTATTAGGGCTTAGATTACCCATTTGCTCACACTGCTTCATGCATCACACTCTTTCAACTATAATACCATCTTACTGAAGAATGTCCTTCAGGAACTCTTTCCCTGAGAGTTAGTGAGACATGAACTCTGAGTCTTTTGTTTGTCTGAAAATGTCTTTATTTTATTCTGTGCTCAGTGTAAAACCATGATTTTGCTGAATATAGAATTCCAGGTTGACAATTACTTTCCTTAATACATTGAAGATATTGTTTCATTTTCTTCTGGCATTTGTTATTTGATGAGAAGTCTGTTCTCAGTAATTATTGTTCTTTTGTAGACGGTCTGTCTTTCCAGTTTGGCTGGATTTATCTCTTGTCTATATTATTCTGCAGGTGTGATGATGTGTTTAGGTGCGGATTTGTATTATTTATTCCATTCAAGACAATTTACTACTTCAATTAGAAAGACTCATTATGTTCAAAACTGTCCTGCACCACCTGGATCCCTCGTCAGGACTGAAGGACCTAATCCTCTAGATGCTAGGAGCTGGGGGTGCTTCCAGAAGACAACGCTCAGATGTCAGCCTTCTCCAGGAATTGCCCTCAGCTGAATAGTGCTGTTTTGCTCAAGAGGTTACACCCCTTCCTAAGGGCAGCCGGCATCCAATGATTCGTCAATACAGGGGTACAAAGAGCCAGCCCTCTTGTCTCAATGTGGGACAATTCTAAAGGTCCTTCTTAGCGTCAGAGCTCCCTCTGGTAGAATAATCAACCAGTCCTTTGCCAAGGACTCGTGTCTCTAAAACCCGTCAATCTTGCATCCTGGGAAACCCATCGATCCTGGGCAAACAGGGACAATTGGTCATCCTTCCCATGAAGTTGGCCGAAGTCTCTGTTGAGGCTGCATCACACCTCACCTTCTCCCTCTGCCCAGTCCTGCTTCCATCCCTTCCACTGGTATTGATCTCAAGAGCTCTCCATAATAAGCCTCCTGCACACTAATCTCTGTTTCAGTCTACTTCCCGGGGAACCGAACCTACAACATTAATGTCTTTCTAAATTTAACTATAGAAAATTCTTAGAAAATTTCTCTTTATAGTGCCTTTTCACATTCTCTATTCTTTTCTTCAGGGACATCCACTAAATGCACATTGAATGTCTTCATTCTATCCTCCATTTCTCTTAATCACTCTTCTTTTTCTAATTGTTAATTTAAAAAAATATTTATTTATTTATTTATTTGGCTGCACTGGGTCTTAGTTGCAGCATGCAGGATCTTTGTTGCCATGTGCGAGATCTTTTAGTTGTGGCATGCGGATATTTAGTTGCAGCATGCGAACTCTTAGTTGCGGCGTGTGGGATCTTGTTCCCTCAGGGGACAAACCTAGGCCCCCTGAATTAGGAGCGTGGAGTCTTAGCCACTGGACCACCAGAGAAGTCCCTCACTCTTCTAAAGAAAAACAGTCCATCTCTATTTTGAATTTGCTGATTTCATCTTCATGCAGGTCTCATTTGCTGTTTAACCCATCTGTTTACTTTTACACCTTAAAAACTTCCTTCATTTGGCTTTGAAGACACATACTCATCTGGTTTTCTTCCTCTATTTCTGGTTGTTCTGTTTCAGTCTTGTTTGCTGATTCCTCTTCGTCGTCCCTACTTCTAAATGATGAAGTCCTAGGGCTCAGTTCTTGAGACTCTTCTCTTTTTCACAGTTTAAATCACTTTCCAGATGAAGTCATCAGTCTTGTGACTTCAAATACCATAGATATGCTGATAATTTCCAAATTTATATCTCCAGCTCAGACGTCTCCCCGAAACTCCTGACCCACATATCCAGCTGCCTATGAGACAGCTCCACTTGGAAAGTTAAAAACTGAGCCCCTGTTCTTCATTCCCAAACCCCGAAGTTTTCCCTATCTCAGTTATTGGTAACTTATTATAGGCATTCAGGGTAATATCTTGGAGTCATCTTTATTTCCTCTCTTTGTCTCACACTGCAAATACTGCAAATCCTATGGATTTTCCTTAAAAATGGATCCAGAATTGGACCACTTCTTATAATCCTCACTGCTTCCCCCCGGGTCCAAGTCACCATCACTTCCTGCCTGGATTATTGCAACAGCCTGCTGACTGGTCTGCTTTCAGCCGATTCTCAACATGGCAGAGTGACCTTGTTAAAATCTTAGTCAAATCCTTGCCTCCCTCTGCTCAGAACCCACCAGTGACTCCCTTGTCACTCAGATCAAAAACAAAGCTCTTACTGTGATTGCAAGTCCCTGCATGATCCAGCCTGTTGTTACCTCCTGGACTCGTCTCCCACTGCTCTCTCTCTCTCTCTCTCTCTCTCCACACCCCAGCACACCGAGTTCCTTGCTGTTATTTAAAAATACCAGGCATGGTTCCCCATCAGGGCCTTTGCTCTGGCTGTTTCCTCTGCCTGAAAAGTTCTTCCCCACACATCCATATGGTTTGCCTGTCTTACTTCTTCAGGCTCTTGAATAAACACCACTTGCTCCGTGAAGCTTTCCAGGTACCTTATCTAAAAACTTCAACGCTCCCTCTAACATTTCATACCCTTTTTTCCTACTTTATTTTTACTCCTTAGACGCTTATCCCTACACCTCATATACTAATATATTATATTTATTATCTATCGCTTCATAGTAAATGTAAACTCTATTCGACTAGGCTTTTTTGTCTATTTTGTTCACTGCCAGTGTCCCAAGAGCCTTGACTGTGTTCTGGCACCTTACTATGGGCTCATAATATTTGGTGAATGAATGAAAGAGCCGACTCTTTTTCATTTCTAGAAAATTTGAAATTTGACTTAAAAAATCTGCATGTTCTTATTAAATAGTGTCTTTTTGCTTTTGATTTATAGTGATTTATAGTGATGAACAGCTCTAGAACTAGACTGCTTGGGTTCAAATCCCAGCTCTGCTACTCTAACAGCTGTGTGACCATGGGCAGATGTCCTAACATCTCATCTGTAAAATGCAGAAAGTAATAGTAGCTGCTTCACAGGGATTTACTGTATAGCTGTAAAAAAATTAGGAAGCTTTTTATGTACTGATATGGAGAGAACTTCAGGATCTATTTTAAGTAACAAAAGGAAGGTGTAGGATAGTAATATATAATTTTCTGTCTTTTATGCAAGAATTTGTACCTGCATAGACACATTTTGGAAGTATTTAAAAGAAATTAATAAAAGTGCTGAACTACAGAGAGAAGGAGGGAGTAGGGGTAGCATATCAAGAAAGAGAGTGACTGGATTTACTGTTCAAAGAGGAGGATAAAGATGTTGATTAACTTCAGGTTTTGTTGATCAAGTCAGGATAGGCTTGGTTATATGCTAGTTACAAACACACCAAAGTCTCAGTGGTCTTCACCCCCAAGATTTTCTTTCTTTCTCTGACTAAATGTCCATCCCGGCAGACTGGGAGTTCTATTACATAGTTCTGGAATGGGCATATAACCTAATTCTGTCCAATGAGAGGTGACAAAATATCCTGAAGTACTTCAGGGAAACATTCCCCCATTCTTGAAAAGAAACAAACAGGAATAGATACCCCTTCTGCATCCCAGATTTATATAGGATGCTTGGTAATATGGGAGCCATCTTGTTGCCTTGGGAGAGGCAAGCTTGGAAGATTTACAAATCTGACCTCCAGGGGATGGTAGAGTTAAAAAATAGAAAGAACCTGGGTCCTTAATGAGGTCAGCAAACCACTGAATTAACCAGCTCTGGAGACTTCCTACCTCAGGATTTCTTATTATGTGAGATAATAGAATTTATTTATTGTATAAGCTATTTCAAATTAGATTTTCTCTAATTTGTAGATGAAAACATCCTCATTTATAGGTTTCTCATTCATTTTTCTTATTTCATTTTACTGACTAGATCTCCCAGTTTAATGCTGTATAGTAGCATGAAAGCAGGCATCCTTGTTTTATTCCTGATTTAATAGGATTACCTCTAAAATTGCGCCTAAGTATTATAATAACTGTAGGTTTTCATAAGTTGTTTTATTAAGATAAGAAATTTCCCTTCTAGAGCTAGCTGCTTAGAGGTTTTTGGGGTTTTTTTAAATCAATAATAGATTTAAATTTTACCAATTATTTTTCAGCATTTGTTGGTATCATCAGATGCCTTAATCTGTAAATGTAGTGAATTATATAAACTTTCTAAGTTAAAATTAGATTCTTGGACTTCTGTAATTAACCTCCCTTTGTCATAATATATTCCCTTGATACACTGTTGTATTTGCCTTGCTGAAATTTAAATAGAATTTTTGCATCTATGTTCCAAGTGAGGTTAATCTTGCTGAGTTTTGGCGTCAGTGCTTTGCTGGATGCACAAAACGAGTTAGATACCTTTCCAACACTAGAATAATGTATACAACATAGAAATTATCTCTTTTTGGAAAGTTTCCTAGCACTTGTCCATTAAACTTCTTAGGCTTAGTGTCTTTTTTTCCTGGCCATGCTGTGCGCCTTGTGAGATCTTAGTTCCCCGACCAGGGATTGAACCCGGGCCCTCTGCAGTGAAAGCACGGAGTCCTAACTACTGGACCACCACGGAATTCCCTCACAAATTTTTTAAAAGTTAGAAAAAGACACTAAGGGAATTCTCTGGCGGACCAGGGGTGGTCCATCCCTCCCCCATCCCCCTTCCCCCTTGGCAACCACAAGTCTGTTCTCTATGTCTGTGAGTCTGTTTCATAGATAAGTTCATTTGTGTCATATTTTATGTTCCACATATAAGGGATATCATATGGTATTTGTCTTTCTCTTTCTGACTTCCTTCACTTAGTATGATAATCTCTAGGTGCATCCATGTTGCTGCAAATGGCATTATTTCATTCTTTTCTATGGCTGAGTAGTATTCCATTGTATATATGTACCATGTCTTCTTTATCCATTCATCTGTCAATGGACATTTAGGTTGTTTCCATGCCCTGGCTATTGCGGATAGTGCTGCTATGAACATAGGGATGCATGTATCTTTTTGAATTCTAGTTTTGTCTGGATATATGCCCAGGAGTGGGATTGCTGGATCATATGGCAACTCTACTTTTTGTTTTTTTAGGACCCTCCATACTGTTTTCCACAGTGGTTGCACCAATTTATATTCCCACCAACAGTGTAAGAGGGTTCCCTTTCTTACACATCCTCTCCAGCATTCGTTATTTGCAGACTCTTTAATGATGGCCATTCTGACTGGGATGAGGTGGTACCTCACTGTAGTTTTGATTTGCATTTCTCTAAATTAGTGATTTTGAGCATCTTTCATGTGCCTGTTGACCATTCTGTATGTCTTCTCGGAGAAAAGTCTATTTAGGTCTTCTGCCCATTTTTCAACTGGGTTGTTTGCTTTTTTGTTATTGAGCTATATGAGGACTCCTAAGTGGTTTTGATACTCTCTGTGGCCTTTGGCTTTCTTATCTCTGATATGACAATTTGTTCCAGACTCATCTTGTACCTTTCCTGCCCCAGACCTGGAATCAGCCTTTTCTCAAGTGAGCCCTAATTCCTTTTAGTGGTAAATGATGTTTAGAGGCCACTATTTAGGTATCAGGGGTGCTAACTACTACTGGGTCCATTTTCCAGCTCTTCCTTGAATTTTTTTTAAATTTATTTATTTTATTTATTTTTGGCTGCGTTGGATCTTCATTGCTGTGTGCAGGCTTTCTCTAGTTGCGGAGAGTGGGGGCTACTCTTCATTGTGGTGTGCAGGCTTCTCATTGCCGTGGCTTCTCTTGTTGCGGAGTGTGGGCTCTAGGCGCGCGGGCTTCAGTAGTTGTGGCTCGCAGGCTCTAGAGCACAAACTCAGTAGTTGTGGCTCACAGGCTTAGTTGCTCCGCGGCATGTGGGATCTTCCCGGACTAGGGATCGAAACCATGTCCCCTGCATTGGCAGGCAGATTCTTAACCACTGTGCTACCAGGGAAGTCGCTCTTCCTTGAATTTTATTTTATTTACTTTAAATATAATCACACATAGTTTCTTTTTATTAATTTTTATTTGAATATCTTTTTCCATCACTTTATTTTCAACCTTCTTAGATGATTTTTATCATTTTTTTTCCCACGTGGCTTGTGGGATCTTAGTTCCCCAACCAGGGATCCAACCTGGGCCTTTGGCAGTGAAAGCACGGGAGTCCTAACCACTGGACCGCCAGGGAATTCCCTAGACAAGTGTTAGATGTGTCTCTTGGCAATAGCTAGATTTTTAAAAATCCAATATAAGATTCTCTTTTCATCCATGAACTGAGCCCAATCACATTCAAAGTGATATTGATACATCTGAACTCCCATCATATTTTGCCTTTTCTACTTAGCCTGGATTTCTGTTGTTTCCTTTTGTCTTTTGTAAGATTGATTGACTTTTCTTTGTCCTATTTTATCATTCTTAAATCTGGAACTTGTATCTGCTATTTCTTCGAGTGGTTACCCTAACTTATATGGATTTTACAATAAGTTTCACTGATTTCTTTAATAAGGTACTGCTCATGTGTCTCTCTAGGATTACTATTTTTCCTTTTTTTCTAGGTAAGTACATTCTCTATTAATTCTTTGTGGATGGCAAATGTTCTGCATCCTTGAATATCTATAAATGTATTTATTTTACATTCACATTTGAATAATAGCTGAGTATAGAATTCTAGGTTTGTAACCATTTTTCTCTCAAAATTTTGAAGATATATTTCTTCTGTCTTGTATCCAGCATGTTTCCAGTGAGAATTCTGATTTGTAGAAATGTTTTTAAAAATCTTTTGGTGATTTTAAGAATTCTCTTTATTGCCATTGTTCTAAAATTTCACTCTGTATA